>NW_020874362.1:4218857-4627573 GCF_003935025.1 Abrus precatorius | reverse complement strand
CTGCCTGATGGAACGATTTTTCACTACTCGTTATGCACAAAGATTGTCGTTAATCCTCATCAAATATGCAAGATATAAATGCAATACTAGGGTGTTGTCCTAGGTTATCTCCAAGGAACTTTTGGTTGGGAACATACATCGAACAAGTGTAAACATATATTTTAAAGCAAGTAAATTGGGGGGAGGTTTGTCAATTTCTAGATTTTAATCAAGAACAGAATGTAAACTAATGAAATTCAATCAATTAAAAAGAGTAATCCCTAGTCAATCAATGAGTTCTATCCCTATTCTTTCAAATGATTCAATAATCCTCTATTTTTCCCTTGAATTAAGTTAATTTAACAAGCAAATATTAACTTTAGTATCCCAATTAAAATTAAGCATCTTAATGGGCTCCAATTCTCTATCCCTAAGATTAAGCAATCTCAAAGATTAATCAAAATTAAGCAATTTTAGATTAGAATTTCGTTGGGTAATTTAGGGTTCATTAAGCAATGTTCCCCTCATGCAAATTTCATTTCATTCAGAGATTGGGGTTAATAAATCCAAGGAAAGAAAGAGTGATATTGCCATTAAACTCAAGAATTCAAGAACCATATGAGTTGACTAGGAATTACAAGAGAATTTAGCCCTTATATGGATGGGCTTCACAAATGAAAGAAGAGAATGTAGAAACATAAGCAACATTAATGTAAAATCAAGGAGAATCCAAGGAAAATTGGAAATTAAAACCTATAATGGATCCCTGGCTGTCACCCAAGAATCCTAAGCTCTGCAAAATGCTCCAAAAGTGGTAAAAGAATCTAAGGAAAATTGTCTCACGTACCCTAATTTCTAAAAGTCTATATATACTAAGTCTGACATAGCCCCATAGTGATCACTCTGTAAAACAAGAGAGTAAACACGCGCAACAACTTTAGCTTTTTCCCTTTCTGGAGTGATTACTCTCATTTCTGAGAGTAAACACGCGCATGACACTTCTTTCTGGGCGTCTCTGGAGTGATTACTCCCATTTCTGAGAGTGTTTACGCGCAAGACACTTGGGGTCTGGGGCTTCTGGAGTGATCACTCTGATATCTGAAAGTGGTTACTCTGGCCTATCCCTTGAAACCAGCTCCCTGGAGTGATTACTCTGGTATCTGATAGTAGTTACTCTCAGTTCATATTTTTTTCAAAGAGCCAAAAATTCATGAAATTTGTCTAGAATTCCCTGCACAATTATTCAAATGATCAAAATTGCAAAATATATTCACAAAAATTAATGGAAATAAGACAAAAATTAAGAAAGCTATTGTTTTCTACCTAAATAAGATTTTAATGTTATTTACAGCCTCTAAATCTATTTTTTTCTATTAAAACTTTATAAAAATCAAATAAAATATCTATAAAGTGTGGATTCATCACAACCCCAAACTTAAACTTTTGCTTGTCCTCAAGCAAACTAAAACTCAAGAAAATTGAAGGTAAAGGGTTGGATTTATCCAAAAATTTTCTCAAAGATTTCCATTCCAATCTTAGACTCCAATTAGCACTTCCAATATTTTCAAAATTATGGATTCATTCAACAAAACAATCACACTCATATCATCTATTTTCATGCAAAATCCCACTAAACCGAAACAAAAGTCCAGCAAGGTTTCATACAATCCACACAATGCAAAGAAATCATCCAGCTCACAGTATAGTGTTTCACTCTCACTCATTAATATTGTAGGCTCAGTGTTTCTCTCAATTCATGCATTTTGCCTCACCCTACCATATGCTTGCCCATATTCTCAATCTCCTTTGCCTAGATACAATGAACCACCTATCATAAGGGCTTTGTTGGTCACAAATGTGGTTAGGTTAGGTTCAATTTTTGATCAAGGAATGGCAAAAGCTCAAGTGGGTTTTTAAGAAAGGAAAATTCTTTTGAGTGAATGAGCACAATAACTAGAATGGAATGCACTAAAGGATGCAATTTATGAGGTTTAGGCATTCTTTCATCATTTTTTTTTTATTTTGCCTTATGTGGAACTTCTTTTTCTATCAAAAAGACTTGCTGTATTTTTCTTTTTCTTTTCCTTTTTCCTCCATTCCTTCATTTTATTATTATTATTATTTTTTTCGATTCGTTGGACTTTGGCAATCATTCTTTTCTTCAAATTCAAGCATTTTTTTTTTGACATGTAATATGGACATGTATAATGCTCATCACCCCAAACTTAAGATCTTGCTTGTCCTCAAGCAACTATAGTCAAAATTAGCACCCCAAACTTAGTTTCTTGCAATCATTCTTGACGCAACTCAAAAGAAATATCTCTCTTAAGGGGAGGAAACTATGTTGGCAGGCTAAGTTTAGCAAAAGAAGAGATTGTAGAACAAAGGAAATTTGGTGGGGGGTGTTCTGGGGTGGATATGTGCAAAGAAGGCCTCAATCATCTAGATGAAAAGTTGTACAATGCATATTCAATTAAGAAACAGGGCAAGTTCTAGAAGATGAATGCAAAAGTACATGTAATGTGCACACAAAAAAGAATTTTAAGGCCCAATTCTCTACCATGGTAAAAGAGATAATTTCTTAGCAACATGTGAATACAGTTCACCTTACAGGAAACTATGTTCAGTGTGGTAAGAACGATAATTGTTGACAAAACAGAGAATGATTGAGTTGAATAGGAAGTGCGATCAGAATATAAAATCAGAATTAGAAAACTAAATTTCATCAAAAATAAAAAGTAAAGAAACAAAGAGGTTGTTTTGGTATTTTATCTATGAACTATGCAGGAAAAACAGACTAAACAATGCGAAACAGAGGCAAAGAGATCACCCCCCTTTCAGAGTCACACTCAGAGATCAATTTCATGCTCCTCTTGATGTTACTGAGGGCATTCTTTGCACAAAGACGCACAAAGGATTCAGCACAGAGTATAAGAATAGAATTTAAACTGCAAATAGTATATATATAAAAGCGTCAAAGAGTGTTCAAGGGGTGATGCATGAAAATAAAGGGGAAAATAGTACTAAAGATGATAATTACAATGAAAGGAGTATTTACTAAATACAGGGAAATGAACTAGAAATTGTAGAAATATAAATGACAGAAAGAAAAGCAAAGCTATATAAGATTTTCATTTGAGCTGGAGGATGAAAGATTGTCATCATTCTCATCATCATCCTCCTCCTCCTCTGAAGAACTGGAGCTGTTATCCTTCTCAATTGCAGGTGCATGGGTGGTGGTGAATGGAGGTAAATCCTGGTTAACTGCTGCTCTAAGGAAAGGGGCAGTGAAGGTAGGGGCGTCATAAATCTGTTCTGATGTCATGCCCAGCTTCTTTCCTATATTGAGGGACATATTTTCCAAGAGGGTCAGCATGGATTTCTGGCCAGCATGGATTGCATCCTGCCTCAGTGCTATTTGCTTGACCTGTTATCTAAGATTCAACTGGCTTCTCTTCCTATATTCAGTAGGGAGGGAGAGACCTGGGTCAGCAGACTTCTTCTTAGCATTAAAAAGATCTTTCACCATGGCAGTAGTGATGGGAGGGGCAGCTTTGACTCTCTGTTGATATTTACCCATGTTTACTCCAGCATCCTGGCAGAGCATGGTGATGATGGAAGGAAAAGCAAGGGAGTCCCTCTTGGTGCTTAAGATGCTCATGATGAAGTTGCTTATAATGTCTCCCACATAGATTGGCATTCCAGTGAGGATGGCATATAGAAGCTCAGCTCTTTTGACAGCCAATGTGGAGGAATGGCGTACTGGCATGAAGGAGCTTAGCAGGAAAATGCTCCACACCTTGGCTGGTGGGAGGAGGTGTTTGGTGGTCAGATTCTTGGGCATGAGCTACATGTCAAACTCCCAATTTTCTCCTGGTTTACAGATGGCCTGGAGTATGGGCTTGTAGTCCTTCTCTTCTAGATAGCTGAATGTAGTGAAATCAAGCTGTCCAGCTCTCCTCTCCACTGGAGGTATGTTCAGAACCCTCTGAATGTTAGATGGAGAAAAATCAATTTCTACACCTCTTACCATAGTGTGCCGAAGGGCCAGCTGGTCTCCTTTTACCCTCATTGCATTAGCATAAAATTCTTGGGTGATCTCCTTCCACCCATTTCCAGCACAAGAGGTAAACAGATCTCAGCCCCTCCTCTGAATTTCTTCCTGAAATTGAGTATAGGTGCCCTCCTGGATCTCAAAGTTACGATCTTGCACTATCTGCCTGCGCAGGATGTTGGTTCTGAAATATTCTTCATGAGCTAATGAGCGAAACCTCGGGTCATGTGCAGGAGGGGGTCTGGATGATGAAGCTCCAGCAGCTCTGGCTCTCTTGGCTCTAGGGGTGGTCTTCCTGGGTGTATTAGCCATGTTGCTGCAGATTCACAGTTTAAGTGATGTCAGAGTGTGCACTGTGAGGTGTTGTGCTGCCAAAGTGTTCACTATGTAGAATGACAGTAACTACTTTGGACACAGGGCAGCAATAATTTATGCAGAAAGGTTAAAACATATCAGTTCAAAAGGGCAAACTTAACAAGAAATAGTGTGTAGAACTGCTGCTGCATGTGTGGTGGTAGATATACTATACTTATGCAGTAAAGAACATGGCAAAATGATGATCATGGCACACAGTAATCACTCTAGAATCTAGTCCTGACAGGTATGATGCAGCAGATTGCAAAAATAACTAGGCTAAGCATGTGGATGAAGGTTCAGAGTGAGTATACATGCTTCAGAAATTGTACACATAGTCAGTGAATGCATTTGAGCATGAGAGTGAACAGATAGTGTTATGCAGTGTATGATTATGCAGATTTTCAGCAACATGAAAGAGGTGCTTAAGGGTGATTGAATGTGTATCATAAAAGTGCAGCAATGATAACAATCTATCACATTCAAGACAACAAAGAATCCCAAAATATCACATTGTGGTGAGGGAGGTGCAGACAAAATGGTTACTTATGTTCATGGCAATGATCACTATAAGGCTTAATTGCTGTCAAAATAACTAGGATAGCACAAGGGAACTGTGTAATTAGTAGTGAATTCAGGAAATGCATCAAAAATTAAAAATTACATATCCTAGTTGAACTATGTAAATATCAGCACAGCAGAACACTAAAAGTGAAAACTATTGCAAATGGGAGCGGTTACTCCTAAGGTAACACTTCTCAATTCAGCAGAACAATCAGATGAAATGCCCCCTTCATCTTTCAATCATCCAAACATCCAATTAATAACTGCAGCAAGTTAACAATTTCAATCCAAAAGGTCCAAATGCAGAATATCCAAAGTGAGCATTCTGGGCGCACAGGGCAACTACCCTAGGGTTTAAAATATCAAAAGTGCAGCAATTAAATGCAAGTGACTGGTCCATTAAGTCTGAAATGCAGAATTATTGATGGAATAACAGATTAAAACACCCAATTGCAGTCCAGGAAGTTGCGAAATTGAAATCCCTAATTTCACAGCAAGAGCCCTAATTCCAGGAATTAAAAGTTAAAAATTACCTGAATTGGATGTGCAAGGTGCAAAACAGATGTGAGCAACTGAACCTTTGGGGCAATGAATCAAATACGAATGGAGGAGGGGGATGAATTTGAGAATGGCAGTGAGAATTGTTCAGAACTGGGGTGAGAGTGTGTGAGAGAGTGAGCACTATATATATATGGGGGGGCCAGAGTGGTTACTCTCAAAAGTTAACAGTGAACACGCGCACAAGGTTTTGGTGCAAATGAGCTGGGCGTGTTCACTCTGCTTTTTAAGAGTAAACACTCCAGAGGCATCTAAGTTCAAAAAAGAGGAATGAGTCTGCGCGTGTTTACTACCAACTTTACAAGAGTAAACACTCCAGAGGCTTCTAAGATTAAGGTGTGTAAAAAGCTCTGCGCGTGTTTACTGTCAACTTTTGAATAGTAAACACTCCAGAGGCTTCAGGGTGAAAGTGGGTAAAAAGCTTGCGCGTGTTTACTTCTTTTCACAGAGTGAAACTATTGGGCTATGTAAGACTTATTAATATAGACTTTTAGAAATTAGGGTACGTGAGACAATTTTCCTTAGATTCTTTTACCACTTTTGGAGCATTTTGCAGAGCTTAGGATTCTTGGGTGACAGCCAGGGATCCATTATAGGTTTTTAATTTCCAATTTTCCTTGGATTTCTCCTTGATTTTACATTAATGTTGCTTATGTTTCTACATTCTCTTCTTTCATTTGTGAAGCCCATCAATGTATTTTTGTTCTATCATTTTCTTTTTATTTATGGCTCATCCTAAATTCTCTTGTAATTCTAGTCATCATATGGTTCTTGAATTCTTGAGTTTAATGGCAATATCACTCTTTCTTTCTTGGATTTATTAACCCCAATCTCTGAATGAAATGAAATTTGCATGAGGGGAACATTGCTTAATGAACCCTAAATTACCCAACGAAATTCTAATCTAAATTGCTTAATTTTGATTAATCTTTGAGATTGCTTAATCTTAGGGATAGAGAATTGGAGCCCATTAAGATGCTTAATTTTAATTGGGATACTAAAGTTAATATTTGCTTGTTAAATTAACTTAATTCAAGGGAAAAATAGAGGATTATTGAATCATTTGAAAGAATAGGGATAGAACTCATTGATTGACTAGGGATTACTCTTTTTAATTGATTGAATTTCATTAGTTTACATTCTGTTCTTGATTAAAATCTAGAAATTGACAAACCTCCCCCCAATTTACTTGCTTTAAAATATATGTTTACACTTGTTCGATGTATGTTCCCAACCAAAAGTTCCTTGGAGATAACCTAGGACAACACCCTAGTATTGCATTTATATCTTGCATATTTGATGAGGATTAACGACAATCTTTGTGCATAACGAGTAGTGAAAAATCGTTCCATCAGGCAGCAGGCTAAAAAAGGGTTGGTTGTTTTACTTTTGGAGAAAACAAGTTTTAGGGTTTTTGTCTTTTCTTCTTTGCCTCTTCTCTTTTCTCATGTTTTTACCTTTCGTTTTCCTCCATTAATAGAGGCTTAGACTTTCATCTAATCCAAGGATTGAAAAAGGGCTGAGACATTCTTGAGGATCAGTTTTGCAATTCATTCAACAACAAATCCGGTTTCATCTCTTCCTTCGTTTTCCTTTATCTAATTAGATTTTTGAATTGAAGTTATTCATTTGGATTGATAATTGTGCAGTTGTTTGATTACATATTATTCGTTGATGTATGTAATTAATTTTTGAAGGAATGTGAATTAGATTTTCAGGTTTGAGATCTAAGATTAATGACATTGGTGAATTAAATTAACATAAATCAATTAGGTTTTAGAGGTTTCTGAACTTTAAGCGATTGTGTGTTAATCGAATGCATGAGGGTCTTCATGTGAATGCTTAATTTGAATTGAGGTTTCATTCGAATTTAATGTTAGTCACTAATTTGTTGGCTGATGCATCATATTGGAATCTGGTGATAGAATGGTCATAGTTCTTCTAAATTCTTGGATTAGAGTTTTCAATTCTTGTTAATTTTTCATTCTAATCAGTGTTATTTTATAAATCAAACCCCATCCAAATTCATAATCGTATAACATTATCATCATTGGGAGATGACTCAGATTGCACCTGTTACTACATAATTTTTATGCAATTTAGTTTTTAATAATTTGTACGAGCGCGACACTCGCAATCAATGACCCTTATTTGTGGAAATTCTATAGTGACCAAGTCATCAGAAGGTGCATACCTGATGAAGAGATCTCGTCCATACTACAATTCTGTCATGCCTCAGCTGTAAAAGGTCATCAAGGACCTTAGAGGGCAACAAGAAAAGTGTTAGATGCAGGACTGTATTGGCCCTCAATTTTCAAAGACTCATGGCAAACATATTCCACCTGTGAAAGATGCCAAAGAGTGGAAGGAGTAATTACTTGGAGACAGGAGATACCTCAACCGCCCATCCTATATTGTGACATCTTTAATGTCTAGGGTATTGACTTTATGGGACCCTTCCCTTCATCTTTTGGTTTTCTTTATATACTTCTTGCTATTGATTATGTCTCAAAATGGGTGGAAGCTAAGGCCACCAGGACTAATGATGCCAGAGTTGTTGCATATTTTTTCCATAGTAACTTACTTTGCAGGTTTGGAATCCCTAGAGCCATCATTAATGATCAAGGAAGTCACTTCTGCAATAGGACAATGGAAGTCTTGTTGAAGAAATATGGAGTTGTACATAAAGTTTCCACTACCTATCACCCACAAACGAATGGACAAGCTGAGCTCTTTAATAGAGAAATTAAGAAAATATTTGAGTGAGTAGTGTAGCCACATAGGAAAGACTGGAGCCGCAAGGTTGAAGATGCCTTGTGGGCACATAGAACTGCATTCAAGACACCCTTGGAAATGTCACCATATAGGGTGGTCTGTGGAAAAACTTGCCATTTGCCAGTTGAGGTGGAACACAAAACTTACTGGGCAGTGAAGACCTGTAATATCCATTATGACTCAGCTAGAGAGCAGAGAAAGTTGCAATTGCAAAAGTTGGAGGAGCTGCGTCTTAAGGCTTATGAGAACTCCAGAATTTATAAGGAAAAGATCAAGCGGTACCATGACAAGATGATCTCAAGTAAAGAATTTTACATTGGTCAAAAGGTTCTCTTGTTCAATTCCCACCTCAAGCTTATGCCTGGAAAGCTCAAATCTAGGTGGATTAAACCTTTCACAGTCACAAGGGTGTTCCCTCATGGTGCAGTGGAAATCCAAAGTGACTCCACAAGCAAAGGCTTTGTGGTGAATGAACACCGCTTGAAGCCATTCTTGCAAAATTTAGCCACCTTGGAAGAAGTTGAGGAGATTGACTTGCACCTACCTACACAAATCCTAACCATAACCCTTGGCCTGCAAAACTCACTTCAAACGTCAAGCTAGTGACGTTAAAGAAGCGCTGTGTGAGAGGTAACTCACAAGTTAATTTAGATTTTTAGCTGTTCCTTTACATTTAATAAGCATCTTTTATTTAAGCTGTGATACTTGATGGATGCATGCATAGTTCTGCTGTTAAAATTTTTCTTTTTGTACTATATTTGTTAATTGATATGATTTTCTACATATTCTCAGAATTTTACAGTAAGAATTGCAAATATTGGACTGGATCCAGGCACAAATTCAAGGAAATTTAAGTGCACAGAAGAATGCCTATTTCCACCTTACAATACAATCATTTTGAGAGAGAAGTTTCAATTTCATCATAAGAGGTGACCACTTTTAATTTCATACTAATCACTTTCAGCTAAGGTAAGTGGTGCTCCTCTCTGTAGTTAGCACTTTCAATTCCAAAGTGATCACTTTCAATGGTTTTTAGGCTAATGCATCTGCGCATAACCACTTCCAATCCACAGTAACCATGCCAGAGACACTGGGAATTAATAGGGCTCTTTGTAGTTGTCACTTCCAATCCATAGTGGACACTACAGAGACCCTTCCTGGGCACACATGTTGCGCGTAGCTACTTTCATTTCATAGTAGCTACGCATAACCCAATCATGAATTTTGAAAAATAGGCGCTCTCTGTAGTTGCCACTTCGATCCCATAGTAGCCATGCGCAGCATCAATTTGGAAAACACAAATATGCGTGTCCATTATGGTTTTCAAAGTGACCACGCCCACTTCCTATATATATTGAAAGTCGTCACTTTGACACTCACTCTCTACGAACTTCAAACCCTAAATCCTCCAATCTCTCTTCACTCACACCACTCGTCTTCACCATTCCTTGCGTACGCTCATCCATTTTTGTATTTCTGCACTAATTCCAAACTCCATTTCAGGTAATCTCCTAACTTCACTCTCTCTGCATTAGGGTTTGTGACTGCGCAAATTAAGGGTTTTGATTTGGGGATTCATGCTTTGAAATTTCTGCATAAATTCTGCTATTTGAAGTATGGTTGCATGACTGAAAGGGATTGTGGGTGTTTAATTAGGATAAAGTGCTATATTCTGCCATTGTCGAACCCTAGGGTAGCCACTCCCATTTGAGATGATGAATACTTGTGTGTTCTGAAGTAGTAGCGACTATCGTAGGTTTGTATTTATAGATTTTGGGCATGCTGGAATGATTGGAAAGGGGTATGGACTTTTACCTTAATTTAAATCACTGCATTTTGGATGCTTGAACCCTAGAGTGATCACTGCTGTTTAGGGATTTTGCTTTAGAGCTTCATGCATAGCAATTTTTATGTATATTCTGTTATTTGAAGTGTGATTGTGTGCTTGAAGGGGATTAGGGGTGTTTAATCTCATTAATGTGCTCAATCTCATCAAAACAGAACCCTAGGGTAGCCACCCCAATATGATAGTGATTACTCTGTCCTTTACTGATTGACATAGTGCCTATTTTAGGCTAGTTTTGACATTCAAAATTATCCTCCTCACTCTGTGATTCATTTCCCTGTGTTCTAACTTGCATTGAACTTCATTATGCTGCATTATAGTATCTATTTACGTATCTTGTGAATTGGAACAACAGTGTTTTCATTCCACATTTCTGATGTTGTGAATTTCTGAATCTCTACATAATATGTGCTCATTCTTTACATATAATACACCATGGCTAATTGCACTTTGATTGTTAGAATTAATTTGCTCCCTTGCTACCAGCACACATATTTCTGATTCACCTGCATTCTGATTTGCTTTGCCTACTTTCTGACGTGCATTCCATATCAATTGCTCTCCTCTTATTTGCACTTCTTTGCATTTGTTTTCATTTTGCTACTACACTGCTCATATTATGCCTATCAGGTGTGACCACTTTGCATATGGATCCTAATAATTTTATAACAACAGCACTTTGAATTGTAATTCACGAGAGTCTCTTAATTTCTGCTGTGTGTAATTTTCTGTGCCTCTATACTTCTGCTGTGTGTATTCACACAATTACCTAACTGCACACATGCACAGTTCCTTTTAATTTTTGCAAATTGGAAGTAATCATCCTTACAAATTGCCTGCATTCCCACTGTCAGTTGCATTTCTCTACAATAGCATTCATCCTGGTAGCAGAATCAACATGTTGCATTGCATTTGCATAATTGCTATCATACAATGCATGAATTCATCTGCACATAGTCAAAGATATCATTTTCATTTTTGTAGATGTTTTATGCCTATTTTTCCTGTATGCATAATCTGTCATATTCCTGCCATATGCACTGAACATTTTCTGCTGCATAATATCAGTGTGCATTCAACTCATTATTTCTTCTCTTCCTCTTTGCAGCAACCATGGTTAACACACCCAGGAAAAATCCTCCAAGACCCAAGAGAGCCAAAACAGCTAGTGCCTCCTCATCCAGACCTCCACCTACACATGATCCTCGATTTCGGTCCTTGGAGCATGAAAACTACTTCAAGGCCAATGTCCTGATAAGGCAAATAGTGCAAGACTGCAATTTCAAGATCTAAGAGGGCACCTACCCCCAATTCCAGGAGGAAATTCAAAAAATATATTGGGACATCTTCACCACATGTGCTGGTAACAAGTGGATGGAAATCACCCAAAAAATTCTTTGCAAATGCCATGAGGGTGAAAGATGACACTTTTCCCCCTAAACACAGCATGGTGAGGGGCAAAGAGATTAACTTCACTCCCTCCAACATCTAGAGAGTTCTGAACATCCAAGCTGTGCCTAAACTAGCTGACCAACTGGACTTCACTACATTCAGCATCTTGGAGGAAAAGGACTACAAGCCTATCCTTGAAACCATCTGCAAAGAGAGTGAAAACTGGGAGTTTGACACAAAAATGTAGCCTAAGAACCTAACAACAAGACACCTAGTCCCTGCAGCCAAAGTTTGAAGTGTCTTCATTCTCAGCTCCTTAATGTCAGTTGTCCACTCCTCCACATTGACAGTGAAGAGGGCATAATTGATATATGCCATCCCCACAGGCATGCCCATCTATATTGGTGAAGTGATCAACAGTTTCATCATGGACATCCTGAGCAGGAGCAAAGACTCCATTGGTTTTCCATCCATCATTGCTATGCTATGTCAAGATACTGGGGTCGACTTTGGAGACTACCAATAGAAAGTCAGAGCAGCCCTTCAAATCTCCACAGCCATGGTGAAGGAGCTGTTTAAGCCTAAGAAGACTGCTAACCCAGGGTTGTCACTACCAGTTGAATATAGGAAGGGAACTCCACTGAAGATGAGGGAGCAGATGAGACAGATCGCCTTGAGGCAGGATGCCATACATACTGGCCAGAAGGCCATGATGACTCTAGTGGACACCATACTGCTGAACTTATGGAAGAAGTTGGGGATGACCTCTGCACAGCTTTATGATGCCTCCACCTTCAGTGCTCCCTACCTTCGAGCAGCGATCCAGAATGATCTTCCACCTTTCACTCCCACTATCCCAGGCAGAATTACTGCAGATACTAGCACCTCTAGCTCTTTAGATGAAGAACCACCAGCAGTAGTGGAGCGTGTTGCTAATGATGGTGATGATTCTTCCTTTTCCAGCTCAGGTGAAGATGCCATTTAGTTTTAGCTTCTTTTTCATTACATCCGCTTTTGGTTTACTGTCTTCCATTTTCCTGTGTATATTATTAGCTATCATTTCCATGTAATTATCGTACATTACTGCTTTTATCATTGTTGATTCACTTTCATATTCCTGGTTTTATTTTGAACAATTTAGAACTCCTCCACTTATATATATATATGTATATGTATATGTATATATATATATATATATATATATATATATCTTCATATTTCGCTTTCCTATTTGCTCTCTATGCTGAGTTCTGAATTCTGTGTATATTTGTGCATAAAATGGTCTCAGCCCCATTAAAAGGAGTATGAAATTGCCATTGAATTGTGAATCCATCTTCCATGAAAGGGGGGTGATCTCTTTGCCTCTATTTCATGAGTGTTTAGTCTAAATTTCTTGCATAGTAATAGACAAAAATATACAAAAATATATTACCCTTTGTGCTTTTGTTTTTTTTAATTTAGTCCAATTTTGTAGTTCCAATTTTATATTCTGATTACACTTCCCATTCCACTCACAATCATTTGCTATTTTGTACATATTTACATTCCTACCATACTAAATATATTTTCTTGTAAGGTGAACTATATTCACATATTGCAAGCAATTATCACCTTTTACCATGGTAGCGAATTGAGCCTTCAATCTCTTTTCTGTGTGCACTTTACATGTATTTTTGCACTCATCTTCTAGAACTTGCCCTATTTCTTACTTGAATATGCATTGCGCAATTTTTCATCTAGATGATTGAGGCCTTCTTTACACACATACCCACCACCCTAGACCACCCTTGCACCTAATTTTCCTTGTTTTACATTTCCCTTTTTGCCAAACTTAGTCTGCAAAAAATTATTTTCTTACCTTAAGAGAGGTATTTCTTTTGAGTTGCATCAAAAGTGAATGCAAGAAACTAAGTTTAGGGTACTGATCTTGACTGTAGTTGCTTGAGGACAAGCAACCTCTTAAGTTTGGGGTAGTGAGTATCATATACATGTCACAAATGCTTGAATTTGAAGAAAAGAATGATTATCAAAGTACATAAAAAAATGAAAATGAATGAAAGAAAAAAAATAATGATACAACAAGTTATTTTGATAGAAAAAAATATATAATTCCCACATAAGACAAAATAATGAAAAATATGGTGAAAAAAAATGCTTGAATCTTATTTGCTGCATCATTGAATGCATTCCACTCTAAGTTGTTATATTCACTCACTCAAAAGAATTTCCTTTTCTTTAAATACCCACTTGAGCTTATGTCCATTCTTGATCAAAATTGAACCTAACTCCATTTATGTCCAATAAAGTCTTCTTGATAGGTGAAGCCATTTTATCTAGGCAAAGGAGATTAAGAATATGGGCAAGTATATGGTAAGGTGAGGCAAATGCATGAATTGAGGGAAAACACTTAGCCTAAAACACTAATGAGTGAAGAGTGAAACACGATCTTGTGAGCTAGATAATTTCCTTGCATTGTGTGGATTGCATGAAACCTTGTTGGATTCTTGTTTTAGTTTAGTGGGAATTTGCATGAAAATATCTGATATAAGTGTGATTTCTTTGTTGAATGAATCCATGACTTTGGAAATATTGGAAATGCCAATTAGAGTCTAATTTTGGAATGAAATTTTTGAGAAAATTTATTTGGGATAAATCCAACCCTTTACATGCAATTTTCTTAAGTTTTGATTTGCTTGAGGACAAGCAAAAGTTTAAATTTAGGGTTGTGATGAATTCACATTTTATTAGCTTTTTACTTGTCTTTTAGTGTCTCTTGATAGAAAAAGTATTCTTAGAAAGTGTAAATAACATAAAAACATCATTTTGGTCAAATATCATAGGTTTCTTAATTTTTGGTTAATTTATATTGATTTACGTAGATATAATTTGCAATTTTGATCATTTGAATAATTGTGCAGGAATTTCTAGGCTTATTCCATAGATTTCTAGCCTTTGAGAAAATTTGAGTTGAAAGTGACCACTTAGGATTCCATAGTGGACACTACAACAACTAGAACCAGAGGGTAGACCAAAGTGATCACTTTTGGAGCCATAGTGGACACTACAGAGACCCTAGTCTGAAGAGGCGCTGCGCGTAACCACTCCGATCCTATAATGAACACTCTAGAGAAGGCCAAAAATGACCCAGACTTGCGCGTAGTTACTCCCATTTCATAATAGCTACGGGCACTGCGCGTAGTCACTTTGGTTTCATAGTGGACACTCCAGATAGGGCTACCAGGATGGCATGTTACGCGTAGCTTTCATAATAGCTACTATAGGCGACGACCACTACACTATATATTGAATTTTAGAAATTAGGTCAAGAGCTTTTTTTCACACTTTCAGATCTTTGCTATTTTAGGAACACTTGCAGAGTTGAGGTCAGCCTTAGGTGACAGCCAAGGCCTCAACCTAGGGTTTGATTCATATTTCTCTTTATTTTCTTCTGATTTTACATCCATGTCATTGAATTCTCTCTATCTCCATCTTGTATTTGTGAGACCCATCCTTATGGAGGGCTAGACCTTTTGTAATCCTTAGTGAGTTTACTAAGATTCTTGAATTCCTGGGTTATTACTGTTAATACAACTCATTTTCCTTCATGAATTTCTATTTCCCAATCCTTTGAAGTGAATTAATGGCTGAACGAGGAAAACATTACTTAATTAACCCTAATTCATTTTAATGAGATTCTTAACTTGGTTTACTTAATTCTAAGTTAATTTTTATGGTTGCGTAGTCTTGGGAAGAGAGGTTGGAGTCCGTTGAATTTGCTTAAATTCGTATGGAAATATAAGGTTAATTTTCGCTTGTTAAATTAACCTAATTTAATGGGAGAGGAAGAGTGTTAAATGTTGAGAGGAATAGGGATAGAATCATGTGAATGAACTAAGGATTGCCACATCTTATTGATTGAATTTGACAATTTCATTTATTGCTTTTTGTTTTAAATCTGGAAATCAAACAAACTCCCTTTTTTAATTGCTTTCATAGTGAATGTTAGTGACATGTTTAATGCATATTCCCAACTAAAGTCATCGGGGACAACCTAGGCTTGCATCCTAGACTACATAAAATTTATGTATACCTTGATGAGGATTGGTGACAAATCTTTATGCAAATCTTTCGATCATCAATATTCTTCTTTTTCTTTTTCTGAAGTTTGTACTTTCTTTTTATTCTTTTTCTTGAAATTAATAATTGGATGATTAAGTTCTGGGGATGAATCACTCTTTTTTATCTTCTCCTTGCCTCGCATCAACCAATTCAGCTACTGCACTTAGAAATTTCCTGTGAACACTTAAAACACAGCAAAAATTATTAACCCAAACTAGCAGATTGTCATTACAATTGATACTAACAATTAATCCCCAACAACGACACTAGAAACTTGATAAACTTTTTTGTAAGTGCACCAAATCGTTGAAGTAACAAAAGATTATCGTCCACGAAGATTAATGTTAAGTACCAAACCACAAGAATGACACTAGTTGAATCAACAAAAACAGAGTAGAAATAGAATGAAAATTAATTAAGTGCAAAATTATAAAAACTAAATTAAAATGCTTGAATTTAATTGTATAATACACAGAATGAGAAACTAGATTTGGAAACACAAAGTAAACTAACTGTAGAATGTAAATACTATGATTGGGTCTAATAACAATTTAAAGTAGGTTGAGTTTTGAATCCCTTATCCCTTTCCCTTTGCATACAAATAAATTTATAACTCAAAATATAACTTCATTTAATGGTCAGATTTTCTAAAGTACCCAACCCCAATTCCTTGGTAATTGGTTCTAAAATGAAATTAGTGTCCTAATTCCTTAGATACAACTAAAGATATGTAGCATTAAGAATTAAATCCATTGATCACATCATCACAAATTTCTATTCCTAAATAATTTATAATGAGTAAATTAATTCCAGTCCAAGAAAACTTACTACTTTCCAATAATATACTTCTTTTCATCAACCCCATTCATGTAAAACAAGGAAACATTAAGTTCAAAAACAAGATGTTAGATTAAAGCATGTATCTTGAGCTATATCTAATGTTAGTTCATTGCAAAGGCAAAGGTATAAGTTAATCCTCATTCAACCCAAAGATATCTAGCTAGACATAATGAATGGAGATAATATAAAACTGAAATATATTGCAAATACTGAATTCATGTTTACAGAAGAGCTTACAGTAAGTGGATGAAATGAGAAAATTATTGTTCCATTACATAAACCAGAGAAAAGGAGATGAAATTCAAGTTCCCATAAGAATCCTCTCACAAAATTGTAAAGAAAATACCCTAGCTACCATATTCTACGTAAGTTGTATGTAAAACCTATGTTTCTGCGCTCTGGAATGTACTCAAAAGGAAAGAATAAAAGATTCCAAGCTTCTGCCTTTTCAAATTTTTTTTTGCTTTTATATGCTCAGTCAGCATCGTGTCCCCACAATCAAGAATCTGTGTCCCCACAAATGAGTCCTGCAGCACTCAATTTTAGCTCTTTAAGTCCAGCTGCAAATTTCTTTCTAATCCCTTCAAAATAAAACTGTCAGCCATCAAAATATGAGTGATTTATGAATTTTCCAGCAAATACAACATTCCATTGAATTTCTCAACTAATTCATTAACTTATAATTTAAATTCAATGAAATATGCCTAAAAACTTTTAATAGCATGTTTCAATAGCATGCAGATGATGCATGGGGATCCCATTTCTCTATGACTGGTGACTTGCCCAGCTTTTAGCATAGAGATAGATAAATAGATTCAAGTCGTATGGCAATCGGAGGACTCCATTTCTTACTTTGCACAGTAAAATTAGAAATAGTAGCACATCAATTCGATGTGAGGTGCCATTGGCACATGTTCAGGAATGGACCTCTACAACCCTAGGATGTGAAGTGCTTGTCAGGTTTGGCTAAGTTCTTGCAAGTGGGTCACGACCTAGCTATAGGGAGCTGAGCTGGCTGTGCCACTTAGGTCAGATGTTCCCCCTTTTGCTACCCCTGGAGGTCTACTCGAGACCGAACCTCCAATACCTACAACTGTGCCTTGATAATGCTATCAAGTCGTTCAAAAGATAGTATGATGCATGATGCATAATGTAGCATTTTTTAATTTTCTTTTGACAGTTTTCTCATTTCATTTAGCCGATTGGAGGCTATTGCATAGTAAGAATGGAAGCCATCATGGGCTTAGCATCGTAGAATAAAGAATAGAGCTGGAAGTCATTTCAGACTTAACAGCACGAATAGATAGATTCTATGAGTCTCATTTAGTACATGGATGGATTCCATGAGTTCATAGTATTTTCAATGAGTTCATAGTAGTTTCAAAGCAATATAGTTTTAAGAACTTATAACTTAGAATAGATCTTCCATCATAGATCCATAGTTATGGACATTTTGTGCAGCATTTAGGAAATAAAAATCATAGTCTAGTCAAACCATACAATCCTCCATTATTCACATCCTCTTTTTTCAGTTCACTCTATTAGTTTCATATTTCAAGTCTAGTTCTTTTAATTTAGCCCAATTTCATCTCTCCATCCACATAATCCTACCATCCAAGTTCATCCTAATCATTCTATCCATTTTCATCAACCTCTAGCACCTTCTAAATCATTAAATAATCAAATTAGATCCTAAACTCACTTGATTGTTACCTCTCGGTTTTTCACTCTATTAGGGAAGTTCAATCAAACTTAAACTTCTTCTAAACCATCAATTAGTCAAATTGTTTCACAAGCACCCAAGGTTATTACCTCTCAGTTTTTCTCTCTTTTCCTCATAGAACACTTGCTGATTTTTCTTTCTCATACTCAATTACTCACAATATATCTAGATCATAGAATTTCCATGAAGTCCACACATAGTCATAGTCCATTTTCATTCAAATAGCCCCAAGGACACTAGATCATCAAGTTCATAGTGTTTTAGTATCAAATTAGCAGCACATTAGTAGAGATCATCAAGTTTTTCATAGTAGAATGCAAATGATGCATGTGATTCTAGCTAAATAGTAGTTTCATGGCATAGTTCATAGCAAACAGCAAGTAACATAGGTTTTTCAGCCATGCATCAAATCATGTTTCCTCAAAGTTTCCTAGTAGCAAGACCAAGAATGAATAGTGTTCTAGTTCACATCATTCACATTTTTCCAGCACATTACCCATTAGCAAATTCAGGATTTTTCCAATGCCATAGCAAAGTAAAATCAAGACATTCACTCATTTTCACAGAAGGTCAATCATCCAAGTTTACAAGCAACAAAGAACCATTCAAACATGTATAGTCCAGCACAGATTCAATCTATCAAGCCAAGGCGAAACTCTTTCATTTTCATTTAGCTTCCTTATGCAAACAAGGCATGCAAGGTAAAGTTCAGATTTATAATGTTTTAAAATAGTTAAAAACCATGATACTCCAAGCAAAATTAGTACATCTCTTTAAGTAATTCCTTTTCATAGTTCATGTAGCGACCCAATTTCATAAAACATTGATACCAACTTTATAACATGATAGTTTAGAAAATACCAAAATCTGGTAATATTTTTTTTTTCTTCCTTCATGCAGTTTATAAGTATAGTTCTCTTTCTCTGGGAGAGAGTTAACATGCATATATTTTTTTCCTTCTCATCATTTCATGATTCAATTTCAATGATATACTCATATAAGATCATCATAACTCATCATCAAAAAATACCTCAAATATATTAATCATAGTTTGCAGAAACGATAGGTTCATGATTAACAATACGGTCAACATAGTTCAAATACAACATAATCAAAGTAGAAATAGACCAAACTCCCTAAGAGCAGTTCCACTAAAACATAAGTAAATAACGACACCAATCAAGAGGCGAGTAATCCTCAATGGGATCAGACTCATCAAATGATGTCAGGGAAGTAGAACTAGAAGCAGCAGCCGTGCCATGACCTCCACCATCCTCCTCCATCCTTCCAGCTGTGCGAGGAGGTGAACGAGCAATAGTAGGTGAAACCAAAGTGGATGGGTATGCAAGATGCATATAATAAGGCATAGTAGTGTACCTAATAGAGGATTGCACCACATGGATATCTCTCTCCATTGGCACGGGTGGAGAAGTAGGAGTAGTCAAAGAAAATGGCACAGGCGCAGGAGCTGGCCTAGCAGTAGGAGTATGGGGATCAATTGACATGGGAGTCGGGGAAGCAAACAAGGCAAGGTAAGGTAACTGAGTGTCACTAGGAAGGACAGAAAAGACAATCTCAATGGGTGTGTCAGCAACGTACTGGGTGATCCATGAGCCTCCACTATCAAATCCATGAATCACTCGGGCAAACCCGCGGACAACACTCTGCTGAACCGCAGAGTCGAACACCCACATATCCTCCTCAGAAGGAAGGATCCACACCTTCACCCTGTTCCTGTCTATCTATATAAATAAAGGAAAGCAATACAAGAAAACACAAACAGAGGGGTGAGTTCTCCAAACATAGACATCAATCATAGCCATACCCCAAGGAAGGCGGCGTCATAGACACAATTCAAAACACAATCAACATTCAGCTTCATCAAATGTTCAATCATATAATAGGGTGATAATTATAATCATAACCACAACCAATCTCGCAAGTATTCAATCATCCCTAATAGTAATGTACATGATGCATGAATGAAGGTTTTGATCTCACCCATTTAGTCACTCATGTGTTCATAGCATGCAAATGATGCATGGGGATCCCATTCCTCTATGACTGGTGACTTGCCCAACTTTTAGCATAGAGATAGATATAGATAGATTCAAGTCATATGGTGATCGGAGGACTCCATCCCTCACTCTACACAGTGATATCATAGATAGAAAAATAGAATAATAGCACATCATTGATATGTAGTGCCATCTGGCACGTTCAGGAATGGACCTCTATGACACTAGTATTATGGAGTTCACATCAGGTTTGGCTAAGGTCTTGCAAGCGGGTCACGACCCGGCTATAGGAAGCTCAGCTGCCATATGCCACTTAGGTCAGATGTTCCCCCTTTCGCCACCCCCAGAAGGTCTACTTTAGACTGAACTTCCAATACCTACACCTGTGCCTCTGTAATGCCATCAAGTCATTTCACAAGATAATATATGATGCATGAAGTAGCATTTCAATTTTCTTGTAATAGTTCTCTCAACTCATATCATTTAGCCACTTGGGCTATTGCACAGTAATAATAGAAGTCACCATGGACTTAGAATCATAGCATATAGCATCAGCTAGAAGTCATCATAGACTTAGCAACATGGATAGATAATATCCATAAGTCACATGCCTTAGCATGGATAGATAGATACCATGAGTTTCACAATGAATCTCACTAAATTCATAATAATTTCAAGACAATATATTTCACGAACTCAGGGCATAATATAGATTTCTCATCATAATTTCATTGTCTCATGGTTTTATAATTTCACACTCATGGATAATTTTAGTGCAGCACATAATATATTGGACCACAACTTAGGTAAATCATTCAAGCCTTCATAATTCATTTCCTCTTTCTCAAGTTACTCTTTCTTTCACATTTCAAGTCTAATCTCTCTTTCCACTTAGCACAATCTCATTCCTTAATCCATTGTAAATTCTCCTTTCAAGTTCATCCTAACCTTTACATTTATTTCCATCAACCTCTAACGCCTTCTAAACCTTAAATCATTCCACTCAAACTCTTGCTCTCTTGATTTCTTCCTCTCGGTTTTTCTCTCCATAAAAGGGCAAATCCTCAAACTTAATTCTGCTCTAAACCATTAATTAATCAAGTTGATTCACAATGATCTTAGGGTATTACCTCTCGGTTTTTCATTCTTGAATAGGGAAGATCAATCAAACTTAGGTTCTTGCTATACCACCAACTTAATCAACTTAATTCACAAATGTTCAAAGTCCTATCCTCTCGGTTTTTCACATTTTTCCTCATAGGTCACATGCTGATTTTTCATTCTCCATACCCAATCACTCATAACACAACTAGATTATATCATTTCCAATAAATCCAATCATATTCATGGTCCATTTCCATCAAACAGCCCTCAAAGGCTCTAGATTATCAACATTGCAATATTACATAATCATTTTCGCTGCACATTGTTATGATTCATCAATTCTTTCATAAAGGTATGCAAATGATGCATGTGATGCTCTTAAATAGCAATTCCATAGCATAATTCATAATGAATAGTAACCAATCTAAATTTCCAGCCAAGCATCACTTCAAACATACCTCAAGGTTCTCCAAACACAATTACCAAGGATGAATAGTACATATCTCACATCATCACATTTTTTTTCCAGCAATTTACTCAAGTAAATTTCATGAATTTCCACATACAAAATCGAGTAAATTCAAGTCTTGTACTAATTTTCATCCAAGGTCAATCATGCAAAATTTACAAGCAACCATCAACCTTTCAAACAAGTAATTTCAGCATGGTTCAATCAAATCAAGTCATGGCAAGACACTTTCAATTTCACTTTTGCTTCCTTACACAAACAAGGCATACAAGATATATTTTTTTTCAAATCTTTGCAACACTTTTTAATGCCAAAACTGAGACCATCCAAGCTAATTTTCACCTTTTCCTTTATAAAATTTTCTCTCATTATTCATACCAATCTTTTCCAAATATTCCAAGGTTTCAAAACACATTAATTTCAACCTTTTTCCGCATAATACTCAACATTGTCCAGCCTTTAAAACTTAATTTTTTGTCAAGTCCAAAATGAGCAAAATAGGGAAAAATCAACATGCAAACATAAGGTTCCATCATCCAAGTGCAAGACTTTAATTTTCAGCAAAGGATTATGTTTAAAAAGTCTAAACCGAGGCAACACCAGGCCAATTTAGCACTCAAACTCTTAAAATTAGGAAAGAATCTCTTTTTATGAAATCAAGCTTGGTAACAAAATGTTCAAGACATGCAAGCTCACAGTTCTAAGGTCTCAAAGGGTAGATTATCATTTATTCAAGAGATCTAGTAAGGCAACCTCAAAACGGAGACATGTACAAGGGATTTCCAACACATTTCAAGCTCAAAATTTTGTACAAAGGAAGAATATCACATGCAAGGGTTAAAAACTCAAATTTTCTAAAAGATTTCTTCATGCAAAATAAAACTGAGACTTTATAAGGGAGGGAAGTAATTTACAAAGTGAAAACTCAACATGCAATTGGAGGAAATTGTCATCCAAGTTCATGGTTTCATGATTACAAGGGTGGATCATCATTTGAACAAGAGTTTCAGCAAGAGAAGTGTAAAACTGAGACATGCAGAAGGAGGAAACAACATGCAAATGTAAAAAATGCAAGCTTTCAAGGAGATTACCTCATTCACACATAAAATCAAAAATTTAGAGGTAATAAAAGTGAAGAAATCA
Source organism: Abrus precatorius (assembly GCF_003935025.1). Classification (NCBI taxonomy): domain Eukaryota; kingdom Viridiplantae; phylum Streptophyta; class Magnoliopsida; order Fabales; family Fabaceae; genus Abrus; species Abrus precatorius. The sequence goes on along the minus strand of NW_020874362.1, from coordinate 4,604,635 downwards.
AGTGAAACTCAACATGCAAATGGTACAATGAGCTTTTTCAAAATTATTGAAGATAAAAATGAAACTTTTCCAAGATTTTACACAATTTCAACCGAGGAAAGCAAATAAAAGATAGAAGGATGAGAACTCCCCTTTGCCTTTGAGTTTTTGGGCGTGAAATCAAAGAAGGAAGGGCTGGAAATGGTGGATCTCCAAAGAGTGCTTGCTGGACCGAGAAAACAGCAACCAAGACCTTCAAGTTCTTCCTCCTATGTGAGTTCTTTCAACACGAAAATTGGAGGGATGATGGAGGAAGAAGTTGGTGATGGAAAGGTGAAGTATTTGGGCGATTTGGATGAAGATTTGTGGGCTGGAACCTCTCAGTTTCTTGAGAGAGTTTTGAGAGAGTTTTAGACTTTGAGAGAATGAGAAGTGAGCGAGCAAAGTGAGAGAAAAAGAGAGAGTTTTCGATTTTTGGCTTCTAAAAGGTGCAATTTAGTTTGGCAAGCTTATTTATATGGAGGGTTAAGTTTAGATTGGCCAATTGCCACTAAACACTTACGGTTTGGCTTACTTGGCAAGGCTTCCAAGTTTTAAAAACTGCATATGGTTCAATTTAGGTAAAATTTGAGTGAAATTGGTGAAAAATGAGATAAGAAATGGTGCCACAGTTTTTAGTGTAGGAATAGTGAATTTTAGGGAAACTTGCAAGCAAAGTTAGTACATTTTGGCAAGCAATTACATGGAATAATTATGGACTGCATGCAAACAGTTATGGATATCCCAATTTTCCAAAAATCGGCACAAAATGCCAAAGATGAGATTTTGGGCAGCAATTGCATGTAATTTGATTGGCCAGAAAAGAATGCGACATGACTAGGTTGACATGTGGACGAAACGTTTGATGTGGTGCTAAATTTAAGAAAAGTAATTAATTAAAGTAATCATGGTGTCGGCATTTTGGAAGACAAGAAAAGAATTTTTCAAAATGATTATGTTTGCAAATCGGGAGACAAAATCTTCTTGCATGAAATTCTAGTGGCCGATACTAGATTTTGGAAGATTCGGGTAATCACGATGTTTGCAAATTGGGGGACAAGGTTTAGTTGCATCAAAATCTAGTGGTCAATACTAGATTTGGAAATCTTTGAAGTAATGATTACTAGATTTCGTGAGATTCTGTGCAAGAATTTTGACGGCTAAGAAATGATTAAGAATCTAGTGCAATGATTACTAAATCTCATGTTTTTCGAGGCAGATAATTATGATTTGACAATTATTTAAATAAGACAAAAATTAACCTTTCGGATAAAACTCTCAGGGCTATTTTAGACAGTACAGCTGAATATAATCAGATAAATTCTTGGACAATATTGAAACCAAATATATTGCATGCGGTTACCCTAAAATACCGAACTCAGAAATAAATCAATATTCTATAAAAAAATAGAAATCAACATCTACCTAATTATTCTGATACTAGCAAGTCAGAATTAGCAAGAAACTACGATCTAAGAGTCGCTAGCTATTTTACGAAAATTAGGGCGTTACAGTTTACACAAACCTTTTCCAAGTAGTTCAAGGCATCAAAGTATGAAAACACTAGCTTTTTTCATAAGAATCAAATCTGTCCAGCACTATAGTTCATTTTTCACTAAAATCCATAACATGCAAAATAGAAAAACCAACATGCAAGCACATTGCTTCATCATCCAAGTTTAGAACTTTTAATTCAAGAAGAATTTAAGTTGGAAAAGGGTAAAACCGAGGCACACACCAAGGTTTCTAACACTTAAACACTTAACTTTCATCATCCAAGAAGATACACTTAAATCAAATGGAATCAAACTCGAGGAATAGAAAATATGAGACATGCAAGGTAAGAACTTAACATGCAAACACATTATTTTATCATTCAAGTGCAGAATTTTTTTATTGGAAATAAAGATCAAGTTTGGAAGAGGGAAAACCGAAACATACAAGGCTTGAAATTAACATGCAAGGAAAGAAACTTGACATACAAGCTCACGGTTTCATAGTTCCAAAGGTAGATTATCAATTAAACAAGAAAATCACTTGGACAAAGGTAAATCCGTGACATGCTGTCACACTCTTAACAGAAGAAATTTTTACTAGCAAGTGTACTAGTGTTATTGTAGCAAGTAATAAAATGTTAGAACTGTGTTTGAGTCCCAAATATTGTCCTCAAAGAATAAAGTTCTCAATTATCACTTCACAAGTCCACAATTAGTTGAGGCTCACGAATTTCAGATGAAGTTTGGATGCAAAAGTAACCAATATTGAAAGTAGCAAACAAAATAGAATAATGAATATAAAAGTATGTATTTGACAGATGTAGAAAACATAGTTAGGGACTTGTTTCACCAAAACTTCAGTGTTGATTCAATAAAGTTCTGAACTTTCAAGTATGTAGATGTAATGACAATCAGTTTCACATTTTATTATTCAAAGGTTAATTCCTTAACTCAATGAATCTAAGATACATCCACTAATAACTTCCCCTACATTAATGTACATGTCATTTACTATAGAAAATAAAAGTTCAGCCTTTTTTACTGCTAAAGTGGAGCTGTGCTTGATTGGCATGAATGAACTTAGGATGAAGGCACTCCACACTTTGGCAAATGGTAGGAGGTTCTTGGTGGTGATGCACTTGGGTTTCTCTGCTGTGTTTAGCTCCCAAGTAGTCCCTGGTCTTCCAATCCTTTGCAAGATTTCAACATAATCCTTGTCTTGAAAGTCCCTGAAAGCACTGAGTTCTTGCTGTCCAGGTTGTTTTTGAGTGTTGATGTTGAGGACCCTGTTAATGTTGTCAGCAGAGAAATCTACCCTAATTCCCTTGACCATGATGTGGTATTTTGGTATTTGATCTCCCTTGAATCTCATGGCATTGGCATAGAATTCCTGTGTAATTTCCCTCCAGCCTATGCCAACCATTGAGCAGAAAGATTCCCACTGTCTTTTCTGAATTTCTTCCTTGTATTCTGGGTAATGGTCTTCAGCAATTTTGAAAGCTCTGTCCTGGACTATTTTCCTGCTTAGGATATTAGCTCTGAAGTAGTTTTTATGAGCTATGCTTCTGAATCTTGGGTTATGTTGAGGAATTGGCCTTGACAAATAAGCTCCTGTTATTCTCCCCTTCTTTGTTCTTGGAGTTCCCCTTAAAGATCCAACTAGGGTGTTGTCTGAGGTTCGTGCCATTTTGTTTAAATTCCTGCTAGAAAAATTCATTTAAGCATGCTAAAATATAATTTGCTATAATGAACACTGTAATTACTCATACCTACAATGTAATGCAACATGCAAATGCAAGACATTATCAATCAACATCAGGTCCCTAGTGTAAAATTTAGAATACAAATTGACTATGCCTTAGCCTTAAGTTCTAACACAAAATATTAGGCTAATGTAGATGAACACATCCAGAATTTCATTCATTCTCAAGTATTCAGAGTTTTTAATACATGCTATCAACATACTATAGACAAAATATTCAGGAGTTTCAATGTGAATTTTTCAATTACGTTCTTTAGGTCAACTCACTCAAATATTACAATGTAGCTATGATTCATCTAATGAAATTGTCAAATGAAGTAAGAACTGAGCTACATTATCCTTTAATTTCATGTTCAAAACAATCAATATCAGAAATTTTCTTAGTTTTCCTTTTCAGAATTTTTCCCAGAACTCTAACTCTGAAGAACCCTAACCTCAGTTACAGAAACGAAAAGGAGTTTACCTGGAATAGAAGTGCAGAGGTGTAGATTCAAATCTGTTAGAGAGGAAAGTGCTTGCTTGATGCGCAGAGGACAAAAATCAGAGAGAAAGATTGGAGAAAAATGTGAGTTTAGGTTTGAGAGTATGTGTGCGTGATTACTCTTTTTTGATTTTATAACCACGCGAATGCACGTGACCTCTTTCAAAAGGAAAAGTGAATGTTACAAGGATGAAAGCAGCGAGCGTGTTCACTATTTTTGGAAAAAGTGAACATTTCAGGCTTTATATGGTGAGCGTGTTCACTATTTTTGGTGAAAGTGAACGTTCCAGAGAGTTTAATTTTTATGAATGAAATGTGCGTTATCACTATTTCTGGAAAAAGTGATAACACACAAGCTTACTTCTTGTGCGTGGCCACTTTTGTTGGTGAAAGTAAGCGTTCCAAAAGGCTATGTATTTTTTTCAGATTTTTGAAATAAACTGCGCGTTATCACTATTTCTGGGAAAAGTGATAATGTGCAGCTTACTCTCTGAGCGTGATTACCATTTTTAAGAATAGGAGTAACGCGCAAACTAATAACTTATACTTACCTGTGCGTGGCCACTTTTCACAAGAATAGTGGTCGTTCCAGAGAGAGGGTCTCCCTTGGACATCTGCGTGATCACTTTTATCAGGAAAAGTGATTGTTCCAGAGAGGTACACCAAACTGCAACTTCTGCGTGGCTCCTTTCCTGAAAAATAGTGATTCCTCTCATCAATCAAAGCCTTTTAAGAACTCAGATAGCTCACTTACTCAACTGTAATCCTTTCAATACACACTCATAACATGAAACCTCAATTCATTCAACAGATTAATTCCAAAATGCAGATGCTACAGAATCACAGAAGGCGAAATTATAGAAAATGAATAACAAAATTCAAATATAATGCAAATAGAGTAAAATGGTTCAGAAATGTAAGTTGCCTCTCACAAAGCGCTCTTTTAACGTCACTAGCTTGACGTTAAATGTTCCTCACTGCTGAGGAACCAAGTTAATGCAAAAATTATTCCTGGTTACTTCTCCTCCATGGTATATCTTTAACCTTTGGTCATTTACTTTAAATTTTCTCCCTTCTTTTTGATCTTTAAGTAATATAGCACCAAAGGAAGAAACTTCCTTCATTATAAAGGGTCCTAACCATCTTGACTTAAGTTTTCTAGGAAATAACTTCAATCTTGAATTGAACAGCATAACTAGCTGCCCTAGTCTGAATTCTCTCTGCAAAATGAATTTATCATGTATTCTTTTAGTCCTCTCCTTTTACAACTTTGCATTTTCATATGCAAACTGTCTGAACTCTTCTAGCTCATGTAGTTGCAGCACTCTCTTTTCTCCAGCATTGGTTAAATCAAAATTTAACCATTTAGTAGCCCAGTATGCTTTATGTTCAAGTTTCACAGGAAGATGACAAGCTTTTCCAAACACTAATTGATATGGTGACATACCAATTGGTGTTTTAAATGCTGTTCTGTATGCCCATATTGTGTCATCTAGCTTCCTTGACCAATCTTTCCTTGAATTGTTCACCACTTTCTCCAAGATTTTCTTGATTTCTCTGTTGGAGATTATAACTTGTCCACTTGTCTGAGGATGGTATGGTGTTGCTATTCTGTGTTTTACTCTATACTTTTCCAGAACAGATTTAAGGTATTTGTTGCAGAAATGTGATCCTCCATCACTTATCAGAATTCTTGGTACTCCAAATCTTGCAAAAATGTTCTTCTTTATGAATGAAATCACCACTTTAGCTTCATTTGTTCTGGTTGGTATAGCTTCCACCCATTTAGATACATAATCCACTGCCACCAATATATATTCATAAGCAAAAGAGGTTGGAAAAGGTCCCATAAAGTTTATTCCCCACACATCAAATAGTTCCACCTCCAAGATGTTATTCAAAGGCATTTCATGTCTTTTAGAAATATTGCCCACTCTTTGGCATTTGTCACAATTCTCTACATAGACTTTTGCATCTTTGAACAATGTAGGCTAGAAAAAACCAGCTTGTAGAACTTTGGCAGTTGTCCTAGATCCTCCATGATGACCTCCATAATCTGAATTGTGGTAGTGCCATAGGATATCAATTTGCTCTTTTTGTGGAATGCATCTTCTTAGTATATCATCTACTCCAATTTTGAATAGATGAGGATCTTCCCAAATGTAGAACTTACTGTTATGAATGAACTTCTTTCTCTGCTACCAACTCAATCTCTTTGGAATATGCTGAGTAGCTTTAAAGTTTGCTATATCTGCAAACCAAGGTAGGTCTTCACAACCAATAACTTTTCATCAGGAAATTCCTCATTAATGTCACAACAATCTGATTCTAATGCTTCTAAGGGTATTAGAGATAGAGGATCTGCAATACCATTCTCCTTTCCCTTCTTATCTCTGATTTCTAATTTAAATTCTTAAAGTAGTAGGATCCATCTCAGCAGTCTTTGTTTGGCATTTTGTTTAAAAAGTAAATATTTCAAGGCAGCATGGTCAGTATATACCACAACTTTGGATCCTACCAAATAAGATCTGAATTTATCAAAAGCAAACACTATAGCAAGCAACTCTTTTTCAGTGGTTGTGTAATTAATCAGTGCAGAATTTAGAACTCTACTAGCATACTAAATCACATGTAGTCTTTTATCTTTCCTTTGTCCAAATACAGCACCCACTGCACTGACACTTGCATCACACATAAGTTCAAATGGTAAAGTCCAATTTGGTTTAACAAGTATCGGAGCATAAATCAATTTCTCATTTAACATAGAAAAGGCATGTAGACAGAAATCATCAAACACGAATTCAGCATCCTCACAAGCAAATCACTAAGAGGTTTTGCGATTTTGGAAAAATCTTTAATGAACCTCCTATAAAATCCTACATGGCCTAAAAAGCTTCTAATTCCTTTTACATTCATAGGTGGAGGTAGTTTACTAATCACTTCTATTTTAGCTTGATCAACCTTCATCGCTCTAACTGAAATCTTATGGCCCAGCACTATTCCTTCTTGCACCATAAAGTGACATTTTCCTAATTCAACACCAAGTTGGTGTCTTGGCATCTCTGCAAAATAGTAGACAGATTAGATAGGCAGTCATCAAATGAATTTCCAAACACAGAAAAATCATCCATATATACTTCAATTATTTTCTCAACCAAGTTAGAAAAAATAGCAAGCATACACCTTTGAAATATGGCTGGAGCATTACAAAGCCCAAAAGGCATCCTTCTATATGCAAATATTCCAAAGGGACAAGTCAATGCAGTCTTTTCTTGGTTAATTGGATCTACAATAATTTGGTTATAGCCAAAATATCCATCTAAAAAGCAGTAAAATGCATGGCCGGCTAACCTTTCTAGCATTTGGTCTGCAAAAGGTAGAGGAAAGTGATCTTTTCTGGTCACATCATTCAGTCTTCTATAATCTATGCACATCCTCCATCCTGTAACTGTCCTTGTAGGTATCAACTCATTCTTCTCATTGGTACCACAGTCATTCCTCCCTTTTTAGGTACCACTTGTACAGGACTCACCCAGCTGCTATTTGAAATAGGATATATAATCCCTGCATCTAATAGTTTCATGACCTTATTTCTTACTATTTCCTTCATGGCAGGGTTTAACCTTTTTTGAGGCTGCACAATTGGTTTAAATTTCTCTTCAAATAAAATTCTATGTTTATAAAAAGCTAGATTAATACCTTTCAAATATGCTATGCTCCATCCTAATGCTGACTTGTGTGTTCTCAAGATTCTCAGCAACTTCTCCTCTTCTTCTTCCTTGAGTTCATTGCTGATGATGACTGGATTTTCGTGATTATGGTCTAAAAATGCATATCTCAAGTGAGAAGGCAGCTGCTTGAGCTCTAATTTTTTAGTTTGCTCTTCTTTCACTTCCTTTTTCAGCTCTTCTTTGATTGATTTTTCTGCAGGGGTTAGAACTGATAGAGATTCCAATTGCTACTCAATTTCCATGAGATATTCTTCTTTATGCATCACAGATTTCGTATTTCCTGCAGCTATGGTTTCTCTCAACATAGAAATTTCATCAAATTTATCAAGAGGATAAGAAGTAATAAGAGAATCCAATATGTCTACTCTCATACATGTGTTATCATCAATTGGATATTTTAATGCTTCAAAAACATTAAATATTACCTTTTCATCTTGAACTCTAAGCATGAGCTCTCCCTTTTGCACATCAATAAGAGCTCTTCCAGTTGCAAGGAATAGTCTGCCTAAAATCAAGGGTATGTTCGCATCCACCTCCATATCTAAAATGACAAAGTCTGTAGGAAAAATGAATTTATCAACCTTAACCAACAAATCTTCTACCACTCCATATGGATAAGTATATGATCTATCAGCTAATTACGATGTAATATTGGTTGGTTTCACTTCTTCTATTCCCAATTTCTTCATGATAGTGATGAATTCACTTTTTATTATATTTTTACTTGCCTTTTTGGTGCTCCTTAATAGAAGAAATGGACTTAGATAGTGCAAATAATATAGAAATTACATTTTGAGTAAATATCATAGGTTTATCAATTTTTGGTTAATTTGCATTTAATTACATAGATATAGATTGCAATTTTAATTATCTTGATGATTTTGCAGAATGCCCAAGTTAAATTTGAGAAATCTTGGTCCTTGGATGAAAGTTGCCCCAAAGTAGCCACTTTTGGGAGCAAAAGTGGCAACTACAGCAAGTCTGGGCATTAAAAGTTCCAAAGTAGCCACTTTCAAGACCAAAAGTGACAACTCCAGAAGCTCCAGGGATGCTAAATTGGAAGCATGATGCGCGTGGTTACTATGGGCTCTCAAAGTAACCACGCGCACCAAAGTAGCTACTATCAAGCCCAAAAGTGACAACTCCAGAAGCTCCAGGGACGCTAATTTTGAAGCCTTCCTGCGCGTGGTTACTATGGGCTCTCAAAGTAACCACGCGCACCAAAGTAGCTACTTTCAGCACAAATAGTGGCAACTTCAGAGAAGCGGCAATCCTTCCATCATGCGCGTAGACACTTTCAAGGCCCAAAGTGGACACTTTCAAAGGCAAAAGTGGACACTTCGGTGACATGTCATCCACTATAAATAGATTTTAGGAATTAGGGTACAGGACTTTTTGACACTTTACACAATTTTCTTTGCCAAATTGGGATAATTTCTTACGACATTGGAGTCTTGGGTGACAGCCAAGGGTCCTCTATAGGTTTTAATTTCCAATTTCTCTTTTGATTTTTGTTGAATTTGCATTAATGATGTTTACGTTCTTGCATTTCTTTCTCTCTTTTGTGAAGCCCATCCACATGGAGGGCTAAACTTCCTTGTAATTCCTAGTCAATGCACATGAATCTTGAATTCTTGGGATTAATTGCAATACAAATCTTTCTTTTCTTGAATTTATTAACCCCAATCTCTGAATGAAATGGAATTTGCATGAAGGGAACATTGCTTAATGAACCCTAATTTACCTAACGAAATTCTAATTCAAAATTGCTTAATTTTGGTTAATCCTTGAGGTTGCTTAATCTTAGGGATAGAGATTAGAGCCCATTAAGATGCTTAATTTTAATTGGGATGTTAAAGTTAGTCTTCGCTTGTTAGATTAACTTAATTTAAGGGAAAGAAAGGGGATTATTGAATCATTTGGAAGAATAATGATAGAACTCATTGCTTGACTAGGGATTACTCATTTTAATTGATTGAATTTCATTAATTTACATTTCGTTCTTGTTTAAAATCTGGAAATTGACAAACCTCCCCCCAATTTACTTGCTTTAAAATACATGTTCACACTTGTTCGATGTATGTTCTCAACCAAAAATTCCTTGGAGACGACCTAGGATAACACCCTAGTACTGCATTCATTTCTTTGCATATTTGATGAGGATTAACGACAATCTTTTGCATGACGAGGAGCCCAAATATCGTTTCATCAGATAGCTAATGGCATTAGGTTAATGCTTGCTCCCAAATCACACAATGTCTTTCCCACAATACAATTTCCTATTTCATAAGGTATGTTGAAGGATCCTGGATCCTTGAGTTGTTAATGAAGCTTTCTTTTAAGAATGGCACTGCATTCCTCTGTTAATGGTACTGTGTTATCATGTTCCAATTTCCTTTTCTTGGAGAGTAATTCCTTCATAAATTTTGCATAAGATGACATATGCTCCAAGGCTTCTGCAGAAGGAATGTTGATCTGCAATTTCTTGAACACATTCACAAATCTTTCAAACTGCTCCTCTTACTTAGGATTCTACACTCTTTGTGGATAAGGGAACCTCTTATAATTTTTTGGATCTATTGGTTTGCAAGTATCCTCAAAAAGCTGCTTCTTGGTCTTTCTCTCAGAATTTGTATAAGCTTCTACTTTATTTTCTGAATGTTCTCTCTTCAGTAACTTGAAATTTCCTTGCTGCAGATCTTTTTCTATTCTTCCTTCTTCTGCTATATTACTCACTTTCTTTTCTGCAGGTTTTGGACTGGCTACCACAGCTCCACTCCTTGTGGTTATGACTTGACATTGCTCTTTTGGATTTATCACTATGTTACATGGAAATCTCCCATCATCTCTATTTGTTAGTTGTTCAGCCAGCTGTCCAATCTGAGTTTCTAACTTCTTCATGGAAGCTTCTTGATTTTTAATGCTGGTTTGAGTGACATTCATGAACTGCAACATTGTTTCTTTAATTTCATTCATTCTTTCATTCATAGGTCTGGTTGAATTCTAACTCCTTTGAAATTGAGTGAAGAATTTCCTTGAAAATATTGTTGTTGTTGTGAAGTTTCTGCATTCAAAAATGGAAGAGAAGGATTAGTGTTTTTCACAGCAGAAATTTTAGGATTCCATTTATAAAACTGTTGATTCCTGTTATTTGAATGTTGGAATCCAAGAGGAAAAGATTGTTGAGGATAAGATTGTTGCTGTCTTTGATAATTCCCCATGTAATTGACTTGCTCTTGTGGATCTGGTGTAGGTACATCACATGCACCATTAACATGATTCCCTCTACAAAAATCACAGCCCAATTGATTGGTTACCACATACCCAATTTGTAGATTGTTGATCTGTTGAGTCAAAGCTGCTATTTGCTGAGAAAATAACTAATTCTACAGCTGATTTTGTGCAAGAAAGGTTTCCATAACTTTGGCTTCATATCCATTACTTCTCCCTGCATTTCTTGAGTTGGAATTCTGGTACATAGATGAAGCCATCATCTCAATGATTCTTTGAGCTTCTTCTAAGGATTTCATGCTTAAAGAACCTCCTGAAGCTACATCTACCATGGTTCTAGTCACTACATTCATTCTATTGTAAAATGTTTCCAACTACATCCACTCTGGAATACAATGGTGTGGACATCTTCTCAACAACTCTTTATATCTTTCCCAAGCTTCATATAGTGATTCTTCTTCTTGCTGCACAAAGGATGTGATTTCCCCTCTCAGTTTGGCAGCTTTTGATGGAGGAAAATACTTGGTTAAAAATTTGTTCATAAGCTCTGTCCATGTGGTGATGCTCCCTTGAGGCTGTGCTTGTAACCAACATTTGGCCTTGTCTCTCAAAGAAAATGGAAATAGCCTCAGTCTTATAGCATCTTCACTCACTCCATTCATCCTTATAGTGTCACACAACTGCAGAAAATTAGAAATATGCAAGTTAGGATCATCAGAAATTCCACCAGAAAATTGATCCTGTTGTACCAAATGAAGCAAGGCTGGTTTGATTCCAAAGTGATTAGCTTGAATGGTTGGTCTAACTATTAAAGAGTTATACCCTTGCATATTTGGAATTGCATAATCTCCTAGTGTCCTCATCCTATGTTGTTTTGCAATTTCAATTTCTGAAGTTGGTTGTCCTAAAGGTGAATGTGTTCTATTTGAACTAGGAGTAATCTGAATCCCTGGAGAATGTCTAACCTCTAAATAACTATCACCTCCTAAAGTATTTTCTGCTTTAGCCTCCTTCCTTAATTTTCTTAGTGTTATATCTACGTCAGTATCAAAGACAAGAGTAGACTTATTTTTGTTTTTCCTACGCATATACAATTTAGAATACAGATATAGTAGAAGAAAACAGAAACTGCACTAATTCACAGTATATAAATGCAAAGTAACTACTTGATGTGATATAAAATCTATCAGAAAGCAAAACTATACAAATATAGAATTAACTACTCAACTGATTGCAAAACAGAAAAATTTTAAATGTAATCTAATATTGCAGAAAATTTAAAGAAAACAAATGCTCAATCTAGTTATTTTTCTATTACTATTGATATTGAAAACAAATATTTCCCGGCAACGGCGCCAAAAACTTGTCACACTCTTAATAGAAGAAATTTTGACTAGCAAGTGTACTAGTGTTATTGTAGCAAGTAATAAAATGTTAGAATTATGTTTGAGTCCTAAATTTCGTCCTCAGGGAATAAAGTTCTCAATTATCACTTCACAAGTCCACAATTAGTTGAGGCTCACGAATTTCAGATGAAGTTTGGATGCAAAAGTAACCAATATTGAAATTAGCATACAAAATAGAACAATGAATATGAAAGTATGTATTTGAAAGATGTAGAAAACATAGGGACTTGTTTCACCAAAACTTCAGTGTTGATTTAATAAAGTTCTGAACTTTCAAGTATTTAGATGGAATGACAATCAGTTTCACGTTTTATTATTCAAAGGTTGATTCCTTAACTCAATAAATCTAACATTTAACTAAATCACTCTAATTCCTTAGATCTGATTCAATTAAATGTTGCATTAAGCATTAGAAATCAGAAGATTGGAAGATCAAGATATCTTATCCCTAAGAAATCAATAACCTTAGTAATTGATTCAGGTCTGAGAAAAATAGATTCAACTTCCATTGATAAGAGTTCCTTTGTAATTAGTTAATCAAATTTCCATTTAATCACTATGTGAATAGCATAATTAATTACTCAATTCAATCCAATACTCAAAGTTCAGATCCAAAATCAATTCAACATTTCCATTTCAGATTCACAATCAATAACTACAAAGAGTTTAAGCAACCATTACAAAATGAGAAGAAAAAGAAAGAGAAGAAGAAGATGAACGAAGAAGCATCTTCAAGCCAATCTTCAATCTGATTCCTCAAGATTTGAAGCTTGGTGTTCATCCCCAATCTCTCTCTCAGACTCTCTCAACACCAGAAAACAAATGAGAAGTGAAAATGAACAAAAGATCCTAAGATATCTGAGCTAATTCATATTTATAGAATTCCTGCCTTTCTGGCGTGATCACTATTCTTCATAAAAGTAGTCACGCAGAGGACTTTATGATGTTCTTCATAACTGGAATGATCACTTTTCTTCACAAAAGTAGCCACGCTAAGGTCGAGATCTGCGCGTGTTCACTTTTGTTGACAAAAGGAGACACGTTTAACTTTGTAGTGATGGAAGGTTGTCTGGAACAATCACTTTTGTGAACAAAAGTGATGACGCATAACTTGCTTTCCTAGAGGCTTTTCTGGAACGATCACTTTTGCTAGGAAAAATGATCACGCACACTTTGCTATGATTGACGCTTCTTTGGAATGATCACTTTTGCCAGGAAAAGTGATCACGCGCAGATTTTCCTTCACTTTCAAGCTCTGGAACGATCACTTTCGCTAGCGATAGTGATCACATCCAGCTCTTGCTTCATTAAACCTTGCTCTTTGCTTCCACTTTTGCTACTTTCCTTCTATCTTTCCTTTGATCTTTCAACCTCATGAACTTAACTCAGAATTTCCTACAAAATTATGATTGAATTATTAATTTCTACACAAAAAATTCATAAATTCTAAAACAACTATGTATTTAGAGAAAACTTTAATCATTCTATTATTTTTATGAGTTTTTCTGCTTTTTGCAACATGTTTTCTTTATAGAGGTATTAAAACTGAGGTAAAATACTAGTAAAATATGGATTTATCACATGCACAAGGAAAAATCAACATGCAAGTATAAAAAACTCAAGCTTTCCAAGAGATCATTTCATCCAAAGCAAAACTGTAACACCTTAATTTAATTTCTAAATAATAAATTTTGCAAAAATGAGAATATGAAAAATTTTCATTTAACTAAATTTCCCATGACATGGCTTCATAAAATCGTTTAAAATAATAAAGGATTACAAGTTTATATCAAAGACTGCTATAGGACTAATCGAGTTACATCATAAATTTCAAAATAAATTCTAAGTCCTATAGCAGTTCATCCTTCTTTCACTGAGTCTGGTGCTAATCGTCTTGGTTACCTGAAAAATGAATGTAAGGGTGAGTACTCTACACTGTCCCACACACACATGCATAACATAGAGACTCACCTTGCATAACTATAGGTATTCTAATATATTCTACTCAAGTCTAGCTAATCACAAACAACATTTCATTCCAGTTCATAATCGATGCGCTCATGGCACTAAATAGTTTACACACGTGCACTCACTGCATCTAGCCATGCTCTCTGTTGCATTATGATCACATATTTAGACCATGAATGGTCGCCGGTTACCCCCGCCTCACGGATACCACATGGATAGTCACAAGTCGCTCAACAAAGGTAATGGTCAGAGGTCTAGTCAGGAAGAGAGTGTGTGGCCCGTGGTGTACCCACTCCCACTGTCGGTATCACCACCACTCCTTCTTCCCCAAGGTATTTCTACTGTCCTCATCTTCCACACCCCCAGTGTATCACTGAACCATTCAAAACACGTTATACCGGCGCTATTCACGCCCCATTCACACACATTGCAATATTCATTCTCAGTATACGGTATAAAGCCCACAGTCATGCATAATACACGACACTAGGCCCTCATTTGTTTTACAGTACACGACACAAAGCCTATATTCATTCATATTACGGCCCTTAGGCCCACACTTGTTCATAATATTCATTCAAATACACGGCACAAGTGCCCACATGAATTTAAAACATAATTCATTTCAACCACGTACACAATATTCACCATTCACAGCACATGGCACAATTATTCATTCACATTCCATTCAACATACAGCATTTCCAACACACAACAATTTCAACCGAGTCTATACCCATTAAATCACTCAAGTATACACAATTTAACCATTTTGGCACACATAATACTAACCAACTTCCACCACTCAATATCCAACATAATAAATTCGTCAAAGCACTCATATTCTCACATTCCATTTCAGCCACATTATAATGCATAGAGAATAAATAAATTTCTAAACAAAATAAGATAGGGTAGAGTCTTCCCTTACCTCAAATCAAGAGTCACACACCAAAATTGACAATGAGAAGGCTCTCCACACGGACTTCATCCTAAATACATGGAAGAATTATATGAGAACCAGGGAAATCGCGAAAATAGGGAAAGGGGAGGAAAAACAAAAATCCTAACTATTAAAATTCACCTTCAAGCTTTCCCCACACAGATTCAACCTTCAATCTTGCTCTCGAACGGCTTTGGAAGCAATTTAATCGGTAGAATAGGATTTTGGGTTGAGAGAATCAAAGAGATTCGAAAGGGAAGGTGAGAAGTAACCTTTCTCCAACCCTAACCCCCTTTAAATCCTCTTTAATTGTGACACTCTCGCTACAGCTAGATATTCTCGCTACAACGACTCCCTCTCTCGCTACAGCGAAAAACTAAGACAAAACTGGACTCTGATTTCTGTAGAATCTCACTATAGCAAGACCCTCTTGCTACAGCAAGACTACACCCAGAAATGCAACCTAAACTGTGGCTTTGTCGCTACAGCGAGAGACTTCTCGCTACAGCGACAAGGTGATAGTTTCATCCTTCTCTCCCAGTGCTCTCTCGCTATAGCGAGAATGCCCTACAGCAGTAATGATTCATATTTTATACTCACATTTATAGCCTTATGGCATCTTCCAAAATACCTTTTCTCTCTTTAATTATTATATTTAGCATGATTTTGCATTTCTTGCATTAAATTAGAGTTTTCATGAATACTTGTCATCTTTACTTAATATTTTGTATTTTTTCTATTATGACCTCCTCCACTATTTCAGTCATAACTTTTTCTGCAGACCTCCTTTTTGCATGATTCATTTTGTAATGGATTCCTGACTTTTTAGGCTTCAATTTGGACATATGGATCATGCTGTTTGGAGTTCGGAGCTATTTGTTATTAATTTTTCAAGTTCAGACTTAAAATTTACCTTTTATATTTTGGGTTTCTACTTAAGGCTTTTATTTTATTTTTTGCAGAGGCCTTGGCCCATTTATTTTTGTTTTCATTTAAGACCAGTATATATAGGGGTCAAAAGATTGATTTTGGACCTTCTTCTTATCTTTTTAATAATTTTGTTTTTCTGTAAAGACACTTTCCCATTTTTTAGAGTAAATTTGTTTCGTTCCATTCGCTTGCGTCTCTTCGGATCCTGGTGTGTTCTTAACTATTTGGGGTCGCGAATCATCTTGTCTCAAGTATAGATTGCTAGATCGATTGAGCGCTCTAAGTTCGTTTTTTTTACCTTCTCGCAATTCTTGATTAAAATTTGTGCATGCATAATTTGATTGAATTTGGTTTTTGTTCTTGAATGTAATATCGATCAATTGTTTTCTATTACATTTGAGTTTTGGATAAATTTGGTATAGTAATATTAGTTTGCGTCTGTGGTTCGTGCGTTTAATTCGTATTAGTTTTAATTGTTCTTGTTTCAATTTTTGTTTTAAATTTTCATTTTTCAATTTTTGTTCTCAATTATTTTTTGATTTCTTTTCAAATTTTAATTCAAATTCATTTTCAGATTTATTTTTAGATTTATTTTCAAATTTTAAATTTAAATTCGGTTGCAGATTTATTTTTTTGATTTGTTTTCAAATTTTAAATTCAAATTTGTTTTCAGATTTATTTTTAGATTTGTTTTTAAATTTTAAATTTAAATTTGTTTTTCAAATTTATTTTTAGATTCATTTTCATTGTCTTGGTTTGCTTTCATTTGAATTACTTTCGTTTTTAATTTATCGTTAAATCACAAACCTCCAAATTAATCTCGTTGCTTGTTTAAAATTTGAAATAGAATGAATTTGTTTGAAGCCATTACGACATGAGATGACCTAGATTTACTCCCTATATTGCATGCTTGTTTGAGGAATCTAGTTTTGTTTGAAACCATTACGACGTGATTGTCCAAATGGCGCCGTTGCTAAGGATACAAGTCATTTTGTTTTAGTTTTATTGCATGCGCTGACAGCTCTATTTAATTTCCTACATTGTTCGTTTGCGTCTTTGTGTCTTTGAGTCTTGGTGTCTTTGCGTTTGCTTCATTTTCGTTTGTGTTGAGTCGCTAATGTAGGTTACTATTCACCAAATTTTAGAAAAATCAAAAAAATAGTTAGAGATTGAATTTTGAGTTGAATTTTTGTATCCACGTTTCTTTTAGTGTCTTTTGGATAGTAAAGTAGTCGAAGTTGCAAAAAAAGGAGTAGAAAAAAATATACAAGTGAGTGGCAAAGAGAAAATTTTGAAAACTTAAAACGGGCATAACTTTGGCTAGGAAACTCAGAATTGACATTATTGCATATGCATTTGGGGTAGAAAAAAAAATTTTATTAATTGCAACCCGTTGAGCTGGTTGTCGTTGCCCAAATTTTCAAATATTGCTTTCTTTTTTAAAAACTTTTATTTTCTGCTATTTATTTATATATTTTTCCTGCTTTTAGGCATCCAGTTTACATACTTGTGCATTTCAAAAAATTCTCAGTACTTGCTTTGTAAATTGACATTGTTTACTTTGTGAGTGTTTATTAAGTGCTGGATGTTTTTGGTGATTCTAACTATGCATAACTAGGTCTAGACCAAGTACACTGTATCCATTAGATCCTGAGATTGAGACGACATGGTCAAGGCTTCAGAGATTACAACAATCACAAAGAGAGTGCAGTACAAGACAGATGGCTGCAAACAACCACCAAGAGAGAACCTTGAAGGAGCTGGCTTCTCCTGGTGTTGGCCACCAGCCACTTTGCATCTAAGTGCCTCAGTTAAAAGAAGACGCAACCACCTATGAATTGAAGTCTGGTTTGATACATTTGCTGCCCAAATTTCACGAATTAGCAGGAGAGGATCCGCACATACACTTGATGGAGTTCCATGTAGTCTGCTCTACCATGCAGCCAATAGACATGCCTAAAGACTTTGTGAAGATAAAGGAATTTCTATTCTTACTGTGAGACGTGGCCAAGGACTGGCTTTACTTGCAGCAACCACCAATCACTACCTGGAATGACATGAAGAGGAGATTCTTAGAGAAGTTCTTCCCTACCTCCAGAACTGCAGCAATTAGAAAAGAAATAAGTGGGATCAGACAACTGCAAGGAGAGACTTTGTATAAGTATTGGGAGAGGTTTAACAGACTTTGTGCAACATGTCCAAATCACCAAATCAATGAGCAACTATTGATTCAGTATTTTTATGAAGGTTTACTTCCTATTGTAAAAGGTTTCCAACTGCATCCACTCTGGAATACAATGGTGTGGACATCTTCTCAACAACTCTTTATATCTTTCCTAGGCTTCATATAGTGATTCTCCTTCTTGCTACATAAAGGATGTAATTTTTCCTCTCAATTTGGCAGCTTTTGATGGAGGAAAATACTTGGTTAAAAATTTGTTCACAAACTCTGTCCATGTGGTGATGCTCCCTTGAGGCTGTGCTTGTAACCAACATTTGGCCTTGTCTCTCAAAGAAAATGGAAATAGCCTCAGTCTTATAGCATCCTCACTCACCCTATTCATCCTTATAGTGTCACACAACTATAGAAAATTAGAAATATGCAAGCTAGGGTCATCAGAAATTCCACCAGAGAATTGGTCTTATTGTACCAAATGAAGTAAGGTTGCTTTGATTTCAAAATGATTAGCTTGAATGGTTGGTCTCACTATTAAAGAGTTATAGCCCTACATATTTGGAATTGCATAATCTCATAGTGTCCTCATTCTATGTTGTTCTGCCATTTCAATTTCTAGAGCGGTCTGTCTAAAGGTGAATGTGTTTTGTTTGAAATAGGAGTAATTTGAATCTCTAGAGAATGTATAACCTCAAAATCACTATCACCTCCAAAGGAACTTTCTGCTCTAGCCTTCTTCATTAATCTTCTTAGTGTTATATCTATGTCAGGATCAAAGACAAGAGTAGACTTGTTTTTGTTTTTGCTACGCATGTACAATTAATAATTCAGATATAGTAGAAAGAAAATAGAAACTGCACTAATTCACAGTATATAAATGCAAAGTAACTACTTGATATGATATAAAATCTGTCAAAAATAAAAATTATACAAATACAGAATTAACTACTCAACTGATTGCAAAACAGAAAAATTTTAAATGTAAGAAAATTTAAAGAAAACAAATGCTCAATCTAGTTATTTTTCGGTTACTAGTGATATTGAAAACAAATATTCCCCAACAATGGCGCCAAAAACTTGTCACTTTCTTAACAGAAGTAATTTTGACTAGCAAGTGTACTAGTGTTATTGTAGCAAGTAATAAAATGTTTGAACTGTGTTTGAGTCGCAAATATCGTCCTCAAGGAATAGAGTTCTCAATTATCACTTCACAAGTTCACAATTAGTTGAGCTTCACAAATTTTAGATGAGGTTTGGAAGTAAAAGTAACAGATATTAAACTCAAAAGAGAAAACAAAACAATGACATGAAAGTATGTATTTGACATAAGTAGAAAACATAGTTAGGGACTTATTTCACTAAAACTTCAATGTTGATTCAATAAAGTTCTGAACTTTCAAGTATTTAGATGGAATGACAATCAGTTTCACGTTATATTAATCAAAGCTTAATTCCTTAACTCAATGAATCTAACATTCAACTAAATCACTCTAATTCCTTTGATCTGGTTCAAATAAATGTTGCATTACGCATTAGAAACTAGAAGATTGCAAGATCAAGATATCTTATCCCTAAGAAATCAATAACCTTGGTAGTTGATTCAAGTCTGAGAAACAAATTCAACTTCTATTGATAAGAGTTCATCTGTAATTAGTTAATCAAATTTTCATTCAATCACTATGTAAATAGCAGAATCAATTACTCAATCCAATCCAATACTCAAAATTCAAACCCAAAATCAATTCAACACTTCCATTTCAGATTCATAATCCCTAACTACAAAGAGTTTAAGCAACCATTACAAAATGAGAAGGGAAAGAAAGAGAAGAAGATGAACGAAGAAGCATTTTCAAGCCAATCTTCAATCCGATTCCTCAAGATTTGAAGCTTGGTGCTCGTCCCCAATCTCTCTCTTAGACTCTCTCAACACCAGAAAACAAGTGGAAAGTGAAAATGAACAAAAGATCCCAAGATATTTGAGCTAATTCATATTTATAAAATTCTCGTCTTTTTAGCGTGATCACTATTTTTCACTAAAGCAACCACACAGAGGCCTTTCTGATAATCTTCATGACTGGAACGATCACTTTTGTTCATGAAAGTAGCAACGCAGAGGTTCGAGGTTTTCGTATGTTCACTTTTGTGGCAAAAGAACACACGCGCAACTTTGCAGTGATGGAAGCTTCTCTGAAACAATCACTTTTGTGAACAAAAGTGATAAAGCACAGTTTGCTTTCTTAGAGGCTTCTCTGGAACGATAACTTTTGCCAGGAAAAATGATCATGCACGCTTTGCTATGATTGAAGCTTCTCTAGAATGCTCACTTTCATCAACAATAGTGATCACGGGCATATTTCCCTTCACTTTCAAGCTCTGGAACGATCACTTTCACCAGCGATAATGATCACGCCCAGCTCTTGCTTCACTAAAATTTGTTCCTGGATTCCAGTTTTTGCTACTTCTCTTCTATCTTTCCTTTGATCTTTGAACCTCATAAACTTAACTCAGAATTTCCTTCAAAAATATGATTGAATCATTAATTTCTATACAGAAAATTCATAAATTCTAAAACAACTATGTTTAGAGAAAACATTAATCATTCTATTATTTTATGAGTTTTTCTGCTTTTTCCAATATGTTTTCTTTATCAAAGGTATTAAAACTAAGGTAAAATACTAGTAAAATATGGATTTATCACGAATGTACATATATATATATATATATATATATATATAGAAATGTTGACTTGTGGTTGGACTAGATTGATTGAAAACATAGGTTGATGGGGTGTTGTACAGACATTCTCGCTGTAGCGATAAGGTCATAGGCAACTGACGTGTCTCTATTGTGCTCTCACTATAGCGAGAAGGATGCAGGAGATTTAGGGGCCTCTGTTGTGTAACACCCCAAAAATTATCTCATTACTATATACTAATATTTTGGATTTCAATTTATCTTAACTATTTCTTTCTAATATTCACTTTACGCCTTAATGTGGTTGAAATAACTTAATTTATAATTTTTGTTGAACTCACACCGTGTAAGATTTTTTTCTCTGATTTTTTTTATATACTTTGAATTCCATAAGGAATTATATACGTATACATGTGGATTAACATGCAACCAGATTTTTATTCTCCCTTCTACAAAGAAATGCAGTCTCTACATTCATTCATAGACTACATGAAAGAGAAGTGGTTTCGTTATTCTTAAGATTCCACGTCCATTCTTCCACTCACTAATTCTAAAAAAAATTGGACTTCCAAATTTGCTAAGCTACAAGTAATGGCATAACATGGAAGAAAATTTCAATCTCCACCTAATCTTTGCATGACATAAATTTATGTGGCACCCTATTTGAAATGCACCTGTACTCCACTCACAAACCATTTCTGAGTATATGCCATGTAAAATGTATATACACATTAGAGGGAAGGGACATTGTTCACAACACAGATCTTAAGATCACGAGGTGCAGATTTCATAATAAATGTGGCCATCTCTTCATGTTCATGACGTGTCTTCCTTCCATCTTGTTGGTTGCTGCATTGGCCTTCCATATCAGCCATGAAGTGAGTAAAACGTTGTGACATTCTCCCTTAATTATGGTACAACAGCCTCACCGGTCCATCATACTACCCAAATGACTTTGGAAATCCAAAATAAGGCAATTCATAGTCTCATCAATTTAATACTTACTACACCAAACCCTCGAGAATTCATACCACAAAAAGGAGAAAAACAAAGAGAAGGACAGATTCAATATTTCCTGCATGCATTTAAAGAGTCAAATATATGCTAAGAAGGGGGAAATGACTCTCGGTTTCTTACTTTAAAAATATCCCAAACTCAAAATCTTAACTCTCTTCTTTCCCTTTTATTCTTCCTTATCCTCCCACATTCTGTTTTCGTTGTTTTGTTTCTCGAAGGACGGCATCAAGGCCTACACTGACCTTCCAAACTCATTGTTTTTTTTTCCTACTACGAGGTTCTTATTTACAAGTAAAGGGGTCCATATTGTGTGAAACTTTGTTAAATTTTACTGCATGTTTAGTTGAAATTTTGACTGTATGTGATTTAATGAAGTTGTCTTCTTACTGAAGGAAGAAAAAGAGAGTGAATAATAATATGTCAAGTGTAAAGATATAAACCAGTGTTAAGTGAAAATCGGATAACCCCATCACTTTTATTCTTGCATGTGAAAACGGTACTGTATGATGTGCTTTCATGATATAGTAAATACTAAGTGATTGAGTGGAAGAGCAAATGAAAATGCTGAACCATCTTAGTTGTACTATAAGTAAGGATTTTTGTATTAAATATGATGAATGTTCCATGTGCGCGTAAAGTTCTTCCATTCTGTTTTCGTTAGTGGTTATATGAACATGATTTATTTTGTGAAGTGTGTATATGTTGTGGACAAGGAAACAAAATAAATATAGGAATTACCTTTTGTTGTATTCGTTTCACGTGTTGCGTAAATTGATGCCTTTTATTGTACATAATAGTGATTAATATGCTGGACAGCTTGGATAGTCGATTGTGATAAGTTGGGATTAAAATTTTTTGAAAGTAAGTAGGGAAGAAGCAGTGAGGATAGAGTCGACAATCATTAATAACTTTTCTTTGTATAAAAAAAATAATAAAAATAATAATAAATTTCGTTGCAGAAGACATAGCAGAATAGTTCAATACAAAAAGGACATATTCAATGAAAAAGCTAGTATGAGGAGGAACTAGAACTCTAGCAAAATTTAGTGGATTTTCCCCTGTAACTAATGTGTAATGTAGGTATTAGTGTGGAATAAATAACCAAATAGAATATAATTGCATGTGCTATTAAAGATCGTAAGCAATAAACATCATGTAATAAAAACAAGTCTAAAATATACTGCTAGAAAAACCTCTAATACTGCAAAATAATGGAAGTTAGGAAGATTTAGTGCGGATTATTAGAAACTAAATTAGGAATACACTATAATAAGACGTGAACAATGCAGGGTCTAATTAGAAATAAGCCTTAGAAATTAGAGGACATGTTTTCATATATATATATGTTCCGTCAGACTTTTAAATTTTTAGGCATAAATTAGTAAGTAAGGTAAAGTAATTAACTTGAATCTAGAAGGCAAAAATGTAGAACCAAGAAGAAAAAAAAAGAATAATAATAAGGAATAGGACCTAACAAATATTCTAACTATTCACTACTTGGCCTAATATTGTTTATAGTA
Organism: Abrus precatorius; assembly: GCF_003935025.1. NCBI lineage: Eukaryota > Viridiplantae > Streptophyta > Magnoliopsida > Fabales > Fabaceae > Abrus > Abrus precatorius. The sequence goes on along the minus strand of NW_020874362.1, from coordinate 4,581,262 downwards.
CAGTAGTAAAGTAAATGACAAGGCTTTAAATCTGAAAGCTTTAGGAAACATAGATCCCCAGTAAATAGTTTCTAACATAGTCTAACTTTAGATTAAGAAATTTACAACCAGAAAACAAATAAATAATCAAACTACGTTAAGAACATAATTGGTAAGTATCCCCAAACAATTAAGAATTCTATGGTCTAAATTCTGTATGTAGATCCAGTGTGGTGTAACAATGGTGTTAATTAATTAAAACCTATAAGAACATGGTAAAAGGGTCTGGTTAAATTTTATGATATGATCATGCATCATGCTTATAAAAGAAGAAACAAACTTAAGGCTACAGTTGGCACAATTGTGGGACACTTATGTTAGGATCAACGATGAACCTTGGGGGTGGTAAATAGGGGGATGACACAATGGTATAAAGTAGTTCACTGTAACCAAGTCATATCACCAACAAACCCTTACTAAACCTGACGTGAACACCTGTTACTAAGATCACAGTAGACTCATTCTTGAATGACGTCCTTGAAGCGTGGGATTGGTAAATGTTATTAATTTCTAATGTGCAGGATGTGACAGTAGAGAATGGAGTCCTCCAATTGTCTTAAGGCTAGAAAATAAAGTAAACTAGATGGAAGAATATGGGATCCCCATGCATTACATAAGAATTTGTTAAGTAAGAAGAAAATCTCATAATTAACTTGCATCATACATCATTATATTCACATTACGAATGACTTTACTATCTATGCTTTGGATACAATAACATTAGTATATTCATTGTATGGTTTAACTAACTTATATGGACTCACCCTTTTCCTCTTCCTGTTACTCTTTTCTTTGTTTGGTGTGTTTTTCATGTTTAGCGTATGTTGTATGCCGTGTGCAGATGGGATCCGAGATGGTCGAGATAATAGTCCTCACGACCGTAGACGGCCTATGAATATATGACTATGCCACCCAACAGACTATTTACCAAGGGTTCGCTCGCATGACTCTTGGTTTAATATCGGAGGTAGGTTGGGAACCCCTTTGCACCACAGATCTGCCTGTTGAGATTGTTTTTCCCTACCATTATATGTTACTGCTATGCCTTTCCCCCTCATTACCCCTCAAACCATATCTGCCCCCATGGACATTGATTTGGTTATGCACGTTAACTACTATATACATCTATATGTGTGTGTGACATTACTATTAGATATCGCGTCTTTAGATATACGTTTACTGTACTTAGTTTGTGACATTAGGATGTGTCACATGTTGCGTTCTCGCTGTAGCGAGAAGGCAACAGAGAGAGTGCATTTTATGGGTTCAATCTCGCTATAGTGAGATTATGCAGAAAACAATGTGCAATTTCGTCTAATATTTTTGCTGTAATAGAAGGGGTCTCGTTGCAGCGAGAGATGTCTCGTTGTAGCGAGAATATCACTACTATTGGAGTATTTGAGGGGTTAGGGTTTGGAAAAAACACATTTTCCACTTTCTCTTCAATCCCTCTTTCGATTCTCAACCCTATTTCACCGATTACATTGCCTTTAAACCCGTTTATGCTCTAGATTGAAGGTTGGGGACATGTTTTGGACGTTTAGAGGTAAGTTTCAAGAGCTAGGATTTTTGTTTATATTCAATCTCCATCTCCCTTGATTTCTGGAGTTTTCAATGTACTTAGGACGAAAACTTGCGTAGGGAAGTGTTTCTATCATTGACTTTGTTGTGGCTCTTCAATCCGAGGTAAGGGAGACTCTACCTTATCTCTTTGTGCTTAGAATTTGTTTATATTGTTATGCATTGGATTATGATTGATATAGAACGTAGAAAGATGTGTGATTTGATGAAAATGATTTGATTGTAGTGGGATTGTGATGAAAAATTTGTGTGAAATATAATGTGATTGATATCGAGCATATCGTGTGTGATGAAAATGGTGGGATGCATGTGTATGTGCCATGTTAAGAATGTGAATGAATGTGTGTGAAATGGCATGTTGATTGTGAGTATGGTTATGTCTGGAATTGGTTGAAAAATATGAATGGTTACACTGATACACTAGGAGTGTAAAAGATGGAGGCGGTAGAAATACCTTAGGGCGAAAGGGATGTCGTATAGATATAGGTAGTCATCGAAGGGATATGCTTAGTTGGAACAAGATTTGGTATGTATTATTTTAGGATATGTAATCTTAAAAAAAAATAAATTATTGTGATCGCATATTTAACACATGTAATTATCATATGTCTTTGTGTAGATTACTTCATTTGGGTCTAATGTGACCTCTGTACCTTGGCATGTCCTATGTAAGGCTGCTAAGCTTAGCAAACATGGTGGTGTTGATGATGAAGGAGTTCAAAAAATGGTCAATGAATTTGTAAGGTTTAAATAATTTATTTACTTTGATTATTTGTCCTTTTATTTGAACATTGCAAAAATATACTTATGGTTGATGTTATGTTTGTTATAGGAAACCCTTTCATAGGCTACTCTAGAAGTTGAGTCTGAATCAATAGCCAGAAACGAGATATTGGGTCAAGCACTTGGTGTAAGAGAGCATCTTGGTCATGTGAGAGCTACAGGTTTTGGAGTAATCTAAAAAGCTGCATTTGGCCCAACACCATGATATCCATAGCCATTATCTACCGAGTGGTAGAACATAAAGCATTGGGTGATGCATTTGACAAATGTTGTGACATAGTTGATAGGGGGTCAAGGACTACCCTATTTCATGCCAGGGGCAAATGTCGTTCAATCCTACTGTCACCCCACCACCATTCAAGCCTGGTTCCATGCCACCTTTTTTTAGTATTTCTCCTCAAATACATTAAGTGGTGGAGGTAGGTCCTCAATCATAGTCAGATGTGCCATGTAACAAAGGCAGCTGCACACCAATTGCATTTGTAGAGATTATAGAGGTACTTTTCACTAGAAAATATATTTACCTTTTAATTTACTGTTAATTACTTATGATTAAATTTAAATGTTATTATATTTCATGTCTTTGTAGGGTGATAATGACTGCATGTTGTATTTGAGCACCCCATATTGTGTGATTGCAAGAGAAAGAGTATATCATACAATGGTCACGGACTTCTTACACAATACTGCTCTTCATCCAAATCATGGTAAGGTCTCAATAGAGGTAGCGCAAAGATATGAAGAAGAGAGTGCATTGTCCATCCTTAATGAAGAAGCAAACCTCAATTGCTTGAGACATGCAATTGGTACTTATGTTGCGTGGCCATTATACTTTACAACCCAAGGTATGTAACAACAATTTTCTTTATAAATTTGGACTATATGCATATATAATTTTTTAATATTTCATTCCATAATCAAACTTTGAAATATTTCAGGTTGCTTCATCATCTAATAAAGGGTTAGGGAAAGAGACAGGTCACATAAAGGAATCCATTGTTGGTCCAAGCAATAAAGGTGTTGCTTCTATGTCATTTGAGCTTTTTGAGTTGGCACAAGCCCAAGGTGTTGCATGCTTCGATATGATGAAGCTTTACATCAGAAGTGATGAAGCCATTGATACTATATAATTCATATGATAACTTAGCATTAGGAAAAAGAGTTTTATGACATAGTGGGAAAAGAAAACATATTAGAGGTCATACGTCGCCATTGGTTGAGTGCCTCCAGCTCAACCTTTACATTAGGTAATTGTTTATAATAATTGTATAATTATAGCAACATATAATTACTTTATGTTCATTTCCTTATTTAATGCGGTTTGATTCTTCTTTTCAACTATAAGATATTTGTATGAAGCTTACTTGTAAGGGACAAATAAGGCAAGTAGATTTTCATTTATATCTCCATACAAAATGGATGAAAAGCTCAATCTGACCCCACATCAACATATAATTGACATGTTGAAGTGTCATATGGGTGAAGATCACTTGATTTTCGCACCTTACAATGTTTTGGTAAGTCATTCTTATGAGCATGCGTATTTATTTTATAATTTTCATTATAATATTTAATTATTGTAATCTTAAACATTTATTTTCATTATTGGTAGGCAACATTGGGTCCTGGTTGCCATCAACACCTCTAATGAGACAATGTATTATATGGATCCCATAAGCAAACAGCTGAAGACCAAAACACATATGCAGAGCCTATTTAATAAGTATGCATGATTTTCTTTATAGTCTATCATATATGAATATGATTGAATTGTAACTTACTTCTTTCATCCACCATTATTAGCGCTCTTGTCACATATCAAGTAGAGAGAGAAGTTTAGCCCTCTAGGACAAAGGTGCATCAAACAAGATGAGTCACTTAAACCCTTAAACTTATAACACTATATAATTTACATTGTATATTGTTCTACATTAATCATGGTTTTTATGTTGTTTTCCTTCACAAAATGTCCTAAGCAAACAAATAATAATGATTATGAATATTATGTGTCTTTTCATTGGAAATGCTTTGCACCATGAACAAACTACAATCCCAGTTAATGTAAGAGGACTCCATATCCAAAATCTTCATATATCATTTCTATTTCTTCTAGTTAAGTGTCTGCCCATTTGGATTATATTTAATTTAACTAAGCTTTGTACATTATTTTGTTTTTAGTATTTTCCAAAGTTCTTGTTCCCAACCTTTCCTAACAACAGAATTCATCATGTGCAAAATGAGTGTACCATACATGTTTAAAGGACACATTAAGCACAATATATTCTTAGTATTTTTTTACAAGACCTAGTCATATTTGTAAATTTTGAAGGCAAAAGTATATAGATTGTTAAGCTTTTTCTATTGTGGTTCTTTGTCATTGTAATTTGTACATATTCATTTTTTATGTATTAATGTTCTAATACTTTGAGATAGATATTCGTTTGTTCCAAAATTGATTTAGTTTCTGATTGATAAATGTAATGTGTGTGTGGTTTGAAATTTTGGTATATCAGGTTGTTTTACATTTCTATTCTGTTTGCATTGTTTCTTATATATGATTTATTAGGTATGCCAAAAATTGGGATAATGTCAATTTTGCTAAAATCCTAACAAAATTTTTCTAACCTTAAAGAGAGCGGTTCATCACTCTCAAAATTACACTTTAGAAAGCAATTCAAAAATGACCGCTCTCAGAAATAGACTTTGAAGTGCATTTAACGTGGAACTGCTCTAAAAAGTGCTAGGTAAGAAGGCAGTTATGTTTGAACAACTCTCTTTGTGAGAGCTTCTGAGAGCGGTTTCACAAGGACTACTCTCTTTTCTTGACTTTAGAGAGCGATTTGGCACTCAATCGCTCTCTAAACACTACTTCTAAGAGTAGTTAAGAGCAAAACCACTCTCCAAGAGAACTGCTCTCTTAAATGCAAGACATTGAATAACACGAGATTTTAGAGCACTAGTAACCGCTCTCTTAGTTCAGGCAGAACCACTTTCAAATAAAGATGAAAACAAAGATGAGTGTTACAAAATCTACCTTCCATTTTATTAAAGGTAGAACAAAAGTGTTGACAAAACAAAGCAAACAAGAAAAGTAGAAAGTATCTTCATACAAAGATGAGTAAAAAAAGGTGTAGGTAAAATAAGTATGATAAATATGATCTGACCTCAAAATAGTATTAGTAAGGAAAATAAATAAGAAAGAATCTCTCTATAGGAAAAATCCTTCTCTATACAAGCCATTACTTCGAAGAAGAAAAGCATCAGTGAATTATCAAACCCATAGTTCTTTAAAATTCTCTAAGCTTAAGAAACTCACTTTTTGAAACTCTTGTAATCTTTCTTCCAATGTCTTGTATCAGCTTTATATTATTAGTATCAATATAAAACTTTTTTTTAAGTTATCTTTCTAATATTTTTTATTTTACTTTCCGCTATATTATTCTCTATATATTACTTTAGATCTAATTTAAATCTAATAATGAACACCTTTGTTCTAAGATCATCTTGTAGAACTATTTTAGCTATTTCTATAAACATGATTTTCTCATGATATTAAGAGAAAAAAGTTGTCATTTGAAAATCTTCTAACTCATTTCTTTACTGATAGAGCTCATATTCTTATGCTATAGCTACATAAATGTCATATGAAATATAAAGATATTACTGAATAAAACAATGTCACGAAGGAACTTATAATTAGTGAACAAATATAAGACCAATAAACTATTCTCGTATACTATTGTAATTTGCAATTACCATTTCATACGTGAATATTCATTAATATATATTTTACAAGTATCAAGAAAGATCATCGATGTTATGAGATGTTGCCTCTTTTGTCTAGAGTGTGCATGGTCATTTTTTATTTATTTATTATAAAAATTATTATTATTAAATTAATTAATAAATGTAAAATATTTTATATAATAATTATTTAAAAATAAATAGCAATAAAAACTTTTATAGTAACAACTCGTCCCTTATGCCCTACTACTTCAAATGCCTGGGTCTGATTTCAGGCCTATATTGACCATTCGGTACTCCACCTTTAATTCTGCTGTCAGTTGTCCACTTAGATGATAGGTTATCATTACATTGTCATACTTGTATCCAAATTGATTGGATATTTTATATGCATTGCCAATCAATTTGAGAGACTACAATACGTGACACCAATAGCGTGCAGTCAGCAAATGATGTCTCTATGTGCTGGGAGGCTTTCTAAGTTTTTTTTTTTAAAAAAAAACTTAATTAATTAAGATGAGTTTTGAAGCTTAAAAAAAAGTGAAATAGACATCATGTCAAATGACTAAGATTTTGTTTTATTTAAGAGTAAACTATTTAATTATATAAATAATATTATTATATTTTATTTTTTTAATTATATTTTTAATTTTTTTAAAGTAAAAAATTAAAAATTAATATCTTTATTTTTTATAATTTTTAAAAATATTTTTACTTGAAAAAATAATATTTAAAAAAATTAAAATTTTAATTGTTAAAGAGTGCGATAGAGTGCGAGAGGGAAATTTTTTTTAAAAATCTCAAATTGAAAGAATTCAAAAAACTAATGTTAGAAGGGCTTTAGAGGGTTTAAAAAAACTCTCAAACTCTTCTCTTCTTAATTAATTAACTTTCAAATAAAGGTTAAACCTTCTTAACTATTCTCTTTTTCTCCTCTCTCTTACTAAATACAACTTCTAAACATATTCCGTGATCATGAGAAATAAGAGAAATTTTCCTATATAAAAATAAATCTTGTCTACTTTATTACATTTAAGTAATTGTAGGATACTTCATAATCGATAGCTACCTCCAAATATCTATGAAAAAAGTCTTACAACCTACACTAAGTTGGTGTCCCATTGACTAACTACACGTAAAGGTAAATGTTAAAGTAATTGTTAATTTTTTTATTTTTCATTTTTATAAATTTGATAATGATTATATAAATAAAATAGTAAATATGTTTTTTATATTTTGAAATAATAAATATATGTAATTTTTTATTTAATACTTAATTTATAAAATAATGAGAATATTGTTAAAGAAGATATAACAAAATACAAATTTTAAATGCAATATGACTACCATAGGTGTTTTTAGTTTTTTTTTTTTGATAAGTTGAAGTTATGCCATGTGCTCACTTTTATTAAGTAAATTATTGACAAAATTTTACTTTTAATTAGAAATAAGTACTAAAAGTACATATAATAAAACTTTTGTACCATAGGTGTTTTTAGTATTCTTTTTTTGATAAGTTGAAGTTATGCCATGTGTTCACTTTTATTAAGTGAATTATTGACAAAAATTTACTTTTAATTAGAAATAAGTACTAAAAGTACATATAATAAAACTTTTGTTTTAATTTTAATTGATATAATATTATATCATTAGCAAAACTTAGTCGCAACTTTTTAAGATTTGTTTGAAGTGAGTTGCAAATTTTTCATTTTCAAATGAAAATTTCAAAACAAAATGCATTTGGTAAAAAAAGAGTTGAATCATCTTTAACTCATTTTTAAAATTAATTTAACTTAATTTTTAAAATAATCAAAAATTGTTTTAGATTTTAATTTTTGGTGATATAAAAAACTCATTTAATTTCTTTATTTTTTTTCAGGAGACATAAATGTTTTGATTGATATGTCATCACTTTTAATCACTATTATTATCACATGCATCATTCACTATTTATTGTCATAATCACTACAGTTCACTAATTTATTATCTTTATTGGTGTTACTGTCATGATTGTATTGTTGTCATTATTTCCACTGTTTTTAGCATCATTGTTGATGCTATCATTTTGACTACTATTATTAATCTACCACTTTATTTTAATGCCTTAGCTACTTAACCATTATCCACCATTCTCATTAATGTTATAACCATAGTTAATTGTCACAATTAAAACCATTGTTATTTATGTTAATATCTTTTTTGTTTTTATTGATATTACATCAACTACTGTTACCATTATTTGTCACTCTCATCATTACTTTTATCATGACAACTTTTATATTTATTAATTTTTCTCAATCACTTAATTACTTGCTGCCATTATAATTGTTATTATTATTATTATTATTATTATTATTATTATTATCACTTAACTCTTGCTTTTGTTGTTATTACAACTATCATTATCATTAATTAACATAATTGTCGTTATTATAAGTTATAACCATAACTTTTTATTATCACTTTCATTTTTTTGTCTCTCAATCATTTTGGCTACTTAGTATAATTATTATTACTATTACTACTATCATCATTGTCATTATTATCATGACTACTTATCATCAACTTTTCATTATCGTTATTCACAACGCTATTTTCATTGTTTATCTATCATAATTACTCTTATTTTTATTATTATCTCAACCATTTATAATAATTATTGTTGCTACTATCACTACTACTTGTCTTGTCTTTAATAAATAAATTTGAATATGCAATAAGTGGTTTATATATAATTAATTTAAAATTTTAAAATCAAAAGTTAAAAAAAATTGAAATGAAAACTAAAAGTATGAAAATTGGCTTAAATTGTTTTTAAATTTTTAATTTAAAACTACCCTAACCAAACGGGTTTTTAAGTGTTGTAACTATTGTTTATTAATTTAAATTAGAATTTTACTTTGATAATCTACTGTAATATTAAATACAAATATTAATATAAATTTTAATTTTAGTTGGTAAACAACAATAACAATACGTAAACAACATATAAATTGTTATCCAAACTAGTAGACGTTACTTACTTTCAATTAATTACACAAGCATCAATAATAAAAATCAGCTGGAAAAAAGCTATGCAGATTATTCCCAATGCTAGTACTGCCCTTATTGAATAACTTGGTATGCACATAATTACCGAAGTAAATCTTTCTATATACTAGCAACCATAGTAAAAGCTCAATATATATGAGCAGAATCCACTCTCAATTAGGTGGTATAAGACTAATTAATCAGTGAAAGAACTAAGAGAGAGTGAATAGGTTCTCATGGTTGAATAACAGTAAAATTATAAAATTAATCAACTAAAATAATAATTATAAAATAAATGAGCACAAGGAGAGGAGAAAGGTGCATAGTTAGCTTATCCTAGTTCAGTCACAATGTGTGACTTATGTCCAGTCTCCAAGCAATTGCTTGAGATTTTTTTTCACTTCATAATGACTCTTTGTTAATAAGGATTTTGACAAACCTTCCTCTACCTTCTTTAAACCCTAATTCAAAGTAGAGTGCATTGTGATTTCTTTCTCTAAGGATACCACACAAACCTTCCTCTATCTATAACAGATATAGAGTATAACAATATAGTTTCTTTCTCCAAAGACATCATAAAGGCCACCTTTTATCTTTATTCAAAACAGATTAATGCTCTTATATTTGAGTTATGATAAAGTTGAAACTCTATCTCAAGATTAGCAAGTTAAAGCATAGTGAAGAGGATGAGTAGAATGGAGTAGATATTTTCTTTTGATTTTTGTTTTAGCTTATCTTCTGTTTTTTCTTCCATGGGTCATCTTTATATAGAGTAATTCCCCATCAATTGTTAATCATTGGAGAGTAATTTTGAGTAGCAATCATCTTTGGAACTAGCAATCAAATTATCTTAAATAAAATACTCAAATCACATTACCTTGTATAAATATGCTCAAATATTACCTTAAATAAGAATTCACAAATTAAATTATCTTACATAATGATATTCAAATAAACGAGGAAAGAATTCATTAACTCTCATTTCAATATCAAACTCATTATATACTTATTTTAATCACGTATACAAATATCATATACTTAAAATGTATTCATCCTCAACACATAGCAAATCTAACAATTAAGATCGAGAAGGTTCCATTTTAACGCACAACGATTATTATATAAAACAAAACTTAGGTGCAGTTGTTTAAGTATTATTAGTGTGTACTGATAAAAAAAAAAAATTAGTGTCTATCTCAATAAGCAATGGTAAGATTAAATATAAATATTTTATTAACATAAAACTATAATTTTAATTAATAAACAATCAATACTAATCATTCTTAAAAAAATAACATATAAATTTCATTATGTTATACATAATAATTCTTAAAATTATATCAGTACCCAAAAGTTCTGCCTTCTGGAATTGTAGTTTTTGCTTACCAACAATATTATATGATCTTATGCACCAGCTCTTTACAAAAAGTGATCAAGACTTAGGATCCAAATTACAACCAGCTTGTGCTTTCTGAAAAAAAAAAGTAAAATAAAATTCTATAAACATATATGCTTATACTTTTGCTTATTTCATTTTGACCATTGACATCTTGGTTACAAAATTGGTTATTTTATTATATTTGCAGTTAGATTTCTATAACTAAAAACTTTTCTTCACACTGATGAATAAACTAATAGTATGTAAGTTGTTCTCAGTACCTGCAATTATTTGCCTATCAATAAGACGAGCAATATCACACTTAAAATTAAGAATACAAAGATATAAAATGTGAAACTAAAAGAAAGATTAGCATGAAATATATAATATAATGTTCTCAAGCTGTTTATCATAATTTTCACAATATGATTAGCCAACAAGTTGACATGCTTCTTATCCATATGTATTTGGATCAAATGTCTTACTTATTGCCAAGATATTCACAAAACACTGTGCCATCATTTCCACGCTCCAAGACAAGTTCTTTCCATATTAAACTATAGATTCTATTTAACACCGCCAATGATTAGAATGAATTAAAAAAGTGAAGTTCAGGGAATTTAAGATATAGTGTGAATTACCCTATACAAGGAGTAGTGCTGTAGAGCTTTTTCATTTTTCCAAAAAGTTTAAGTGAGTTGGCTTACTAAAATTAAGACATACCTCAGTTTAAATAGCTTTTATAAATATATTTCCAATCGATGATTAACACGTTTTAACATTGACAGTAAAATTATAGATTGAAATTTGGACAGCATATTTGTTTGAATTCCAATCTTGAAATTGTGCTTAAAAGTTAAAAACACGAAACTTAAATATGATGTTTTATTAACTAATAAATATAATAATAGTTCTTATTAATCTTTTTAATCACTGTTGTTAGGACAATGAGGATAATGAATAGAAAAACATATTCAAATTTTGTTATGAATATTTTTAAAATCTTTTTACAAGATTCTCTTATTAATCTAAGAAGTTTTGAAAGGATTTCTTTTACCATTTTTAAAATATTAAATACATTTATTTTTATTTTAAACTTTTCTTATAAAATAAAAAATATTATAAGAGAGTATTATACTATTCTTTATTATATATTTTTTTGTGTCACCATTATATATTTATTATACTGATCCTTGTTAGTGTCACTGTCATGCTACTTAGGCCAACATTTCTAGTTTGGTCTTCAAATCCAATGTTGACGTTAAAAATCCCATTAAGCAAGCTTGATATACCAACTACCTTTACTGGGTCCACACTGGAAAAATAAAAATAAAAGACACCCTGCCAAGAATGGCTTGCTACTGCAATCAACCTGCTTTTGGGCACTTAAATTAAAACATGTTTAATTTGATACAATATATTACAATTTAACATTTAAATTAAATTTAACTAATCATCTTAAAAAAATAAAAAATTTGTAAGTAAAATTAGATAATTAACATAAAAGAAGTCACTTAATTTGATATACAACAATAACTTTAATTTTTTTTAAATATATATACATAAATTTTTTAACTTATATAATATTGCACGTGTTAAAAAATTGATAATAATAATAATTATAATAATTTTTGTTAAATATTATAAAATTTAATATAATTAAATAAATTCATGCTACTATATATATATATATATTCTTATGCACATGTAAAAAAATATCAATACGTTTAGTTTGATACAATATATTGCAATTTAAAATTAAGTAACCATCTTTAAAAGGTATTGTAAATAAAATTAGAGAATTAAGATAAAGAAGTCAGTTAAGTTGATATAAAACAACTTTAAAAATGTATTTTTAAAATAAAGATATATATATATATATATATATATATATATAATATAATATTATACAATATAAAAAATTATATTTAGTAATTTTTATTAAAAAGTTATAAAAATTGTAACATATTGGAACATCCCATAATATTCCATATTTGATTGTCCTGTTACTTGTTGGATGGGTTATCATTGCAAAGGCATATTCGTATTCAAGTTGGTTTGATACTCATAGAGAGTTCTGAGTACTCACCAAATCAACCTGAGAGACATGACATCAATGGTGTGCAGTTACCATTTAACAAATGAAAGTATTATCACAGTGCTATTAATCTAACAACGTTACCTTAAAATGTGAGCGCAAATTGCATGCATAATTGAGAAAGAGACAAGATGTTCAACGACCAAGGTAACTGAGAACTCTTCATAAATGAAGGAAGTTGGTAAGTGATGAAGGAAGTTATTCCTCTTCAGTTTCATGCATAATTTATTATAATTAGCTCTAAAGCTGTGACAAATGTCTCCCATGCAGTATATTAACTCTTCATTGTTCTGATTGCTAATTAAAATTAAAATATTATTTTATTACTTTATAGATTATAATTATAACTAATAAATAACTCTACAATACGTACGAAATAAAACTTAAATTTTATTTTAAAATATACTAAACCTGATCCTTGTTATAAGATATTTTCAACTAAATTACACAAATTAATATAAATAGTTGAAGCTAATAATTTTTTAAAAAAAAAATCATTGCACACTAATTTTGCTCTTATTTAATATTATTGTCACTAAGTTATCAATCAACATTTATTTTTTTTATTTTAATTTAGGTTCTCATCAACTCCACTTTTTAAAAATAAATAATAATTTTTTTATATATAAACTATAAAATGTTTTGAAAAAAATCACTAAAACCTTCTGATAGCCTTTAGATTAAGAATATAAGCTTTAACTAATAATGCTATATTTATGTCCATTTTTTAAAATTTTAATTTTTATATAATACTTAAAAATAATAGATACTAAAATATGTAATTTTTAAAAACTTATAAAAATATGCAATTCAAAAATTTAAAATAAAAATTAAAAGATGATACAACTAAAAATTATAAAATACTAAAATTTGTCAATAGTGATTTAAAAAATAAATAACACTTTTTCAGCTTCTGAAATTTATCAATATAAAAATAAAAATTGTCAACAATAATTTTTTTAAAAATTAAACCATAAAAAAAGTAGCTGATTTTGAAAATTTTGTGTTCTTATAGTTTTTTTTTCCTAAAATCCTAAATTTTAGTATTTAAAATTTTTCTCATGGAAAAAAAAAACCAATTTTAATGTCATTCTTGTCAAATAAAAGTGTATTTAAATTAAGATTTAATTAGTTATTAATTCATGTTTATTTCAAATTTGTAACAGTAATTTCTGCATTGCATTGACGTTTACAAATACTTGCAAAATCGTTTGGATGATATCTGGTCACAGCTTGGTATATACACATCATCTCTGAAGAAAGGCTTTCTTGTTATAACATCGATCATCTAAAGGCCTCAATCAAATATGATCTGTGATCCAATTGTCACTAATTAATTAGGATATAGAGAAGATTTAACTTTCAAATTTCAATACACAAGGATTTTTATGATATAGACCACATTCATAAAATTATATTGGTACCCAAAAGTTCTACCTTCCTAGATTACAACTAGTTCTGCTAAGAACACTATGTTTTCTTACTCGCTTTCTCTATAAAAAGGGAACAAACTTGGGACCCCAGATTGCAATCAACCACCCTGTATTTATTTTATTATTGAATTAGAGGATTCTACTTCCGTTTCGCATCGGGAGGAACATGCGGTGGACTAGGCTGGTCCCCATTAACACCATCAACCTCAACCATTCTCCTATTGCGGTTAAGGTACCTCCTCAAATAAAAGTTAAGAAACAGCATAAGAACCGCAAAGTTGAGCACAGAATTGAAGACCCAGGCGCCAATCCCATTACACCCACCTCTGAAAAAGAAATGCTGTAAAAATACTCCAACATGGCACGCCACGTTGCAACTCAGCAACAGAATCTGGCAATTGAGCACGAATGGGAAGCACGCGCCGCGAAAACCTATGGCAGTCCAGAACCTGTAACCGTAAACAACAGCATACCCCAGCGTTGCAAACAGAATTGCGAGAATCTGAAACGATTGTGAGAACTCGAGCCAGAGGAAGGACACAAGGATTGAGATGGAGTGGTTGAAGAGCTGAAAAAACGACAGCTTACGACGTCTTAGGATGGAAATGAATGTGCGAAACACGTGGAGGAAGCGGGAGAGGTAATATATGTACGACCAGAAGAAGACGCGGCCTGAGGGTCGGGTTCCGAGGGGGAAACAGAGGAGCCACTCAAATGGGGTTTTGGAGCGCTGCCAGAACCAACGAGTGTCGCGGATCTCGGCAACGGCGGAGAGTAATATTCCAGCAAAGATGGTGGCAGAGATGAGGGACATGGAGAGGCTGTGGAGGGCGGGAAGAAAACCAAGAGGGATAGGGCGATGGCGGCCCAAGAGGAGTGAGAGAAAGAAATGAAGGAAGAGAGAGAGGAAGAGATAGGAGACTATAGAGGAGAAGAGGAAGGACCATGTGGAGCCCCAAGATTCGGTGTGGCTCCATCTGAACCCCACGATGGCGGGGTGCTCCGATAGGTAGAAGATTGCCAGCGGCCGCACCTTCAGCATAGGGTCGGGTTCACATGCCTTGTTGAGTTGAGTTGAGCTGAGTTTTGTTGGAACTTGGGAGAAGGCTGGGCTCGGAAACAGAGAGTATGAATGGAGAGAAAGGAATTGAGGGATTGGAAAGTGCTGTTGTTAAGATATTAAAAACAAGGTGGAGAAGATTAGTGATTACGTGGCCGAGTGTCGTTGGAAAACGAGCTTAAGTGTACGATCATTCGTGTGTCACATGCTAATTAAAAATTATTTGAAGGTTACAATTTTTTTAGCTACTTTTCATGGTAAGAAATTCTCCACTCAAGTCATTTGGGCCCGCCATGGTTTTAATATTATTTTTTTAACCTTTTATTTTGCGATGTTTTTATTTTTAAAATAATAAATTATAATTCATACAAGTTTTAATGAAAGTATATTTTAAATTTTGTATAATTTGTTAAATAATAGATATTAAATTAATTTTTTAATTTATATAATATTACATAAAATAAAAATTATGGAATTTAATAAATTTATTTAAATATTCTGATTTTTCATCAAAGTTTATTTAATTATATTTTATGTTATAGATGTTTCTATTTATCTGTCATAGTGTTATTATTCTGTTAGTGTCTCCTTTTTAATACTTCTTTTTGGTACTTTTATATAAAACACATTTAATTAAATTACATATATTAAAAGAGTGTTGAAATTAGTTAATCTATTGGTTTAAAATATTTTAAATTTATTCTTATCTAAAAATAAAATTTATTAATATATTAATTGTCAATAAGTTAGAAATGTTTAATAATAAAAGATAAATATGACAAAAAATAATTTTATTTTTTAAATTTTGTAACAAAATACATTAAAGATCAATAAAATATTTTAAAAAATCTTCTAAAGAATTCAATGAAGTACTAATAAAAATAGTCTAAGAATTAAAAAAATAACTAATTGATAAAGGATTAATTAAAAGTTTCAGCAACTAATTCTAATAAAATAATTAAATTTTTATCCTTATAAACTTTTTTTTATACAAATAAATAAAAATAAAAATAGTACAATATAAAATATTAAAATGTATAACAAAGTTATTAGAGTTACTAAAATAATTAATATGTATTAAGTTATGTATGTTATATAATAAATGACATGTAAAGCTTTGTTTGAGACTTATATCTATGAAGGGAGGGGAGGAGAGGAAAAAGAAGGGGTCAGTGGAAATTAATTTTTGTTTGAGAGTGGCTAAAGGGTTTTTTTTTTTAAATCCCAAAACTGTACTAAACTTAATTTGTGAGTTTTTTTATTTTGGAGGATTTTTTAAATAAATTTTTAAAATGAGAATTTAGGATAAAAAATATTTTTTTAAAAAAAATTAGTTTTTACAGTAAAAATATTTTTAAAAATTATTAAAAATAAAAATATTAATTTTAGAGGGAGAAAAATTATATAATTTGTGTATTTTTTGAAAAAAATTAAAAAAAGAATAGTAATAAATTAATTTTTTAAAAAAAATTATAAAAAATAGAAATATAAATTTTAAAAATATTAATTTTTAAAGGAAAAATATTTAATTTTTGTATTTTTTGAAAAAAAAGTAAAAAAAATAAATAAATAAAAGATATAAAAGATAATAATGTCATTTATATTATTAACCCTCTTATCACTCTCTTCTCTCTATATTAAATATCCAAATAAGAGAGAAGTTTAATCTCCTTTTCCTTCCCTCCTTCTCCCTTCAAAATATTTCTCCCTCCCTTTAAATTCCTAAAAAAAGCCTAAATGAATCATAGATAGAATTTTGATAAGTAACATACATGTGTTTAAAAAAGAAAAAAAATTATCACTAAATATATGCTTCCATGAATGTATCTTACAATATTTAGATATTTATATTTATACTTATTATTTAGATTTTAGTTAAATAAAATAATTTTTAAGGTTTCTTTTTAACAATCAAAATATTTATGCCATGTTTGAGAGTTGTGTTTAGGAGGTGAGGAGAAGGGAAGCGTTAGATGGAGTTAACTTTTATTTAAAAATTACTTAATTAAGAGGAGAAAGGTTTGACAATTTTTTAAAATCTTTTAAACTCCTCATAACCCTAATTTTTGAGTTCTTCCATTTTAGAGGGTTTTTTGAGTTCCTTCATTTTAGAGATTTTTGTTTTCTTTCTCACCCTCTTGTACTCTTTTACGACTAGGATTCTAACTTTCTTTTGAGAATTTTTTACAAATATAATATAAAAAAATAAAAATATTAAAATGGACTTCTGCTACAAATATTTACCAAATTGAACCTTTTTATTATTGAGGTACAAAATTCGTGTTCCCGGAGACCAAATTTTGACCTTTTATTTCATGTGCTTGGGATAACTTTGTTGATGG
Organism: Abrus precatorius; assembly: GCF_003935025.1. NCBI lineage: Eukaryota > Viridiplantae > Streptophyta > Magnoliopsida > Fabales > Fabaceae > Abrus > Abrus precatorius. The sequence continues at coordinate 4,563,774 of NW_020874362.1, read as the reverse complement.
AATTCGGTAACCGAATTCCGAACAGAATTTTAATTTTTTTGTTTTTATATAATAAAAAAATATTATGTAATATTTAATGTTTATATAATTATATATTGTCAAATTTAATAATAAAAATATTGTTTTAAATAATAAAACAAATTTTATTATTTGAATTATATTTTTATTTTTATATTATGTAAAAATGAATATTTATATTATGTTAATTTGTGTAAAATAATAATTATATATTTATATTATGTGAAATAATAAAGAATATATTGAATATGTATTTGAATTTAAAAAAAAATATTTGTATATCAAATTAATAAAAATAATAAAAAATATTTGGGTATATATTTATTTGAATATGTAAATGATAAAATATTTTTGAATCAGTATTTTATTAAATTAAAAAAAATTGTATATAAGATGAATAAAAATAATAAAGAATATGATGTAGAAATTTAAAAGTATATTTAAAAGAAATTATAATTTATTAAATATTTAATAATAAAAATAACACATAACACAATATTGATAACAACATTCATTAGTGATTTTCAGTATCACTATCTCCGTAATGATGTCTAGTTTTACAACGAGAACGATGTCTGTTACGTGTTGGGTTTCGTCGTTGTGGTTGATATTGTGGAAATTCAGGATAAACTTGTGGAGGATTATCAAGTTTTAGTTGTTGGAATGTAGCTGAAGAACTACCATGTTCATTAGAAAAATCTGATTGATAAAGAGACTGCATGTAACTTTGTACTGAAGATGGAGTTGTAAAATCAACTTCAAATAAGTTTGTAAAAAAATCCTCTGAAGTTGTTGCAAACGAATGTCTTGTGTCCATTATGTTTGCATGTGGTGTGATATCCAGTGGAAGAATTGATGCAGTCTCGTGATACAACAGTATGGAAATCGTATCGGTGGCAAATGTTATAGTAGTGTTTAACTGTTGGTGGCTCCTCCTTGGATCTTGTAGTAGTGGTGACACAGATAGAAAATAAATGAAATTGGCAATGTACCATTCCATGTAATCTCGTGTGTGACACAATGGACCTGACATTGGATGACCCGTTAATGTCAGGTCACGTCTATTGTTCCACACATCAATCCATCGAACATGTCTTGTGATCCAATTTTCATCCTGCCTTCCTCTCATGTCAATTGTGTGGAGATCATGCAAATTATTGGGTGGACAAAGGACTTCTTGTAAGAGCCAAGACTGTAATTCCACTCTATCTAATTGGTGTCATTCAACAAATGTAAAACAAAAGATAGCGGTACACAAAGTCCACATTTGGACATCTCTGTAAGCTTCCATAGGCATTGATGTTAGCAATTCTTGATATGGTGCCCATAAAAACTACAAATAAAATTAACTTTGTTAAATAAGATAATATATAAAACAAAATAAAATAAGAAAAAAATTAAAATTTTATTTATGAAGATTTACCTGATTAGGTTGAATGTGGTCAAATATTGATCTGTACCCCACAATATCATTGTGAGGTTTATTCCGAAAGTTGAGGACTCTACCCCCGCTCCATCTCCACACTAAAGGGTATGTTGGTGGATTATTGGAAATTGGCACAATATATGGCATGCGATACCATGCCCAAGACATTAATAGTGATGCACAACCACCCATTATTTTGCTCTCAACTTCTGTGGCCCTACACATTTTCCTGTACATCATAGCTAAACAACAGACACCCAACTATATCTTCTAGTTCTTCTAAGATTAATTAATAAAGCTAAATACATAAGATGAACTTTGTTGCCGGTTTTGTCAGGCATCAAAATACCTCCAATCAAACCCAATATATATGCACTAACATGAGCGTGAACCTGCTGTTCAAATGGTTCATCTAGTAATGGCAACATGTTGTCTCTCAGCCACTTTAATTTCACCATAGAGCCAAAAGTGTCTCTCCCTTGACTGGCACGATACCGAGATATAAGTTACATATATCCTCCCAGTCAAATATTGTTGGAGCAATGACTGGTAATCCACCAATACTTAACCCAGTTGAAGTGCAATATCCTCCAGGGTTATGGTGCACTCCCTTGTTAGAAAATGGAACGTGTGAGTTTCAGGTCTCCACCTCTCGACCAAAACTGTTATCAATGCATGATCCACCTTAAGATGCCTTAGCTTCGCCACCCCAGCAAAACCAAGTTCTTCAAGTAAAGGAACAATTAGAGGATTGGGTTCTGGCATTGAATGACAGAAAGATAAAATCATGTTCTCAGTTTCCTACAGTTATTAACAAATTAGTAACATGATATGTAGATCTTGAAAAACATATTTATTAAAACTTACCGTTCTCCCAATGAAAGCAGACCTATGTTCGTTTTGCTTCCATAACAATATTTTTAGTAATGGGATTGAAGAACTTTTGAAACCTTTGGAGAAACGCATAACAAAGACAGATGCAGGTTTGAATAAAAACATATAGCCTTGATAAACATATTTATAGATAAACTTTGGTATGAGAGAGGTGCATGTGTGCATGGAGAAGTCACCATCACTCGTAAAACGTGTTTGGCAGAGGAGAAAGTCATTACTTGGGAGGAGAGAAAGCATGTGCATGTGGTGTCATGGAGAGGTCACTCTCACTTGTAAAACGTGGTGAAGCTTTGAATGAGAGGGAATCCAATGCTACCATTATAAATAGTTATGTAGATTGTTCATTTTCTTCATTCACCCTTGTAAGCTTGTTGCTTATTCTTGTGAACCTACTCCTTCTAAGTTTGTTCATCTTTCACTTGGTTCAATCTCGAAATGTCTTCAATATATGTCATTGTTCACTCTGATGGTGCCATTAACCAATGTCCTAATGAAGGAGTCACATTCACCTCACCATCAGCCAAATTGGTACATCTAAAGAGAGGAGTGACTCTACAAAGGCTAAAGAAAGTCATTCACACCAAACTCCACCAAGACAAAAATGAAAGGGTGGAAACGATACATTTTTGCTACTCATTTAGACTTGGCCCGGGGGTTAGCAATTACACATGTGTTCAGTTGAATGATGATGAGGACGTCGAGGTACTCTTCAACATCCATGATTCTAATCAACTTCAATCAGGTATAGAACTATATGTTACATTTGCCATAAACGTAACCTAGGTACCACAACTTTCACCTTACCAAACTTTCAAAACCATTAATCCATTTTTCTAACTGATGATATAAATTCGAACTTTCAATCCTACACATAACTTCACACTGGTGGTTTCATGGACCTCAATTAAATACCCTCCCAGGTAATTGAAGTAGAGCCAATTGAAGAACATGCTATTGTGGGTCACCTAACAGAAGTTTTTGATCCTTTTAGCAAGGACGAAGATGAAATCATGTCACAACAGCAGGATGCTGAAGAAGACTCCCTCCCAGTTTCAAATATTCCACCATCAGAATCATTACCATTATACAACCCACCTCCACATTTTCTAGACTTCTCCAGTCAAATACATGAACATGACTCTGAGTTTGGCTATGTCCTTGATCATGAAATGGTTGTGTATCTGCTAGGAATACTATTTGTTGGCCAACGCTTCTTGACAAAAGAACAGGTGCAAGATGCCATAAACAAATTTCACATTGTCAATCACTGTACTTATAAGGTGAAGATGTCAAGCACAACTAGGCTTGTCATAGAATGTATTCACAACGACTGTGACTAGAGATATCGAGCTATATTATGCACCAAAGAGCAACACTGAGAAATAATGAAGCTTGAAGGGTGTCATACATGTGTTTCCCCACTCATTGCACAGGACCATAACAAGTTGGGATCACGAATGATTTCTCAAACTATTTATGAAATTATTGAGGCTGGTCCATCCACACCCATTACAACCATCATAGCTCACATCAAGTCCACCATGGGTTATACAATCAGCTACAGAAAGGGATGGTTGGGGAAACAACATGCCATTGAAAATATATTCAGAAATTGGGAGGAGTCATACCACAAGTTACCTAGTATGTTGCAAGCAATGCAATTGTATGCTCCGGGCTTCATCTGGAAATTGAGTACACAACCGGCATACAAGTGTGGCTTGTTGGACAAAGAAAATGTGTTCTTCAAGAGGTTGTTTTGGACTTTCAGGCCATGCATTGATGGTTTTGCCTTCTGCAAACCAATTGTTCAATTTGATGGAATATTTTTGTACGGTAAATACAAAGGGACTTTATTGGTGGCAGTTGCGCAAGACGGCCACAACATCTTAATTCCCATTGCCTTTGTTGTGGTTGAAGGTGAAACCAGCGATGGATGGTTCTTTTTTTTTAGAAACTTAAGGAGGTACGTAACCCCGCAGGAGGGGTTGTGCCTCATTTCAGATCGTCATGAGGCCATAAGAAGTGCATACTCTAGAAGTGGAAGTGGTTGGACGGAACAATTCTGTCCATATCTATTACATTAGACACATTGCACAAAACTTCACAAGACGATTCAAAAGCCCTGCTGTTCAGAGGGCAAGTGTACCCATCGAGAAGTAATAAAGGGTTCTTAAATTAAGTTTCTGAAATATCGTCCCACAAGGATTGATTTTCAATTACTAAGAATTTCCTAATTCAATTGTTTAAACTTCAAAGATATGAGATTAATTAAAAATAATAATTTATAAAATCAATTATAAAACTAAGAGCAAGGAATACAATGCATGACTTGGTAAACTTATCGGAGAGGAACCTAGGGCATATGGGTTTTCTCATTCAATCCTTTATGTTATTTTTCTATTTAACTCTAAATCTGATTTCCTTGTGATTACCAATCATTCATACGAATACTATTAATACCCAATGGTCATGCAATATTAATATTTTTTTTCTCTAAATTAACATCTCCAATGGTCATGCAAGACATCAATTTAAGAAAGCTTAAGGAACCTATGAACTTGTTAATTTAATAACGATTAGAAGAGAAAGATTGGTTTGGTCCACCTAATCCTTTGTCTCGTTTTACCCTATAGTCTATTAATTAACCAAGGTACGATCGCCTGATGATATAATTAATTAGGATTAAGAGAGAAGTGCAATAGTATAAAATCTAATCACGAAATTGAAATCAAATTTAGATTCAAACATCAAAATCCCATAAATTCATGAACAATAGTTCCCATAGCCCTAGTTATGGACTTAGTTACTCATGCTAAAGAAAAGAACTAAAACAATCATAAACAAAGCCATAATCAAAAGAAATAGCAAACTAAAGTATGAGATGTGTTCCCGGTCTTCAAGTATGATCGCTTGAAGCTCCAAGTCTCGCCAAGCATGTGCCAAGGATCCCGTGTAAGAGAGACGAGATCAGATGTATTCTAGAGCCAAAGCCAAGATGTAAAAATCGGTTCTCCCTTTACGATGCCTAAGATCTTCCCTTTTATAGGATTTGAAAACTCTAAAAACTCTTCATAATTGGGCTTCCCGTAGATGAGCACGGCCATGCAAGGCCTTAAGCACGACCGTGCATGGGCTCAAAGCACCCTCTGTGCTTATTGAATGGGTCTGGGCGTGATGACTGCTGCGAAACTCTAATCTTCCATCAATTTGAGCCCAAGATGCACCCAAAATCTACTTGCGGTCTCTTTATACCAAACTGCACAATTAATATATAAATTAGTGCAAAATCCAAATAAAATAAAGGTCAAATATGAATATATGGGCTATAAAAGAGGGCCTAATTACGGACTTATCACCTGCACTTAAGAAAGATGTCGTCAATATGGGTAATTTTAATTTTTTTTATACTTTAAATTATCATTAATATTTTACCCTTGTTAATTTGACATATTTTTTTCAGCATATGGGATAATTGAACTGAGATTCTTTTACTATTACAATATAGTAAAAGATAATAATCCTAAAGATGCACAATAGCTAGACAACATCCCAAGGGAAAAATGGACCCTGGCATAGGATAACGGACGACGTTGAGGACACATGACAACAAACCTAGTAGAGTCAATCAATTCGATCTTGAAGAAAACTAGAAATCTGCCGATTTGCTTCATGGTCATGGCGACATACACCCCGTTGCAACAAGTTCTTCTTTGAGAGAGGCAGAGAAGTAGATGTAATGATTAATGCTGGACATGTGTACTCAGAGGTTGCAACTAAAGTAATTTAAGATGCACAGTCAAAGATGAACACTCATAGAGTCATCACCTTTGACTGAACAAGTACTAGATTTTTAGTGGAAGAAACTGACAGAGAGAAGTTTGACCCATAGGAAGATTTATAGTACGGTTAGATGAGATATGGTGTGATTGTGACAAGTTTCAAAAAGTTTACATCCTATGCTCTCATGTACTTGCTTCATGCTTACACTCACACCACAATTTTGACATCTAAATATCTCCCGTGTATTCCTTACAACAAGTTTCTAAGGTATACGAAGGTCAGTTTGGAGAACTAAGACACGAAGACTATTGGCCAACTTACATTGGCCCAACTTTGTGTCTAAATCCAGAACTGAAAAGAACTTCAAAGGGTCGACCCAAGTCCAACAGGATAAGAACAGAGATGGACATTACAAAACAACAAAACCATGCAAAAAATTATTCCTATTGTCATAATCCTAGTCACACAAGGAAGACATGTCCAAACATTGGTCATGCATCTAGTTCCCACCATTGATTTCATTTTTTGTACCGAGTTATAAAGAAAAAAGAAAAGTTAACTTAAGAGGACGTTTTATTAATAAATGTCATAGTTTTATTTCTCACGCTACCGCCCCTTCAATCACTTCTGCATATTAATATTAAAATTTCTCAAGTTGCATTTAAAATGAAATACTTATTCAAAATAATATTATCATATTAATATTCATAATTCATAACACATATTTACATATTCAAATAAATATATACCCAAACATTCTTTATTATTTTTATTAATTTAATATACAAATATTTTTTTTAAATTCAAATACTTATTCAAAATAATATTTTCATATTAATATTAAAAGTTCATAACACAAACTTACATATTCAATATAATATTCCTTATTATTTCACATAATATAAAAATATATAATTATTATTTCACAAAAATTAACATAATATAAATATTTATTTTCACATAATATAAAAATAAAAATATAATTCAAATAATAAATTTTATTTTATTATTTAAAACAATCTTTTTATTATTAAATTTGACAATATATAAATATATAAACATAAAATATTACATAATATTTTTTTATTATATAAAAACACAAAAAAAAAATTAAAATAAAAAAAATATTCTGTCCGAAATTTGGTTACCTCAAAACTAAATTCCATCAACAAATTTATCTCAGGCACGTGAAATAAAAGGTCAAAATTCGGTTCTTGAGGACATGAATTCTGTACCACAATAGTAAAAAGGTTCAATTTAGTAAATATTTATAGCAGAAGTCAATTTCAATATTTTTATTTTTTTAATATTATTTTTGTAAAAAATTCTCTTTTTGACATGTAAGTTTTTCATGTGAGAAATTTTTAAAAAAAATAAAAATATTAATTTTTAGAGAAAAAAATATTTTAAAAATAAAAAATATAAATAATATATAAAATATAATTAAATCTCTTATCACCCTCTTCTCTTAATATTAAATATCCAAATAAGGTAGGGGTTTGACTTCCTTCTCCCTCCCTTCTCTGTCCCTTTTTTTTTCTTTAAACTGTTTTTTTATTTCTCCCTTCAAACTTATAAATAAAGCTTTAGGATTAATTATATTTTTTTTCAACAAATTTATAATTTATATAAATTTAGTTTCCTGATATTTTTACCAAATTAATCTCTTCTAATTTTTAAATTAAGTAAATTTAGTTCTTTTGCCATTTTCTCTTAAAATTTATTAAATTTTATTTTAAAAAATACTTATAAATTGAATAAATTAAACCACTTTTAATGTAAAAATCACTTGCTAAAACATAAATTACACAAAATCATGACTTACATTTACTTTTACATTTATATGAGTTAATCTCGTATCGATCCACCATTTTATCTTTCTCACATCAATTTTGTAAGATGAAACAACTCTAATAGGGTAAGAACAATGTTATTCAACTTTCTCTAAAACAAATAAAATAATAATAACTATTAATAACATATATTTTTAAGTTGTATAAAACAAATCACTAGTACAGAAATAGCTTTTAAGACTTTTCTACATCGGTTAGTACGCCGATGTAGATATAGCCGATGTAATAAGTGGTGATGTTCCACATCGGTTGTAGAAAAAATATATTTTACATCAATTATACATGAAACCAATATAGTAAATATACCTTTTACATCGGTTACTTTGAGTAATCGATGTAGAATATTTAATCTTTCTACATCGGTTATTATGACCATAACTGATGTATAAGTGTATTTACTATATTGATTATGGTCATGACCGATGTAGAAATAACTTTCTACATCGGTTATAGTCACAAACGATGTAAAAGATGTTTATTTATTTTTAAATATACTTCTTAATACCATAACCGATATAGTAAATACACTTTCTACATTAGTTATGATCACAACTGATGTAAAAAATATTCATTTATTTTTAAATATACGTTTGAATTAATGCATCTCTACCCAACTTGAAATCACTACGCCATAAATAAGTTTCTAGAGCGCTAATTAAGATAGCGGTTAGTAAAAACTGTTTTGTAACTATATATTTAGAGAGCGATTCTCTATTAACTGCTCTAAGATCTATACTTCTGAAAGTGGTAAATAGAAAACTGCTCTTAGATCTATACTTTTGAGAGCGGTTCTTTGTTAACCGCTCTCAGAACTATACTTCTGAGAGCAATTCTCTATTAACTGCTCTCTAAAGTCACACATTGGAGAGTGGTTAATAAAGAACCGCTCTCTAAAGTTATTAAAGTTGTTTATAAATGAAACACACTCAACACATTTCTTCTTCTTAGCAAACAAAGTTGGTCTCTTTTATTGTAAGTTCTGTCCGTCTTCTCTTCTCTCTTATGTTCTCTTCATCTTTTTCTATTAGCCTGCTCTCTTTGTCTTCTCTCACTAACAAATTAATTTTTTTTTTCACATCTGTAGGTACCTCTTCATTCTTTGTTAGCCTACTCTCTTCATCTTCTCTGCGCTAACAATTAGTTTTTTTTCATATCTATAGGTACCTCTTTATTCTTTGTTAGCCTGCTCTCTTCATATTTTTTGAACTAACAAATTGATTTTTTTTCACATCTGTAGGTACTTCTTCATTCTCTCTTTCTTTCTTCTTTTCTTTGTTAATGGTAAATCATCCATTCTCTCTTTCTTTCTTTTTTCTCTCTATTAACGTTAAAAATCATCCTACTAATTTTTTTTTCTGTTTGGTTCATGCAAATGTGGACTATTTGGTTAACACTAAACGTATAAACTCAAGATTCAATTTTGATTTGTGATAAAAATGAAGAAAACTCACAAAGAAATCAACTCTAAATTTTAATTTAAATGTAATAATGAATTAATTTTACTTTATAGCAGAAAATTCAAAAAGAAACCAATTTCAAATTTCAGATTTGCAGTCTGCATTTATACTTTGGAGAGGTTCCACGCAGAACCACTCTCCAATCTTAACTTTTGAGAGCGGTTGTTTAACCTCTTTCCTAAATATAACACATCAGATATCGCAAGATTTTAGAGCAGTTTTAAACGTTCTCTAATTTAAAATGAAACCGCTCTCAGATCTCCATTCTAGCATGGTGAAGAAAAATATCACACTATTTCTGTTTGAGAACATCCACAATTCAATATATATATAGTGAATATGTATATATATAAATCAATAGATATTGTCTTAATCGATCATTGAAAGGTTATAAAGAAATTGAACTGATGTCTAAAATAAACTGTGCCCAACGTGTTTTGATATCTTTAATTTCCTCTTCAGGGATTGGATCAAAATCTACAAATATCTACAAAATCAAATAACAAATAAGCATTAGCTTTGTAATTATAAACAAACTAATATTCTATGGTCTTATATTTAATATTTTATCATACTTACCAAAAGTCCAAGATTCTGTAATGTTGGCTATGATGATAGTTAGCATATGCCTCATGACATAATACCCACACTCCCAACCTCCTTTTTTGTTTGTGTGACTAGAAGAATAAAAAATATTTAATATCAAATAAGAAAAAGAAATGAAGAAAATATAAAAAAAAATTCTAAGGTGAACATAAACATGGATAGATCCATATAGGCTTCTTTCTATTCACATTCTTACTCTTTAACAGGTTACATACTTCCATAGATCTAATGATGATGAACATTACCATAAAGGAGTGAGTTAGGTAAATGTTTATACTAATGTAAATAAGTTAAATAAATTGAATACATGTGAAGATGACTTACAAATCAATTATGGCCTTCATTTCTTTTTTGAGCTTATCCCATAACAAACATAGAAAAATGACTTTGTTACTTTTGGATAGAGTATAAAAAAATTGCCAATGTTGCCTATAAACCAAATTCACCACATTAGCAACTATAAAGCTAATTATATGACAAGACTAATTTGCAAAAATATACCCATAATGGAAGGGTGCAAGGTAGCAATGCCTCTTTCCTTCACACAACCTCTTCTGAATATATGACTGAATAGATTCAGGCTTGTTTCCCAAGCCCTAAATTTGAAAAGGGTCAAGGAACCCCAAACAAATGATCCATAGCTTTTGTAACTGCATGTTGATGTAGATAACTACAATATGGTACAATAAACATAAATATTAGTCATTGAACATAGTACACATTAATAAATTTTGAAAAACTAACAAGAATGAACTTACATGAACCATGCTTGAATAACTGAAATGCAAAGCATCTCCTCACTCATTGCAACCTCCATGATGTCCTTCTGTGTGAGGTACAATGGTATTGAAGAACCATTTCCCCTTATTCCAGCATCAAAGTCCAACTGCATAGGTTCTTTCCCTAGCTTCATTGCTATTAGGCATAAATCTTGAAGCATGTCAAGCTCGTGGTCCCTTTTTTTTTAGGAATTGAGGCCTTTATAGTTTTAACAATATCCTATACAATTACCAATGTTGCTAATAATTAGGTACATAGGCAAAATTTCAAATAATAATTATGTAGAGAATAAATAAAATGAAGTATACCTCATCAGAAGGAAATTGCATTAGATGTCTAAGCCATAGAATGAAATGATTAGGGGCTTCCCCCACTGTCCTGACCTCCTCAGTTGGCAATGGGACAGGTGCATTAGCAACTTCAACCCATTCAACCACTACTCTTAGCATACCATCATATATTTTATGATTGTGAATGGTTGGACCCAAGTTATGCATTGTTACATATGCCACTAGTCGTAGAGGACCCTCCACAAATAATTTGCATTGATTGACCTGGCATCATCGTCATTGAGGTCCACTGGGGCAAAACTACCCTTCGTGCTAACATAGTCCTCAGGACGAGAAGCTTCAGGAAGGGTGCAGGGATTTGTCTTATCTTGAGAAATACCTAAAGAGGCAAGTTCTTGACTAATCTCAGCTCTCACTTGCTGTTTGATCTCCTCCCTAATTGCCTCCATTTTGTCACCTGTGAGTACTTCTTTCTTTTATGTATTCCTTACGCCAAAATACTGACAAATGCCCACACCCCATCCAGTAGTACGAACACGACCGAGGTGTTCTGATGAACCAATAGCAACGACAATATGTCTTCACGTCCAACAGGTGTGAATGTGTCTTGTGAACTCTGCTCTACAAAAGAATCTTAGGAAAGAAAGAATATTGATTTATTAATTATGGATAGACTTTTTTGAACGAAATGAGATTAAGTGTAAAAGGTAAAGGATTTAATACTCACAATTTTTTTTGCCACTATACGACTTTGATCAGAAATGTACCGTCCTGATACTGTTTGTCGTGCTCTCTTCCATTTTTTGTGACGTGAAGGTGGTGATGGAGGAGAGACAATCACAAAGGGGTCTGTTTGAGAATCTTGGGCATTTTTGGCTTTATCTTCCATTATCTTCTTCTGAAGTAACTCATAACCCCCATGTGACAACCTATACGGGAGGCAATTCTTTGCCTAAATTGCTTGGGCTTTCTTCCTTTTCTCCTATAAATATAGGACAAAAACACATTTAAGCATATTGGTCAATGAAGTAAGACTTCAAAATAAAAATATTTCACACATTATACTAACCTGAAAACCAGAATCAAGTCGGGTTTCCACAAACTTCTTCCATGTGTCTTCTTCAATGAAAGAATATTCTTCACAAGGAGACACATCTTTATGGCTTTCAAACATAAACTTGGAAGTCAAGTATGTCTTGAATGCCCTCCAACGTTCTCCCGCAAACGACAACCACTTCCTTTTAAGAGATTTAGTGTTAGGAACATCATCAGTAAGCTACAGTGGAAGCATCACAATGTATCAGTTAACAATAAGTACACAAAATGAATTAGTTAAAAATGATGACAATAACCATGATTTTTAACATTATGCTTTGCCATACTTGGTCCTTCACACGCATCTCCATCTGATCCCAATCTTTCGTCAAAATGCTCACTTTACTACATGCAAGTAGTGTAACATAGCTCTTGAACTTTGTTTCATTGGGTCGATTGGATTACTCGTTGAGTTGTCAAACTCAATGGGTATCTTTTGCTCTCCAGAACTGAATCAGACATATCTCACCTACATAAGAGTAAAATATTTAGAAAAACACATTAAAATATAGGTACAAATATGAATGTAAAAGTTATTCAACTAACTTGTATATTATCTTTTTAGTTATTTTCCCATATCCCTTCTTCACGATCATGTCTTGTGGAGTATACATCATCTACTTCATTATCTTCAATTGAAGTAGGGCAATTTAAGGAGAAAGATAAATCATCAAATGGTTGAAAATAAAAAAATTGAAGCTCATCTTTACTAGAAATAGGTTTGCTTTTAAGCACTATTGACCAATTGCAATAAGCAAGATCAGTAACGTAAAAAACTTGCCTAGCTTGACTTGCTATGGTAAAAGGTTCATCCTTATAAGCCAAGAAGTATAGGTTGACTATTGTAAATCCAAGCTCATTAATTATAACACCATTATTATTATCAACCCAATTACATTTAAAAACAGGTACTCGAAATTTATTGTAATCAATCTTCTAAATATCTTCAATCACCCCAAAATAAGAAAGGGAAGCCAATACAGGAGATTTATCTTTTGAACTGGAGAAGTGTAGTGACTCAAGATCTATCATAACACCATTATTTTGCACTACACTCTTGCTATCTTGACGCTTAGTATAAAAGCAAAAATTATTAATATCATATCCACTCCAACATATCACATCAAAGTTTGGACCATGCGCAAGCCACTTTAAAGTTTAAGATGCAGCATCATCCCTGAGAATAACACTTTTAAACCATTTCAAGAAAGTCTTATTGTGCTCATTCAACAATGATCTTTCGTTCATCCGAGGGTTATTTTTCCTTCAATATGTTTTTGTGGGAAGATAAATAAGGTAGAATTTCATCAGTGTTATTCAAAATATATATATGTGCTTGCAACACTTCTGTTGCACAAATGCTTTTCACATTTAAACCTTGTGTACCCTTTCCTGTTGACTGTGAATCATGCAGATAATGAGGAAGCCCTATAGGTTTTACTTCTGACAAATACTCAATACAAAACTCAATGGTCTTTTCTGAAATGTATCTTTCAACTATTGATGCTTCTGGACATCGGGGATTCTTTACGTATCCTTTCAATATTTTCATGTATCATTCAAATGGATACATCCACCTTAAATAAATAGGGCCACATAACCTAATCTTTCTCACAAGATGAACTATTAAATGCACCATAATGTCAAAAAATGATGGAGGAAAATACATCTCCAATTTACATTGTATCAAAACAGCTTCAGATTCTAGCTTATCTAACTTTTCAACTTCAATGACTTTAGTACATACTTTATGAAAGAAAACAGTTGTGTTATGGTGTCTCTCACCTTTTTTGGCAATATATCACGAATGGCAACTGGTAGAAAATGTTGTATCAAAACATGAGAATTGTGAGACTTCAACCTAACTAACTTGAGGTCTTTCATTGAGACAAGTCTTTTGATATTTGAAGAAAAACCTTGTGGCACTTTTATTCCTCTTAAACAATGACATAGGCTTTTTTTTTCTTTTTTGGACAGAGTATGACAAGCTGGTGGTAAATATGTCCTCTTACCAACCGACCATGGTGCTAATTTCTCTCGTATACCCATCTCAAGTAAATATAAGCGGGAGTTTAGATTGTCTTTTGTCTTTCCTTTTATATTAAGGAGTGTTCTGATTAGGCTATCACGCACATTTTTTCAACATGCATCACATCAATACCGTGTCTTACATCAAGGATACACCAATATGAAAGATCAAATAATATAGATTTTTTCTTCCAAAGTAGTTTATCTGAGCCTACCTTTTGGATCTTTCCAAACACAACAACAATGTCCATCACCTTCGAGTATACTTCCTGTCCTGTTAAGGGTATAGGACCTATGTTAGTCTCCTGACATCCATTAAAAGCTTTTTATAGTCTCTGATATGGGTGATTTGGATTTAGAAATCTTCGATGTCCTATGTACACTATTTTCTTTCCATGTTTCAGTTGTTGATAATAAGTGCCTTCCATACAAATTGGGTATGCCTTGTGGCCTTTAACACAATATCCACTTAAATTTCCATATGCTGGAAAGTCATTAATGGTACAAAAGACCATAGCACGTAAATTAAAATATTGTTGGTTGTAAGCATCAAATACCTCAACACCTTCTTCCCACAATATTTTCAAGTCTTCAATCAAGGGCCTCAGATATATGTCAATGTCATTCCTGGCTATTTTGGTCTAGAAATCATCATAGATAACATAATGTGTTTGCATTTCATGCATAATCGAGGAGACAAATTGTAAATTACCAACAAAACAAGCCATGAACTATGTATACTACTTAAGTTACCATAAGGATTCATTCCATCTATAGCAAGTCCAAGCCTAAGGTTTCTTGGTTCATTACCAAACTCTAGAAACAATTGATCAATTTTCTTTCATTGCAAAGAATCAGTTGGATGACGTAACTTTCCATCACGTACCCTTTCATTTGAATACCATCTAATGTTTTTTGCATTCTTCGAACTAGCAAATAATCGCTTCAACCTAGGAATTATTGGAAAGTACCAGAAAACCTTGGCAGGTGGTCCTTCTGTTCTCACATCACAATTTTCATTAAAGTCCTTTGCTTTGTAGCGTGAAATCCCACATAAAGGGTACTTATGCAACCTGCATACTCTTTTCTATACAAAATAAAATCATTTGGATAGGCGTGTATCTTTTTATACTCCATACCCATTGGACACAAGATCTTCTTTGCATCATAATAACGATCTGGAAGGGTATTACTTTCTGGAAGCATCTCTTTCAATAATTCAAGCAAGTCAGTAAAACTTTTGTCTGTCCACCCATGTCTTGTCTTTAAGTTAATTAATTTTAACACTCCTGACAACCGTGTGAAATTAGGACACCCTAGATACAAAGGCTTATTATTTATCTTCACATATGTTCTCAAAAACATGTCTCTGAAAAGACTCTTCCCTTAATTTCACGTATCATATCTTCCAATCGATCGTTTGTTTCTACATCAACCTCAATTGTTTGGGACAAGCTTAGCATATTTCTTAATTCACCATGCCATATCCATGTTGTATAACTCTCGCAAAATCCATCACAGAGCACATGTTCTCTTATGTCTTTAAAACTCAATTGCCTTAAATTTAAACACTTCACACAAGGACAATAAAATCTTTCGGTATTATTAGGCACATTTCTTTG
Organism: Abrus precatorius; assembly: GCF_003935025.1. NCBI lineage: Eukaryota > Viridiplantae > Streptophyta > Magnoliopsida > Fabales > Fabaceae > Abrus > Abrus precatorius. Next base: position 4,547,925 of record NW_020874362.1, on the reverse strand, counting down.
CGCAAATTGTAAAAATTGTTCGACCTCATTCTCATACTCCTCATTTGTACGTCTACAATTTATCCAATTGTGATCCATAGCTACACAAAGAATTAACAATTGAAAGGTGGTTAAACAAAGGAACAAATCAATCTATGACGCCCAACCGGTAAATATCCATCATTACAATATATTGAACTATGAAGAGAGAACCACAATTGCTAATTATCCATTAATGACAACAAAAAAGATACATTTCCAATATTAGTCAAACATATTTCTGGTCAATGATTGCTTAATTCCTTACTTGAATTGAATTCAGATGATTAAGAGGTGTCCTTTAAAGTGAATTCAAATGTTATTTTTGTCTGACTTGGCATCAAAGCCTTAAGCTCTAAAAGATTTCTAATCCTTGCAAGTCATGGAATTTGGTACCAAAAACACCCTCACCTCCTTATGTTCTGTTAAGTTGAATAGAAACAACTATCTACTATGGAAATCCTCCATACTTCCTTTAATCAAATGAAGCAAGCTTTATGGTTACATCCTTTGAACAAAAGGAGTGTCATTTGCAGTTCATCATTAAAGGAGGAAATAAGACATCAAATTCTATCTTTGAATAATGGAAAACTAATAATCAACAACTATTAGGTTGGTTATTTAATTCCATGACAGAAGATATTGCTACTCAACTCCTATACTATGACACATCTAAAGAACTTTGAGAAGATGCTTAAGGTGTAACTGGGCCTCCCATAAAATCTCAAGTTACATTACCCAAAAATGAGTCTCACAACATGAGGAAAATGTTAATCAAGATGAAGGAATGCTAGATTAAAATGAAATCACTAGTTGAGAATCTCAACTTGCTGGAAGTCCAATTTCCACTACTAATACGATCATTCAAACTCTTGCAAGCTTGGATGTTGACTACAATGCTATAGTCATGCAATTATCCGTTAAAAATAAATTGACTTTGGTTGATTAATAGGGACATCTTCTAGTATTTGAAAACTGACTTGAACAGTTAAATAACTTCTCAAACCTAACAGTCAATTCGAGGCAAGATGCTTGCAGCTCAAAATCGTCAGAAGAGTTATGCATATGTTAGAAGGAAACAGTTAGAATTTCAAGAAGGAGATCAAGTATTCCTTAAGGTTATGCCTATTGATGAATCCACATTTTATTGGATTTTTACTTGTCATTTTGATGTTTCTTAATAGAAAAAGTAAACTTAGGAAGTGTAAATAACATAAAAACATCATTTTGGTCAAATATCATAAGTTTCTTAAATTTTGGTTAATTTACATTGATTTACATAGATATAGTTTGCAATTTTGATCATTTGAATAATTGTGCAGGGATTTCTAGACTTTTTCCATGGATTTTCAGCATTTGAGAAAGTTTGATATGAAAGTGATCACTTTGGATTCCATAGTGAATACTACAGCAAGCTAAATCCAGAAGAGCAGACTAAAGTAATCACTATAAACACTTTGGAACCATAGTAGACACTTTGGAGCAGCCAAAGTTATCACTCTGATACCCAAAGTGACAACTCCAGAGAGGCCAAAAGAAAATGACTTACGCGTGGCTACTATGAGGCGAGCGTAACTACTATGGAACACTACGCGTTATCACTATGATGTCAAAGTGATAACTCCAGAGAGATCCAAATCACAGGACTTGCGCGTAACCACTATGGAGCGATAGTAACTACTATGGAGCACTGCGCGTTATCATTATAAAACTATAGTAGTTACTTTGGGCGAAAATTTCTACACTATAAATAGAATTTGAGAAATTAGGGTACGGAGCTTTTTACATAATTTTAGATTCTTTTGCCACTTTGGGAGCATTTTGTAGAGCTTAGGATCCTTGGGTGACAGCCAAGGCCAATCTTAGGGTTTGATTTACAATTTCTCTTCATTTTCCTTTAATTCTTGCACTGATGATATTGAATTTTCCTTGTTTTCATCTTGAATTTGTAAGGCACATCCTTATGAAGGGCTAAACTTTCTTGTAATCCTTAGTGAGTTCATGGATTCTTGAATTCCTGGGTATGAATATCAATATAATTTCCCTTTCCTTTATGAATTTACATTTCCCAACTCTTTGAATTGAATTAATGGTTGAATGAGGGGGACATTGCTTAATTAACCATAATTCATTTTAATGAAATTCTTAACTTAGTTTGCTTAATCATAAGTTAATTTCTAAGGTTGCATAATCTTGGGGAAAAGAGTTGGAGCCCATGTAAATTGCTTAATTTGTATGGGACATTAAGGTTAATTCTTGCTTTTTGAGTTACCCCAATTCAGAGGAGGAGAAAAAGTGTTGAATCTTGAGAGGGACAGGGATAGAATTACATGAACAAACTAAGGATTGCACATTTCATTAATTGGACTCATTAATTTCATCACTTTCCTTTACATTAAAATTAGAATCACACAAAATCTCCTTGTTTTAATTGCTTTTATAGTGAATGTTTACAACATGTTCAATGTATGTTACAAACCAAAGTCATTGGAGACAACCTAGGCCTGCATCCTAGACTACATAAATTTTTCTGCATATTTGATGAAGGTTGATGACAAATCTTTTTGCAAATGAGAAAAATTTCATTCATCACCTATGACGGGAGTCAGACGGGCCATTAAACTAAAGAAGTTAAGCCCTCGATTCATTGGTCCTTTCCAGATTTTAAAACTAATTGGGCTAGTTGCATATCAACTCGATCTACCCCCACATCTGTCAAATCTTCACAATGTCTTTCATGTATCTCAACTTAGAAAATATGACTCTGACCCTACACATTCCTTTGAACCTAAATCCATACTATTAAAGGAAGATCTAACCTTCCATGTATCTCCAACACGGATTGTAGATAAGAGATGTAAGCAACTTCGCAACAAAATTGTAAAACTGTTAAAAGTAGCATGGGGAAAAGAGGGTGCTGAAGGTTTCACATGGGAATTGAAGTATAACATGAAGAAAGAGTATCCTGAATTATTCTAAGGTACTAAATTTTGAGGACAATTTTTTTTAGGAGGGTAATAGTTTAACGTCCAAAATTTTAAGTGTCTGTTTTATGTTATTAATTGATTTTCTTGATTAATTTACATGAGTAAGGTTAATAAGAGATTAATTGAATATTTATTAGAATTCAAATCTATGTTGATTACATAGTCTATAATTAAAAATTTATAGTAGAATTTCCTGTTAGGAGAGAAATCAATATAATTTTTCAATAATTTAAATTACAAAATAAAATAATATTATTTGCTGTAGATCTAATGGTGGGGAAGCCATCCACCACACCTTGATCCAATGGCTCATAATCAATCTTGTGGCTCATTTGAGACCACAAGATTTATGAACTAATCAAAATTAGCCAAGTAACTTCATTCATCATGGCCACTTGGATATTTTGCTTTCCCTCCCTCATTCTCTTCTCCATCTTTCTCCTTTTCTTACCTCCATAAACTTTTCTCTCAAGCTCACCCATACTTGCAAATTAGAAACATCCTTGGAATCAAATTGGTACCCAAAGGAGGTAGGGTTATATCTTTGTTGTTATGCTTATGTGGATATGTGTGGTTGCCTAGCTTATATTTTAAATATCTTAATCAATGAATTATGTGGTGTTTTTATTATGTATAGCTGGATTAATGGTGGGTTAGGTGAGTTTGAAGGTAGATCAAGTAGAAAAACAAAGAAGAGAAAGAAAACAACAAGTCTGAAAAAAGAATTCTCTAGGTTTTCGTACAAATACACTATGTCGACCAATTATTTAACAATTTAAATCTTACAAAAATATTTTTAAGTTAAACTAGACATCCAAACATTTCTATATATATAAATTATTAAGAAATTGGATTAGTATAGAATTAGTTATGAATTTTTGAAGTTTGCTTTAAGTTTCAGATTTTGATTTTGGGCAGCTAAGCTTGAGTAAGACATAACTCATTCCACATAACTTGGATTGAGGTAAAACAAAATTTGTTAAAAAGCTAAGATCTATTAGTTTAATCCATAAAAATTTCAGAGTCCAATTCAATTTTACCAGTTCCTAGAATTTTTCCAAATTTAGAACCTTATAACTTGAGTTCTATTTAACTAAATGAAATGAAACTTTTTGGATATTAAAATTTCATCCCTTAACTTTAAAATGAAATGGATTTAATAGTCATACACTTGGAATTCAAATTTTGGTGGATTTTAACATTTTTTAGTGTTGTTCTGACTAATCACAGGACAGGTCATAGTAGAAAGCAAAAATCTTGAGCTGTAGTTGTCAAAACTGAATGGGACCAATTAGGTTAGAAAATAGACAAATAGGACTTCAACATATAAAAAATTCAGGTCTATTGAAGTCATATAGCAATAAACGTAGTAAAAATAAAATAAGGAAAAATTTATCCCTTCAAGAAAAGAATTATGAATTTAAAGGTTTTGTTTATTTATTTAATTACTTGCTATGATATGTGAATGTTTGTTTTTTAGCTGGCACTATTCATTGGAAATCAAATCTGATCCGTATGTTGCACAAACTTTGTAAGAGTTATGAATAAATTATAAAATTTCAAAAGAGATATGTGAGATACAATATGAAAGTTATGAAAGTCTAAGATTATTGGAAGTTATAAGAAAGTCCTATATCACTTGGCCAGCCCCGGATAAAAAGTTAAGGGGAATAAGTCGGTAGAAGCATTGGAGAAAGTAAACCTGACAAATCCTGTATAGGAATGAGCTGGATCCTGATAAGCAGACTATTACCCAAGAGTCTTATGGCCAGAACTCTTAAGGGACCAAGGATATGAACATATATGAGAATTAAGCATATTATTATGTGATTGAAAGTATTTTAATTAATATTAATTCATTTTTTATGTTGCTTTCAATTAAAATTTTAAGTATTATTATGTCACATATATGATTCATGTTGAGTCTTTTGATTATTTATTTAATTTCTTGTATATGTGTATCATAATCATTATGATCTTGTGTATTATAAATGTTAGACATAAAATTTACTTTGCTTTGGACCATGTTTTCAATAATCACAATTGAAATATTTCTTTATTGGTTTAGCAACCCTTTATTTAAATAAAAACAAAAGCAATTGAGAATGAAAGCGATATCAACATAGAAATACACAGCCCTATTGAGAATTTAGAAATTTTCACCCTACTTAGTTTCCGTCTCATTCTCATATCTGCATGATGGACGCAACAACAATGATCTACATTGAGTTCCCATATGTGCAGTGGGCCAAGATAGTAGTTGTAAGACAGTGTCCTATATATATAAATATGTTTAGTTATCTTTCTGTAAAATGTATGAGTTAAATTAATTACTATGTTTATCTAGGTTATTGCATATTTGATTTTCTTTTATTTTTGTTTTTATAACGTCTCGCTCTATTATACATTCGATAATTACTACTAAGTCAACATGAAATGAACGAGCGGAATAAACAAAAAAATTTATTATTGTATACAACTATTGTATTTAATAATTATGACTTAAGCATAAACTAGATACAGTAAGGTGTTACAAGAACAACTTTTATTTAAATATTTACTTGCAGGACAAAATTGAATGTTCACACAAAGGAAAACGTATAGGTTAATATTTTGGTTAATTTTTTTAGTTGCATCTAAAAACTTATTATTTTTAGTTGCTTAAATTAATTAAAATAATTAAGATAATATTTTTAAATATATCAAATTTAATCTAACCTCTTTATATTATTTTGTGTTTTAGTATGAAATTCCATTTATTTTTAAAATCTATTCTATGCATCTTAGATTTTATAACTACACCACACACTTATTTATATTTTTTGGAAATAAAACAAATAGATTAGAAAAAGTGGTATAAACCCATAATGTTAGATCGTGTTAAAGCATTAAAATGTTATAAGAATGGAAAATATAAAAATTATTGGTCCTTCAAACAAAACTAAGCATTTATATATTGAATTGGTTTCATGTTTGTTAATTATATGAGACACGTTCTATAATAAATATCACGCCCTATCTATTCCATCTTATACAAATTTAACATATTAATTTAACATTATAATTTAACCCCATAATAATTCAAACCAAAGTTCCTTTCGTGCTAGTTTAGCGTGTTAGTTTGTTTCCTTTCATAATGTTTTACAAATAAATAACTCATTAGTGAATTGTGATATTAACTAATGAATAAGTATCAAAAGATGCAAAGAACCAATAACAATTAAGAAAAAAGAAAAAGTTCTTCTGTACTATATATATTTTATCTCATAAACAAATCTATACTTGAAGCAGTAATGTATAATGTTATTGATCTTTTATAAAAATAAAGGGGTCGTGACATTTTGTACTTCAAAATTCTTAGAGAAAATGTAGTTATTTTGATAGCGAATCAGCAATCATTATCACTACCCTACATGAAAAGACATACACAAGGTTGATAATGAAAATGAAATACTAACCATGATGAAAGAGTTAAGTATAAAGTAATGAATTGCAACAAATGTTTCAAAATAAGATCTTTATAGTGTTTCATATATAACATGTATTCAAAGCACTCTACATAACACACATTCATAAACATTTATACTTTACATATAACATTCGCACATAATATTTGCATGAAGAACTATCTCGCAAACACCTTTACAAAAGTTACAGGCAAGTGATAAGTTCATATTTTGGGGGTATTTGATAAGGATTTTACATTGATTTAGTTATTATTTATTACAAATTAACATAAAGAGGTTACTAGTATAATATTAATTTGTTTTGTCATGATTGGATGAAATTTGATAGATAGTAGGGTCATACTCAATAGAAACCATGTCTTTGCTTCACATCTAGTATGGGAGCATTTTGTGACTATGCACAACTGATGAAAAGGAATTTGTCGCGAATCCTCATCAAAATATAAACAGAAATTAATGTAATACTAGGGTGCTAACCTAGGTCGACTCTAATGACAATGGTTGAGAATATGCATCAAACATGTTAAAAACATTAATTATAAAAGCAATTAATTAAGAGGGGTTTGTGTAGTTCCAAGGTGGAAATTAAGAACAAGAAGCAGAATTATAAAGTTTAATCAATAAAAAGTAGTAATCCCTAGTTCATTCATATAGACTCTATCTTCATCCTCTGAAGATTTTAATACTCTTCCTCTCTTCCCAGAATTAGGTTAATTTAACAAGTGAAAATTAATCTTATTGATGAATCCATATTTTACTAATATTTTACAATAGTTTTTAGTGCAATTAATAAAGAAAACATGCTAGAAATAGTAGAAAACCCTTGAAAAAATAATAAAATGTTGCATGTCACTTTTAAACATAGTTATTTTAAAATTCATTGATTTTCTATGTAAAAAGTGACAATTCAAGTATGTTTTTATAGGGAATTCTGAGCTAAGTTCATGAGGATTGGATGATCAAAGAACAAATAGAAGAAAAGTAGCAAAAATTGGAGGAAAGAAGTTGATAATTGAAGAACAGCCTCTGAGTGATCACTTTCGCTGGTGAAAGTGATGACTCCAGAACCATAAATTGAAGAAGAGTTTCTGCGTAATCACTTTTGCTGGCAAAAGTGATCGTTCCAGAGAGGTTGCATTGAGAAGAGCTTCTGCGTAATCACTTTTTCTGGAAAAAGTGAGCGTTCCAGAGAGTCCTCCGAGAAGAGTTGCTGCACATGTTCACTATTTTCAACAAAAGTGAACACGCGCAAGAAGGTAGCTTCTGCGTGACCATTATTTCTAGCAAAAGTGAACACGCGCATGACATTAGTAAGGGAAGCTTCTGAGTGGCTACTATTTTCAACAAAAGTGAACACTTTGAAGTGCACGTGGCTACTATTATCAGCAAAAGTGAACACGCGTAAGTGGAAATGAAGAATTAGCCTCTACGTGATTACTATTGCTGGCAAAAGTGAACATGCCACCAGAGCGGGAATTCTATAAAAGACAGTTAGCTCAGGAATTAGAAATTTTTGGTTCATTTTTATAATTTTCCATTTGTTTTTATTGTTGAGAGAGTCAGAGAGGGAGATTGAGGACGAACACCAAGCTTCATTTCTTGAGGGATCAGATTGGAGATTGGCTTGAAGATGTTTCTTCTTTGTTCATTCTTTTCTCCTCTTCTCTTCTCTTCTCTTTTTGTAATGTTTATTTAAACTCTTTGTGGTTAGGAGCTGTGAATCTGAAATAGAAATGTTGAATTGATTTTGGATCTAAACTTTGAGTTTTGGATTGGATTGAGTGATTGATTCTGCTGTTAAAGTAGTGATTGAATGGAAATTTGATCAACTAATCATAGAGGAACTCTTATCAATGGGAATTGAATTTGTTTCTCAGATCTGAATTAATTGCCAAGGTTATTGGTTTCTTATGGATAAGATATCTTAATCTTGCAATCTTTTGGTTTCTCAAACTTAATGCAGCATTTGATTGGATTAGATCTAAGGGATTATAGTGATTTGATTAGATGCTAGATTCATTGAGGCAAGGGATTGCCCTTTGATTAATATAACGTGAAACTGATTGTCATTCTATCTAAATGCTTGAAAGTTCAGAACTTTATTGATTCAATATTGAAGTTTTGGTGAAACAATTTCCTAGCTACTCTTTCTATATCTGTTTACTATATACTTTTGTGCTAACTGTTCTGTTTTACTTTCTAATTTCATTTTTTATACATTCATACCAAATCCATCTGAAATTTGTAAAGCTTAACTAATTGTGATCTTGTGAAGTGGTAATTGAGAACTTTATTCCCTGAGGACGATACTTGAAACTCAGTTTGATTCTAAGATTTTTTATAACTTGCTACAACAACACTAGTACACTTGCTAGTCAGTTTACTTTCAGTGCAACAGCAGTTGTAAAAGTAACACTTATGTTTTTATATGAATTAAGCAATCCAATGAACTCCAATCTCTCATTCCTTGATTACGCAATCTTATAATTAAACAAGAATTAAGCAATTCAAATTTAAAATTTCATTAAAACGAATTAAGGTTCATTATACAATGCTCCCCTCATTCACCCATTAATTCAATTCAAGAGATTAGGAAGAAGAAATTCATGAAAGGAAAGGAATTATATTAACCTTCAAAACCCAGGAATTCAAGAGTCTAAATGAACTCTCTAGGGATTACAAAAGAGTTTAGCCCTCCATGAGGATGGGTCTTACAATTATCAAATTAAAATAAAAGGAAATTACCAACATCAATGCAAGAATTAAAGAAAACTAGGAAGAAAATAGAAATCAAACCCTAGATTCGGTCCTTGGCTGTCACCCAAGAATGACCTAAGCTCTGCAAGCGTTCCTAAATTGGTAAGAAATCTTAAGTTGTCAAAAAGTTACTGACCTAATTTCTAAAATTCTATTTATAGTGCAGAAGTCGTCGCCCATAATAGCTACTATGGTTTCATAGTGGCTACGCGCAGTGCTCCCATAGTGGCTACTATGGTTTCATAGTAGCTACGCGCAAGTGTCCCTTGCCATTGACCCTCTCTAGAGTGTCTACTTTGGGTTCATAGTAGCTAAGCGTAAGTTTGGGTGAAATTGGCTTTCTCTGGAGTGTCTAGCTTGTTATAGTGTTCACTATGGAATCCAAAGTGGTCACTTTCAACTCAAAATTTTCAAAGGCTAGAAATCCATGAGATAAGCCTAAAAATTTCTGTACAATTATTCAAATGATCAAAATTGTAATAAAAACACTAAAAAGATATGTAAAAATTCAATAAAATGTGGATACATCAATAACCGTGCTACAGGTTATGCACAATTATGCTAATGAATTTGCAACTGATTTCAAAATTCAAATTTTAAATTTGGAATTTGAATCTGGATCTTCAATTTTGAGATTGACATATCAAATATCTCTTTATAAACAAAACATATCTTTTAGGGGTCAAATCATTATTTTTTCTCAAATTCTACACTCTATTTATAGGGGCTTCATGCACTTGAAGAAGACTTTTATTGACCTAGACACTTTTGCTTAGCCAACTTTTGACAATTTTGAAGCTAGGTGCTTTGGAGCAGAGATCCTTGGCGATGAAGAAAACATCCTTTCAAAGTTTAAGGGAGAATAAGAACTCTTCTCATCTCTTTTCCCTTGAGATTTCTCTATTTTTCTTTTTTATTTCGAATGGATTTAGATTTTTTTAATTGCTTTTGTTTTTCAATTTCATAATGAGTAGTTAAATCCATAATTAGGATCATGGTGTATCCTTTGCACACTTTATGTAATTTGTATGTTTAATGATAATTGTGGTTTTCTTTCTAAATTGGTTTTGCTCTAGCAAAGTTACATTTATATGTCAAGAATTGACGATTCTTAACATCTCATAATTAATTGCATTGTAAGCGACTGTACCACATATATTTAATGAAACTATAGAGTAAAATAAGATAAAGAATTAAATGGATCAAACTTAGACAAACTCATATGTTCTTTATGCTTTCTTTATCTTTTTACTTACATGACTATTGTGGATAATAGCTTAGGGGAAAACATTGCTAATATTGGATGATCATTAGCTGTTAGTGTCTGAGTGGTTGGTGATCATAGGGAAACCAAGATTTAATTAAACTAAAAGTAAACATAAAAATGTATAAAGGTAAAATCACAAGATATACATTCCTCTAGAATAATTTCTTGTTAGATGTTGTGTTGTTTTCTTTACTTTTTGTTTACTTTCTCTTTATTTTCATTATGCACTATTTAAGTTTGAACAATTAAATCACGATAATCTTGGTACTTGAAAACAATTTATGTGAGATAATATTTTGGGAATTCAATTTGAAAACCTTTTTTTATTACTATTCGATAGGTACCTTTTACTACAAACAACAAGAACACCTTGTCTTCAAAAGTAAGACACAAGACTCAAATGATTTGAGATAAAGCGACATTACATATATTTCTTGATACATCTGAAGCACTTGTCATATTCAAGAAATGAAATGTTGATAACCAGGAAGCTTAACCCTTGTGATGGTGTATAACAAGCACTAACTTGAAGGCCATCATAATTTGTTTTGATAAAAGGGAAGTATTTAACTTTATAAACTATATTTTACTTTAAATCATTATTTTTCTATTAACAAGTTATCTGCGGTATGACAATTTCAAAAGAAAAGAGCAATATTTTAAATTATCATGAAACAGAGAGTGATGCAATGAAGAGTTTGTACATTTGAAGAAAAAATCCCTCCTAAGTACAACAGGGCCAAAGGGAGTTGATACCTATCACCAAGTAGGTCGGCTAACATAAAGATGCTTGAACTCCTTAAGCAATTCTAGGAAAATATATTGACTGATCTAGAAAGCAAAAAAAATCGTATAGCTTAATTCCAAAGGAAGTAAGATGTTGGGATGTGCGAACAAAGTCCCACATTGACTAAAATTGCGAAAGATCAAGGATATATAAGTATGGTAGATCTCCATTAGTATGAGGCCTTTTGGATGGTGTCCAAAAATAAAACCATGAGGGCCTAGGCCCAAAGTGAACAATATCATACTAGTATAGAGATGTACTAAAATGTCCATACTTGTTCTAATAAGTGGTATCAGAGCTCGGATCCACGTGAATGTGGATATGAGTATGCACGGTCCCAGGTGGTGCCACATGGATGGTGAACCCATGAGGGCCTAAGCCCAAAGTGAACAATATCATACAAGTGTGGCTAGGGGCGAGGGCGAAGGGTGCCTGGCACCCATGTCCCATGTGGGAATTGTTGAGATGTGCGAAGTGTCCAAAAACAAAACCATGAGGTCCTAAGCCCAAAGTGAACAATATCATACAAGTGTGGCTAGGGAAGAGCCCGGTGCAGGCACCCATGTGGGAATTGTTGAGATACAAAACCATGAGGTCCTAAGCCCAAAGTGAACAATATCATACAAGTGTGGCTAGGGAAGAGCCCGGTGCAGGCACCCATGTGGGAATTGTTGAGATGTGCGAAGTGTCCAAAAACAAAACCATGAGGTCCTAAGCCCAAAGTGAACAATATCATACAAGTGTGGCTAGGGAAGAGCCCGGTGAGGCGAGGGCGAGGGCTTAGGCCCAAAGTGGACAATATCATACTAGTGTAAAAAGTCCATACTTGTTCTAACATAAGACACATATGTAAATTTTCAATATCATACAAGTGTGGCTAGGGAAGAGCCCGGTGAGGCGAGGGCGAAGGGTGCCTGGCACCCCGGTGGGAATGTGCAAACAAAGTCCCAAATTGACTAAAATTGGAGAAGATTAAGGGCATATAAGTATGGTAGATCTCCATTAGTATGAGGCCTTTTGGATGGTGTCCAGAAACAAAACCATGAGGGCTTAGGCCCAAAGTGGACAATATCATACTAGTGTAAAAAGTCCATACTTGTTCTAACATAAGACACATATGTAAATTTTCCTTAACCAAAACTGCCAAAGAAATATGAATTTAGGTAGCAAAAATGTACTTCACTAAGCCCTTGCAACAAGGGCTTTCCATAGTAGCCTTATTCAAGGATAGCGCTCAAATGCAAGAAAGGTCAGTATCACTATACATGGGAAGGCAAAGAAGCATAACAACATCCTCCAAGGTTAGTATCAATTCCCTCCCAAGCCGTATGAAAGTATGAGTAGCACACACCAATGTTTAATCTTGAATTACATTTTATCAATGGTGTGAGTCATAGAGGAAAATGAAGGGATCTAGCATATTTAAAAGACAGATAAAGAAATAGAGGAATAATGAGAAAGAAAAAAAAATTGATTTGAAGGTTGAGGCTTTTTAATGATATAAGAAGTAATAATTGGAGAAGATTCAAACTTAAAGGGAAAGTAGTTATGACACATTATGTTAGCAAGAATCTATGACACACATTTTCTGATGATGTGAAAAACTAAGTAACTAATAACCCCAAAGGAAACCATGAGATTAATGCACTTGGACATTGGTTCCTATGGCCAAGCACAAGGGAGTAATTGTTTGAAATGTGATAATTAGTAGGATAAAAGTAGAAGAGATGTAAAAAAGTAGAAAAATCAACTGGAGTGCCCCTTCGAAACTAAAGACATGTCACTTTAGTCTCTTACCCCATCATTCTAGCATCTAAATTTAGAAAATAGAATTAGGTCATGGAGAAGAGCAATAACTTTAAATGGTTAAAGCACTAAAGAGGAAATGACAGAGTTTATTGTCACCATTAACAACTGATGTTACTAAGAAAAAAGAAGTATATAAGCCATAGAAAACAATGAACAAGAGAAATCTTTTCATAATTTTAAGAGCAAGTATATTTTGTAAATTTTTTAAACTTAGACTCCTTAAAAATTTCCAAGCCTAAAATAGCAAGGCCATTGCAACTAAAGATACAACACTCTCTCAAAAATGTTAAATGATTAATAAATTAATTAGAGTGCTTATTTTAAGTATTTAAAATTATTTAATTTTATTGGATAAAGTAATTTGATTATAATTTTTTATTTTAAATCATTGAATACGCATTAGTTGATTACCCATTGATAACCTGAACTTGAAAAATTTATTTTAATTACAGTTATCAAACTTAAAATTAACCAGTTTGGTGATTCATTAGTATTTTATTTTAAAATAATTATATATATAATTTAATAACTAAAAATAATTTTTATATTTTATAAATAATTATATATCATAAAATTATTTATAAAATATTTTTGAAACAATTATATTAATATAACTTTATAATTATAATAAGTCTATGATTAGGCCCTATTTTACAGTTCATATATTCATATTTGACCTTTAATTTATTTGGCTTTTACACTAATTTATATATTAATTGTACAATTTGGTATAAAGAAGCCATAAATAGATTTTGAGTGCATTCTGAACTCAAATTGATGGAAGATTAGAGCTTTGCAACAGTCAGCACACCTAAACCCATTCAACAAGCACGGAGATGCTTCGAGCCCATGTACGGTCGTGCTTAACTCCTTGTAGGACTGTACTCATTTGCGATAAGCCCAATTATGAAGAGTCTTTAGGATTTTCAAACCCTATTAAAAGAGAGACCTCAGGCATCGTAGGGGAACCATTTTTTACCTTGGCTTTTGCTCTGGGATACATCTCATCTCGTCTCTCTTGCACGAGATCTTTGGCACACTCTTGGCGGGACTTAGAGCTTTGAGCGATCGTACTTGAAGACCGAGAACACATCTCACAATCTAGTTTGCTATTTCTTTTAATTATGGCTTTGTTTATGATTGTTTTAGTTCTTTTCTTTAGCATGAGTAACTAAGTCCATAGCTAGGGCTATGGGAACTATTGTTCATGAATTTATGGAATTTTGACGTTTAAATCTAAATTTGATTTCCGTTTCGTGATTAGATTTTATCCTATTGCGCTTCTCTCTTAATCCTAATTAATTATATTGTCAGACAATTGTACCTTGGTTAATTAATAGATTTATAGGGTAAAACGAGACAAAGAATTAGGTGGACTAAACCAATCTTTCTCTTCTAATCGTTATTAAATTAACAAGTTCATAGGTTCTTTAAGTTTTCTTAAATTGATGTCTTGCATGACCATTGGGGATGTTAATTTAGAGAAAAGAATATTAATATTGCATGACCCTTGAGTATTAATAGTATTTGTATGAATGATTAGTAATCACAAGGAAATCAGATTTAGAGTTAAACAGAAAATAACATAAAGGATTAAATGAGAAAACCTATATGTCCTAGGTTCCTCTCCGATAAGTTTAACCAAGACATGCATTGTATTCCTTACTCTTAGTTTTATAATTGATTTTATAAATTCTTCTTTTAATTTATCTCATATCTTTAAAGCTTAAACAATTGAATTAAGAAATTCTTAGTAATTGAAAATCAATCCTTGTGGGACGATATTTCAAGAACTTAATTTAATAACTCTTTATTATTTTTCGATGGGCACACTTGCCCTCCGAACAAATTACAAATAATATGTATTAAAATATTAAATTTTAATAAAATTAAATAGTTTTAATACTAACTATAAAAATAGCTATTTATGAAAAATATAAAAATTTATATAAGATAATAAAAATTTAAGCAACAATTTAGTCTTTAAATGTTTTAAAAATTAATAAAAATATAAAAAAATAAATTTATCATAGCAGAAGATAATATAATTCACACTTTTAATTTTAAAATATACAAAAATAACTCTATTAATACTTCATTCTCAAAATAATAGTATCCTAATATTAGAATTTGATTATACCCAGAAACAAGGGACTCGTAATACTTGTGGACTAGCATTGCTGTCGATCATTCATGTCCATCTTCACTTAAAGGGAAACAAATGCTGCGAGTCATCGCTTTTCTCCCCGACAGTGACTATCATGTCAATTCTCGTCTCTCCATACGAAAGGAATTTGTCACATTTATGCGTTCAATATAATTAATAGAAGATGGTATGAAAATAGCCTTCTCTATGAAACCCCAAAAATAGGCTTGCTTTTCTTTATATATAAAGAACCATGAAAGAGTCGCACGCCTTTTCGTTTATTGATTTAACTTTAAGGGGATGCACTTTTGCGTCATTTTCAAATTATTGAAAGTCGTTTTCAAATGACCACCTGGGCTAATTCAAATAAGATCTGAATCACCTAAAAAAGCAAGAATGTGAATTATGTGGAAGTACCTAAATTTTGTTAGATATATTAACTTTGTCAAGTTGAATCACCTGAAATTTATGTCTATCATGCATAAAGATATAAAATAAAATATAATTAATAGTTTAGTTAAATAGTAACATATAATAAGTTCAAGAACGAAATATTAATGCAGACAAAGTAGGATTACTAGAGGAATGCACAAACTAGATTACATTTACATTAATTGGAACTTAAATTATTGTCAAAGATACACGTAAAATCAAATACCTATGATTGTTGAATCCTCCCAACTCGTCATACCTACGGCTTTTGAAGCGGAATGGACAGCGATGTCAACGGAGGAAGGCGATGCACAACGTTGCTGCGACGACATTCATAATAAGTGTGATATTTAAATATTTAATGGTTGTTATTAAGCAGATTACTATTATAATTTTTTTTGTAAAAATAAAATTAATAAATATTTCATTTCATTATATTATTTTAACATATAACATATTTTTAAAATATAACTTAATTTTAAAATTTAGATAACATCTCTAGAAATATTTAAATTATATTAAATTTATATACATGATCATAAAAATAATATAAAATAATTTAACAACCGAATTAATTATTTTTATATTTTATAAAAAGTTATTAAATAATGAAAATATTAAAATTTGACAATTAGTGTCATTAGATCTGACACAATCTCTAAACTATTGTTATTTAGTTTTTGATTTATGACTTTTTCATAGATTTGATTTGTTTTAAAAAAAAATTCTAATTGAACAGTTAAATCATTAAAATTCAATACGAGTTATTAATAGAAATAATTCTAAAGAGTAACTTCATTCACACATACAAATTTGAAAAATTTTTAAAAATCATATAAGATTCTATGATATCTTATTATACTGATATTGTATAATATAAATGGATATAATATAAATATTGAAAATATTATCATAAAATAACATAATATAAAATTTATAATAATTTAAATATATTTTAAGTGAAGGCTAGGTGCACGCCTGAGTCATCAAGTTAGTTAAAAGTTTCTTAATGAGTCAATGACAAATGAGTCTTCGTTGCACCATTTCTCCAATTTTGCAAGACAGGTGTGATAAAACATATTTTATGTTCATATTTCTAGTTTTATTTTCATTTATAAACACTTTTAATATGCTTTATTTTTATAGTTTTTACCATTTTTTTACTTATTGGAATAAATTGAACTTATTACAAATAAATACTTTAATTTCATATTTTTTGGTAATTCTGATCTCTGACTACTTTTTCGACCATAAATTTTTCTATAGATATTTATTTTTGCTGATTTTAGTTGCATTGGATTCTACACATCCAGGGCTTTAAAATGCATATATGGATCATTGGATTTGGAGTTGCTTTCAATTTTTTATGATTTTTAGAAGTTGAAGCAAATTTGCTGAATATTTTTGCAGGATTGCATTTGGACCCTTGTTATTTAATAATTACATTTGGGCTTTTAGGTATTATTGAGACCGAATTTTGGCCAATTAATTTACCCTAATTAGAACCTATAAATAAACTAATGAGATTCTGAATTAGGGTGTGCGCGTTTGCGCATGGGATTAGACACTTTGAACTTTTGAGACTAGGCCAAAATAAGAATCCTTATTTTTACTTTCTCTCGAACTTTCTCGTTCTTTTCTTATTCTTGCATGGGTTAAGCATTTTGATGAAAGGCTAAACCTCTTGTTTAATCCGCGGAATACAAACGTTGTAGTTCTGACTTGAGTTCTGCGCTAATTGCTCCAAGTTTGTTCTCTTTTTCTCTCTAATCTCAGAATTGTTTATTGCGATCGTGATTGACTTTTTTGTTGTTAGATTTTAAATTAGGACTCAATTGATGCTCTAATTTGATAATTAATACAAATTAGGTTAAATGATTATTTGATTTAACTCTTAACTCTATTCAATTAGATTATTCGATTGAATTAATAATTAGATTAGGTGATTGTTCAAACGTAGATTTAAATCTTTAGATACTGTGATAGTTAGAGTTACACACAATTGGTATTCAGTGAATTGATATTTTTTAATTTATTTTTTACTCATTTTAATTCTGCTCCTAATTTAATTTAATTAATTGCAATTTTTAAAATCCAAAAACTTTATTTACATTTTTTAAAAAAGAAAACCTAAAATTGAATTTGACTGAAAATGTACCTCCATGAATTGATTTAGGTTTTACTTTATACTACAAAATCTTTAAAAAACTTAATTGTTTTGATAGCGACTCTATCCATGCGCAAGACTAAATTCTCACAATTCTGAGCGATGCCCCTCAATGCCATCAAATAACGGGCAAAACTATATGTCGCAGGGCAACATTATTGCAATAAACTAGGTCAACGTTGCCTTGATTACTTTCTTAAACGTTGACATTCTTCGTAGTCAATTGTGTTTTGTCTTCACTTTCGATCTTGGGCTTGAGCGCATCACGAATCCATTAAGGCACATTAAGAATGGATAGCTCCAACTCCTTGACATCTAAAAATATAAGTAAATTTATCTATCCATTAAAAAACAAAAACAAAAGTGAACACTTTAATTGTCAGAGCTCAGTATATTGATTTAATTTGTCCAATAACTCTTTCTTTCAACAACTCTGCATGTTTATCTTGGTAAAATCTTAATAAAGAGTTATGCACATTTAGGCCAGCCAAAACTTCGTTATTAGTTTTAATTGGTTTCACTAAAAGCATGTTTTACTTGTTTAATTAATCCTAAGCAGGGGTAACGCAAGATATAGGACATTAGATACAAAATTAGTACAAGTTATCAAATCTTTTTGGAGTACAACTAACTATATGGACAACAAACTTAGAGTATTTTGAAATAGGTCCATTAATTTAAGTAAAACATGCAATCAATTAAGAACGTATTAATGTATCCGAAATATCGAGCTACAATAAAGCGAAAAACTCTGAACATTGCAAAGTTTAATTGTAAATAATTGCATTTCATGAATAAAAATTCTCTTGATAAGCAATTTAACAATTTCCACTTTCCCATGTTTTACAGTTCGATTGCCAAAGCAACATGACTTGTTAACTTGAGTATTAAGTTCACTGCTAATGCCTTCCTCAAATGCGATGAGTGAAACCGATCCCCAAACGCTGTCCACCCAATATTTCACTCGATCTTTTGTCTATATTACCTACAACATTAAAGTCAAAATAAAATAGCTCTTAACCTGCAGACAAGAAGAGCACCCAATATATTCTCACCTTCTATAATGAAAAAAAAAAAAAAAAGTGAAATAAAAACAGAAAATCATCAGTACATTTTCTTCTCTTAAGGTCCAAATTTCAAATTACTTCAGACAGAATGAAGAACATACAAAAGCTCCCAAACTGCAACCAAGAGTTACTCACTTGCTCCAATAGCCCATCCAATTGAACCATAGTGTACATAAAACTCATGCATTTCGGTAAACTATTTATCAAAATTAAATACTGTCATAAAGGCAGAGATCATTAAAAAGTAGTGTCGTGTGGTACACTAACAGAAGTAATAAAGGGGAAGGCTCATTTGTATTGATAATCCAATCTGTAAATTGTAGGCATTAAAATTTTTACATTTGTCCATTCTTTGCAGATGAACAAACACAAAGGTAATACAAATCTAAAAATGTTTAGAAACTCAAAACCCGTGGTGTGGTGTGAGGTATTCATGCGATGTTATTTGAAAATGATTATGGCCACTCGATAGTAATGAATGGAGAGGGGATGTCATTTGAAGTCTGTAGTGACAGGTTCAATGGATAATGGTGGTTCTCGGTTTGAGAAAATGGCAATGAGAGGATGAACAATCATAATATTTAAAGTAAGATAAAACAAAGGTTTGAGAAAAATTGCTTAACAAACACTATGTATTACTTAACTTTCTTAACCATTCTCAACAATAACATTCCACACGCACTTCTCAATTCTTACATTCTAGTTGATACAAACTCATGTCATCGATAGGGTGATGGCGTTGGTAGTATACATTCTCATCTTTAAACGAGTATAGTAGTAATTACTTTCAGATCTGATATTATAAGGTAAGAGTAATTTTTTTAACTAATGATTAATTAATTACATATTCAACAAATAAATGATTATGCAGTCCATGCATTGCATAAACATCTAACTCATGTTAGACGCAATCTGTATACGGATACTTGCGCAGTGAAATAGTATGTTTGTCTATCTCGTTTGACGAACACAGGTATGCATTGTTCGTATACCGACGATGCAAATATTTTTTTACCAGAAATTGGTCGTCTAGTTCTTTATTTTACAACCATCCGATATTGTAGAATATAAAAGCTATTTATAAACAGCAAATATTCTATGTTTTATAGGTATATTTTCAGAACTATAAATACATATAAAATATATCATATATAAATTTAAAAATTATTTTATTTATAACAAAAATACATCTTAAAACATAAAATATAGATGTTATTTTTTTTATCTTTTCATAATGGTAAAATAATATCTTGATGATGATCTTACACATTTATTATACTTAATATTATTAAAATATAAATATTAATTTTTTCATAAAAATATATAAATATTAATTTAATTTAATATATGAATATTAAATGTATTTTAAATTTAAAGAAAGCATACAAGTACTAACTAAAAAAAGTATTTAAAGAAAAAAAATTAGTTAAAAAATTTCCATAAATAATTCAAATAAAATATAAAATTGTATATCTAAAATTAAAATATTTAAAATCAATAAAGAGATGCTCGTATAATTAAATTTACTTGTTTTAAAAAGTATTTAAGAATGTCTATGAAATTTTGAGAAATAAGAAAATTTATTAAATTATTTTAAAAAAAATTATACTCTAATTACATATATAAAGTGAATAATTGTTTTAGTTGATAAAAAAAATGCATAACTTTAATTTAATTCTTGAAGAACTCCTCTTTAAGAGATGAATCTAAGAGGTTGTTCTAATATATTCATTCTACAAAATTACCATAGAGAAAAATGTTCTTGATGTCAAGCTAATAAACCAATTAATGCTGAATATCAATTATAAATAGGAGTAACGAAATATATTTCAATTAATTTAAGAAGTTGCTCTAATATATTCGTTCTACAAGATTACCATAGAAGAAAGCATTATTGATGTCAAACTAATTAAGCAATTAATGATAAATATCAACCATAGATAGGAGCAATGAAATATATTTCATTTTGACTGAGAAAAAGTGTCATCATAGTTGTCAAATATCTTTGTATTACCTTTGGCCACTAAGTGATCCTTAAAACAATCAAGCTTACTATCAAGACTAACCTTGATTGTATAGATCTACCTACAACTAACAAAAGACTTTTTGGGAGAAAAAGTAACGAGTTTCCAAGTTCTATTACTCTAAGTAGCACACATTTCATCAACCATTGCTTATCTACAATTAAGATGTGAGAGAGCATCATCTATAGATTTAGGAATAGAAATAGAAGACAAGAAAGATAAACAATCATAATGGAAAGGAGACAATCATTGGCAAGTTTGAAATATAATGATGAAAGGGATCACAAGTAATGAGAAACATAGTATTAAGAGGAATGTTCAGAGGAAAGACACTGAGGGACATTCAGACTAAGTTAAAGGAAGGCTCATCAAATTCTAGTGTCATAAATTTGGCTAACAACGGTAATACACCTTCAAAGGATGTAAAAGGGGTGGTTTTGTGAGAGCATGAGATGAATCTAATGGAAGATAATGAAATGAAAGTTGAAGGAGAGGAAAAACAAGACTGTGAAGTTGAAGCAAGAAGACTAGCTATAAAGAAAGGGACATATTCTAATAAAGTGACATAAACTAAAATTAGATAATGACGAAAAGTTAGAGAATAACTCTTATAACCTTTTTAGTACTTATTGTAGCTAAGAAAAACACATTTGTATTAGTGAGATGATAGTTGGTCAAGTCCTCAACTAAAGTTATGAACAAAGCAAGTGAACCTAAAGACTCAAAGAGATAAAAGGTGAAGAGACTTGTGAAGGTATAAGATAGAATAATGATGTGATTTTGAAGAATAGATTATGACATTTTATTTATGAGGTAACAAGTATGAAGAATGACATCACCCCAAAAGTGATGAAGAATATGACTATAACACAATAGAGTATAAGTGGTTTCAATAAGATGTCTATTCTTACATTTCACAACCTCATTTTGTTGTGAAGTCTGAGTATAATAGGTATGATGAAAGATGTCACTAAAAGCAATAAAACTTTGAAAGTAATGAGATAGATATTCATGAGCATTATCACTTTGTAAAATAAAGATTAGAATACCAAATTAAATTTTTATTTTAAAAACAAAATACTTAAAAAGTAGGAAATAACTTAAAAGAATAGTTCATTAAGAATAACCAAGCACATCTAAAATAATCATCAATAAATATAACAAATTATATGAATCATAGAGTAGACACAATGTAACTTGGACCTCATATATCAGTGTGAACTAAAACAAAAAAAAAATGAAGTAGAATGACGATGGTCATGACTAGCAAGTTTTGATAATTTACTTTTTAGTTTTAAAATATATATCTCTTTAATTTACTTTTATCCTTTTGTGAAGTTGAAAATAAGATGACAATAAAATAACTACAAAGAAGTTATATGTTAGTAAATAACAAAATGTATTCCATCGTGAAAGAAGGTTAAATGTGAAGAGAAGGATTATTTTGAGATTTAATATTTGTCAAGTCATTTGTTTTGATAATTATGAAGGAGGATGAGGTTCCAATCCTTATGAAACAATCAATAATATCTTACATAAGCATTAAGTAAGTATAAAATTTAAAATTTGTCTCTCCATAAAAAGGTTGACTACCTTTAAGCAATCATTCTTGCAAACCATATGTTTATAACTAGAAACTCAAATATGATATAATTCTTGCTCAAAGTTAATGAATTCTACCAAAAGAACATATCTCATGCTTGCAAAATAAGAAAAATCTAAAAGTTATTTTGTTGTCAGATCTCTAAAGACCTTGTTAGTACTCATGTGACCTTGGTGGGGAAGAACTTATTATTAACATTCAAGTTAACATAAAAGAAGGGTGAAAAGATCTAAGAGTTATTGTTAGATGTTTATATAGAATGAAAAGTAGCAAACATAATCTAGTATGCATGGATTTGTCAAATGACACAATGTAAAATTGATGGATTTTTTTTTAAGTTAGTTCAATTAGATCTAGAAACTAAATTGCATTATAAAGAGTCTATCTTCTAGAAAATTCAGAATACAATGTTACGAGGTGAAATATGACATTTTAAAACACAAAATACTATCAAGAAACATCGAAAAAAGATTTATAAATATTGAGATATGATCGTGAGATAGTTTGAACAAAAATTTAAATTTAAATGCGACAATAAAAAAATTAGAAAGATGGAAAAAAGAAGAAAAGAAGAAAGTATCATAAACCCAATTCAATAGAAAACAAAAAATGATAAGTTTGATGTAGAATCGTCACAAGAGTGTAAGAAACCCTTAATAAGATTTAAGTAATAGTTCTTTTTAAGAACTATAGGAGGCATACAAGTTCTGATAATCCTCAATTCTTATTCAAAACTAAAGTTGTCTCCTAAAAATTTTAGCAATGACTCAGCACAATAAAAATAATTTAAGTAAAAATCCTAAAAGACTTTAATAACCAAGTTCACTAAATATAATAAAATATAAAACCTTAAAGAGACTTAATGACTAACATAGTCTAAAATACACATGAAAATAAGGATTATGCTAAACCTTAAACATCGTCATCATCATTTGATTCAGGATTTTTTGAACTTTTGTTTGTTTTTAATCTTGTCAAAGGACCACTAAATTCATCCAATTTTTTTCCTTTTTTCTTTATTATTTTTTCTTGTTGGTTTTATCATTCCCTCTTTCATTGAGTGTGAATTTAGATTTTCATCACTTGCATTAAAAGGACATAAGTCAAAAGCATTAAGAGTTCCACTAACTCCATACTTACCAGGTAAGTCAATTTTATAAGCATTATCATTGATACTTTCTAATACTTGGAATGGTCCAATGCCTCTTGATTGTACTTTAGATTTTCTTTGAGTAGAGAATTGTTTTTTCTCATGTGAATGCATACTTAAACACGATCACCTCGTAAACTCTCTCAACTCCGAGATTGATGATGAACTCTCACTGCTTGCTATGGCTGCTTTCAATGCCAACAATATCTCCCACCACAACAAAAAGACCACTCTATTTTTGCTCTGAGGACCCACTTGGTGCCATTGGAGAATCAAACGTCTTTGGCACCGCAATAACTGCAGAAGGAGAAGACGCTTTGGGTTCAAACGATGATGAAGAAGGAGTAGGACATAGATTCTTTGTTGCTTCTTCACATAGATCAGCATTCCTACTGAAAGACTTGGGATTCTGGTTCAACAACACAACAGAATCAGGAACTTGGTCGGTGAGGTTGTCGAAGGAGAGGTCAACAAATTCTGATGGAATTTTCCCAGAAAATTTGTTGTAAGAAATGTTCAAGTAACGCATGACGTCACCACCAAAATCCAAAGGCAAAGTCCTGTTCAGCAAGTTCGATGACAGATCCAAAACCTGCAACGTTCACACACTACTAAAAAGTCTGTATATACAGACGAATTTGCAGACGAATTTTTAAATCATTACAGATAATTTTTGAAATTACAGACGGATTTAGAGAAGGACATAAACCGTCTGTGATATCGTCGTTGACAAAGAATTACAGATGGATTTCACAATCCGTCTGTAAATTACAAACAGAAACAACTATCTGTAACTTACAGACGAAAAAATTTGTCTGTAATTCGTCTATAATATATTTTACTATTATTAGTATTTTTGTTTATATAGATAGTTATTTCTGACTATTCCTGATTATCACAATTTGTAAACATAATAACAACTATAAATTGGGCATCTAAACATTTAAAAATGATTTATAAAATATAAAATTTAAATGTTATTACAAAGGAAGACAAAAGCATCCAAATAAATACATTTAAAAATAAAATACAAGTCTTCATCATGAATAATTTGTATGATCATCATCTGAAGGTGCATCATCATCAGTAGACGAGGAGTCGGAAGAGGAATGATGCATGGAGGTGAAAACCGGTGGTGTTGGAGCTGGTGGAGGAGGAGGAAAAGGTGTGGAGCTGCTTGCTCTAATGAGCTCAAAATAAGCATACATCTGCATATGTTGTTGCTTCATCTGCTGTTGAACCTCCTTTTGCATTCTTAATGCCACCTTCTTCTCTATCTTTTTCTCCATTTTCTTTGCCCACTTCTTTCATGCACTTTCCTTGCACTTCCACATCTCCTCATTCTGCTTCTGGAGTTCTTCATTGAGGGCATGGACCTGAGTGCAGACCATGTCCTCCACTTCCTCAGGTACAAGAGAAGGGACATCTCCAGTGACAGATGTAAGGGACATAGAGTCTGCAAAGCGGCCCCCCATGCCATAAATGCGACCTTTATAAAGGCCACCCACTGTCTGTGACCACATAGCATCCTCATCTACTGACTCTGGATTCTGAGAAGATGCCTCCTCAAGCCTTTAAACATAATCATCATACAGTTTAGTTCAGATAATTAGATATTAGTTTGGAGAACTATTTAATAAATCACTAATAATAACACATAGTATCAATATATTAATGACTTACATATATGGCCTGAGATTGTGTATCAACCCACAAGTTTTTGTCCTGCCTGCGAATGTGTGTCTCTTTAAACAACTCTCTAGTCGTAGGTGGCCTCTTCAATGACTTCTCCTGCAATTCGAAATAAATCACAATCTTAAATATGAAATTATAGATAGAGTAAACTGAATTTTAAAATCACATACCAAGTTCGCCTTAGTGTCAGCCAAAGTTGTAAACCCACCAGTATGCAGTGACCCCCTTATTAGATGCCCTGTTTGTCTTGTTCTTTACGGAGAGATTTTTGAACTCATCCGTACCTCAATACTCTTGCAAGGCATGAACAAAGTTGGGTGCTATCCAATCAGCAGTAAAAGGGTCCTGACGAGTCTCAGTGTACATTTGTCTTAGTCACTTTGCAGTGCGACTCTTCCAGGCCTTGAAAATCATCTTTTCGTCCTGGGGGGGAATGGAGAAGTTTCTCTACAAAAGCATAATTCCATTAGAGAAGGTACAAATAGTCATATGTAATTACACTTAGTTAAAATTAATACACTATTATTACCTTCCAATCTTTGAACTATTCCATCTTTGTATCCTTCGACACCTTCACAAAACTTGTGTAAGGCGCATCAAACATCTTCTTAATCGTATCTGTGACCTGGTGGATACCTTTTTGTGGTGGTATCCAACTAATAACACAATAAAATAAAACATCAGGACTAACATTCACATAAAATAGTCAATGTTTGGCATATTTTGAAGGAAACTTACCAAGTGGACCCATCCCATCTCAAAGTTTATAACGATCTCGATGATGCCTGGGTCTGTGATGACTGCTGCCCACTTGCAGCTGGGACAGCAGTGGATCCCTCTCCTGTGCCCTGTGTAGTAAGTGATTATGTGGCTTATGTAGTAGGCAGTGCAGAGTGTGAAACTCACTGTACTTGAGGGGAAGGAGCAATATACCTTGGATTGGCCACTATGATAATTTCCTCTTGTCCCCTAACCTAGGAAGTCTACACTATAGCTGGTGTGGAGGTCGAAGTGGGAGCCCTGAGTGAAGAAGTGTTGCCACGATCAGGACGCTGAGTAACACCCTTCTTACCTTTACCTGTCATATCTGAATCAAATACAATATTTGTTTAGTGACAAATACTATAATCGCTATAAAATATAATTAATATTTGTGATAACACAATAAATAATCATGGAAATATATTAAATTGACAAACTTACTTAATTTACCTCATTTAGTCTGATAGTTCAAGACTACCTTCATCACCAGTCAATGAAAGTTCATCCATAAATCCTTCCTCCTTATCTTCAGTCATGCCATCCAATTCATTATTTCTTAAAACTTGGGTAGGAAGGTCAATTATTTCAATTTCATTCAAAGAAGAAGATAAATTTAGAGGGACAACAGTGTCTATTACTACATGTGAAGGGATTGAGTCATCAATTTGATATGCATCTTCATCATCTACTTCATCACTTTTAACTCGACCCCTTGGTTTAGTTTTTACTACTATCCCCCAACTTTTATTACATTTTTTAGGGTAAGATAAGAAATATACTTGTCTTGCATTTTGTGCAATGATGAAGGGGTCAAAGCCTCTATATCTTTTGGTATGGTTAATCTCAATTATATTGTAATGGTGATGTTTACATGTCCCTGTTGGGCGTGTTGGATCAAATCATTCACACTTGAATAAGACAATCCTTTTTATGGTTCCACCAGCATATTCAAGCTCAACTATTTCATAAAGTTTTCCATACCAATCACAGTCACCATCACTTGAATTCCCTCTCACACTAACTCCACTATTATCTATTTTTCTCCTTTTACATGATTCAATGGTTTGGAATTTATACCCATTAACAAAGTAAATTGGCCAACAATATGCTTTATTTTTTGGACCTCTGGACAAGTTATATAGGTCAAGATCTGTGATACCATTACTAGGATCATGCACCTACACATACCATTAAATATGTCGATTGATTGAATACAGAATAATATTCAAAAGTGAATAACTAAAATGTTAGGGAAATTTCATGACGTACATAACTTTTGAACCATGATGAAAATTGATTAAGGGATTCGTGACCATATAATTATTCAAAATATCTGTAAACATTGCAACATCAATTATTAGATTTGAATCACCATGATCGAAAAAAGTCATTAAAGCAATCATAAGTCACTTACGTTCTGAATGGTTGAACTTCATCACAATTTAATAAGATGTGCAAGTGTGCAGCCTCTGATTCATCACCTAAGATCCATCGTTCTTCGCATTTTCCAGATATACGACCTACTTAGTTGAATATAGATAGAGTTAGCTCATTACTACTTTCTCCCCCATCATCATTTCGACCAACCCGAGTTCTCCTAGATTGAACATGAGGTTCAAAATAGTATGTGCAAAAATTTGATGTCTCCTTTGATATATATGCCTAGCATATGGATCCTTCCACTTGCGCTCTATTTTTCACAGTCCTTTTGAACCCTCCAATTTCTCTTTCAAATGGATACATCCACCTGTATTGTACTGGTCCACATACACGTGCTTCATACACTAAGTCTATAGGCAAGTGCTCCATGGAGTCGAAGAAACCAGGGGGAAGTATTCTCTTTAATTTACACAAAATCAGAGGAATATTTTTCTCCATAACTAATAGATCTTCAACCCTAAGAGTAGGTGAACACAGGTCCCTAAAGTACTCACTTAACTCAGTCAATGGCTTCCAAACATGGTCTGATAGTTCCCTAAATGTAGCAGGTAGAAGGCACTCTATGAATATGTGGCAATCATGACTTTTCATCCTAAAAAATCTTCCTTGTTCAACATTCACACAACAATGGAGGTTTGAAGCGTAACTGTCAGACATTTTTAAGTCTTTCACCCACTTACATACATCTTGCCTTTGTGGTAAACTAAGAGTGTAACTTGCCTTTGGCTTTGACCATCGACCATCTGCAAGTTGTTCTAACCTCAATTCTGGACACCTACAATATTCTTCTAAATCTTGCCTTGCCTTTACATTATCTTTAGTTCGATCAGTGTCCATTACAGTATTCATGATATTGTCAAATACATTTTTTTCCACATGCATCACATCTAAACAATGACAAACTAAGTTATCCTTCCAATATGGGAGCTCCCAGAATATACTTATTGGAAGCTCCCAGAATATACTTTGTTTGGTCCAATTATGTGTCATCCCATAACCATGAAACCTAATGGATTTTCCTACTTTTGTTATTTTTGGCAAGTGTCTAACTCTATCCCATACTTGATGACCATTTAAACGGACGGGAGGGTCCTCATTCTCAACAGTTGCTTTCCTAAATTTGTAGGCTTGACGCCTATAAGGATGTTCCATATCTAAAAATCTCCTATGACAATCAAACCATAAATTTTTTTCCTCCATGTTTTAAAGTAAATGCCTTTGTATCCTCCGTACAAATTGGGCATGCTAACTTCCCTTGAGTCATCCATTCAGACAACATTCCATAAGCAGGAAAATCATTTATCGTCCACATCAGTGCTGCCTTCATGATAAAATTTTGCTTCCTTGATAGGTCATAAGTTACTACACCCTCACACCAAACTCTTTCAACTCATCAATCAAAGGTTGAAGGTAACATCAATTTTAGCCTTTGGATTTTCTGGACTAGGAATTATACAAGTCAAGAATAAATATGGATTTTACATGCTCATTTCAGGAGGAAGATTAAAAGGTGTAACCACAATAGGCCAACAAGAATATAGTTTATTAAATTGATTGTTTGGAGTGAACCCATCAGCACATAACTCTAACCTTACATTTCTAGGATCAGATGCAAACTCAGGATACACTTGATAAAATGTTGCCAAGCCTCAGCATGAGATGGATTAGTCATTATCCTATTACTCCTTTTATTTTTAGCATGCCACGTCATGTAAGGAGCTGAACTCATAGATGCATACAACCTTTTCAGCCTAGGAATCAAAGGCAAATAATGCATTCTAGTTTGCAGTACATCTTTATGTTTACCACTTCTACCACCTCTTCTTGGTTTAAACCTAGGCTCTCCACAGAATTTGCAATTGGTCAAAATAGCACCATCTTTGTAATACAACATGCAACCTTTCAAACAATAATCAACTTTGACTTTTTTTAATCCAAGTTTGGAAACTAATTTTTTCGCTTGGTAAAAGTCCTTTGGGATGGAGTCAGGTTGGGGACTAAGCTCACTAATTAATGTAGCTCATTGATCAAATAAACTTTGACTTTGATTGCCTTTTGACTTTATGCTTAACATTCTTACTGCTAAAGATAACTCTAAATGCACACACTCATCCCATAAAGGCTTGTTTGCTGCTTCTAAAACATTATAAAACTTTGCAGCCTCTCCATTAGGTTCTTGTTTAGCTTCAAAATCACGAAAAATTCCAAATTGAGGACCAACAACATCATAAACAATTTCTTGATAACAACTATTGCTTTCTTCCCAACTTATATTACCTACATCCTCACCTGATTGCAATATATTTGAATTACCTACTTGATTTTCCAAATTAACTACTTCCCCATGCTCAGTCCATATCCAATAATCATGTTTAAATCCAAACTTATACAAATCATATCTAATTGCACTTAGAACATGAACACCTAACTTTTTGGTTGGTGATGAATTGTTGCAAATTACAACAGATATGTATGAATTCCTCTACACCCTCAAAGAATTTAAGTTTTATTCCCCCCGACTTGGGTGCAACCTATCATACATCCACTAACGATTTTTGAGAAACATCTTCCTCAAGAACTATATAAACCTAATACAAATATACAATGTGGTATCAACCTTCTATTATAGGTTACACTGAATTTTAATATAAATTTTGGCAGAATCTCCCCTAATACATGTCAATTTCCTTACATTTGTTTACCACCTTTTTACAAAAATCAAAATTTCACCACACATAACTAATATATTATATAACAATATATTAATCGATACATCAAACACAAACACATCACAATATTAAACCGTTCTAGAGCACATCTCCTTGTAACTCCACAACATGCATATTCTATAAACTCCACAAACAATCCCACAGCACACAATAATCAGGTTCAGAGAAAGACCTTTATGCCCTTTCCCCCAGTCATACAATCTCCAATCCTACAACTCTATCTTAGAAATTTTAAGTCTCTAAAAAACATAAAAAATTAAAAAACTAAACTGATTAAAAGTTAGAGTATCGTACCAGGAATACAATGATGCAAAAAATCTTTCAAATGGATGCCCTAATCACTCGCAAAGGCCAAAACACTGAGCTCCTAGAGAGAGAGAGAGAGAGAGAAAGAGGGGCGAGAGAGAGAGAGTTATGAAAAAATGAGGAAGGGGAAGGGGGAGGCGCCGTTTTATGGGTTTCAGTCATTACAGACGCGAAAATTTGTTTGTAAAGGGATTAATGAAACGGTGCATTTCAAGTGGCAAATTACAGACGAGTTTTTTCGTCTGTAAATTCTTCTAGTCCATTTACCGACGAAAAAATTCGTCTGTAATTTGCCACCTGAAAGGTCGGTTAAAAACGGCCATATTTACAGACGGATAAATCCTTATGTAACTCCCGCTATAAAATTCCCCCTATTTTCAAATTACAGACAGAAAAATTTGTCTGTAATTCCTGTCTATACCATTTCGTGCCAAATGGCGGACAAACTACAAACAGATTTTACAGACAAATTTTCCAGAAAATAAAAGAAAAAATAATCTACAAATCTGTCTATAAATCCGTCTGTAAATAGCGATTTTCTAGTAATGACAACTCGCTTAAAAGAAAACCAAACATATAAAGTGTTAGAAACCCATATCGTGCAAGGAAGGAAGGAACCTAACAATGGAAGCGAGATACCTCAATAATAAAAGAAAGGAAGAAACTTAAGAGCTTTAATCAGAATGATGTTGTTTGACCATTAAAAGTGTCACATTAGCTCTCCAAAACAATCTTGTTTCTGCCAATGGGTTTATGACGTGCCACTTAACGTGACAACTCAGCCTTCTGTGACGGTTTCTTAACGGAGTTTGAGCTCAAGACTAAAATGAATGTCGGAGAAGGAAGTTGAGCACTAATGTGACATTTTAAATATCTTAGAGACTATAATGCTGGACTCAAACTCTTTCAGGGACTAAAGTGTGGGTTTAGTCATGTTAGAATCTAAAAAAGAATCTTTATGCAAAAGAATAAGTAAAAACTATCTTGATAAATGAGTCATTTTCACCCCATTTTTATTAACAAATACGTTCCCCAATTTTCTCTCATCCTTTTCCTTATTCTCTCTTTTCTTTTCTTTTGAACTTTACCCTCCAAATCTAGAACTTTTACTTTACTCTTTCATTTTCTTTTTCTTTTCTCAAGCTCTCATTTTTCTTGCTCTCTCTTTTCTCTCATTTTTATTTGATCCTCATAAACCTCTCTAGGAGATAGTGGTATAAGTGTTAGTTTGTGAGAATTATGTATAAAAGAAAATTTGTTGAAAAATTCATCATGTTGAGCACACTTATCATATCACTAAGGTCTTCCAAGAAAGATCTAAGTAGTCTCGATCGAGACATCACAAAAAACTTGATCTTCATATTTGTCAATAAAGAAATTCACCATCACTTGTTGTTGATTTATTACTAATTCACTACTATTACATAGTCATTAGAGCTTATATAGTTGTCGATGTGGAATAGTTTTTAAGTTCAGTTTGTTGACCAATTTATTGTTTGTCATTTTAATGCAACTACCTTCATCAATAATCACATCACATATCTCACCTTAGATAAGATAATAAGTATGTAAATTGTAATTGTTAATGTATTTTAAATTTTTATTTTGTAAGAATAGTTGGTACATAATTATTCCCTAAAGTGAATATTAGAGAGGTTGTATTTCAACTTCTCTCTAAATTGACTTTAAAGAGTAGTTATATACATAATCACTTTGGAAATAAAGATTAGAGAACAATTATGTTATTCTATTATGCAAATGACTGTTTCAAATTAAAAACTCTAGAATAGTGTAATGTTACAAACCTTCACCTTGTTATATTTAATGTGTTAATAATAACTTTCGAAGAGTGTTCCACACTAGAGGCTAATGTAAGAATGATGCTTTCATCATGAAATTTCATTTTAAGACATAGAAATACAATACAAACCAAACCAAAATTTACTCATTCATTACCTAAAAGTGACGTAAGTATTTTAACACATGATGTCAATAGAGCTAGACTCATATTAATAATAATGATATTTTAGATAAAAAAATATTTAAATAAAAATGACAATAAACACTTAATTATCATTGTTTGACATCTTTCATATCAAGGTTGTGAACAAATTACATGTAAAGTACAGCGAAATTGAAATACCCTTTCTACATTTATGAAATGTCTCAAGCTTGTTCAAAATTGTGAATGTGCACAGTGAATTGCTAGCCTATCTAATTTGTGATGCATTTGATGCTGATTGAAAACGTGATGTCGTATCCTTGCGTCGAATTCACACTACTTTCCTAAATCTATAAATAAAGGCTTTCTTAACAAGGAAAAAACACCAAACAAAAGCAGAAAACTAAAGCTTTTGGAGTGAAGTAAGAGAAAAATAGTGAGAAAATAAAAAGAGAATAAATCCTAATTATGAGGAAAATGGGATTGATGAGTATCATCTCCATAGCTTCTTAGTAGGGTAAAATTTGTAATATTTGAATAGAACTAATTCCTGCTAAATTAAAAAAAATTATATTTTATATACTCCCTCCGGTCCTTTTTATAAGAAATAAAAGACTAAATTACCATGATCAAGGAAAACAATTAATTCTGTTATGTTTTTCATAAATATGAATTTTATTCCAAAATACCCAAAATATTAAATGGTATAGTTAGTAATTTGTATATTTAATGATATTAATAAAAGAAAGGTATAAAAGAAATTTAGCAATTAATGCATCTTGAATCTGTCATTTGTTTCTTATAATAAGGACCAAGAAAATACTTCATTTTATTTTTTTTATAAAAAGGACTGGATGGAGTATCTTATATGGGTTATGATCTTCTTACACTAATATAAGTTTAAAAACTCTTACACTCAATCTGAACTTTTCATTTAACTTATATCTAACGGCTAGTAAATTAATAAATTATAACCTATTAAATGTAAGTTAAATGAAAGATTCAGATTAATTGTAAGAACTTTTAGACTTATACCAGTGTAAGAAGATCCTTCTCCATCATATATAGAGAAAGGGAGAAAGATACTATAATTATTCTTTGATATAGTGATTTTTGTTTATAAATTTGTCTCAGGATTTTAATTTTCTTCACCAATTTTTACGTTAAATATTAGGGTTCTTTTATGCATAAAATTATTGTACGATACAATTTAATTTTATTAGAATAAAATTATCATTATTTATCTCCTTTAAAATTATGATTTACACTCCCATAACGTTTGCTTAACTCATTATAACAGTAATTTTAGTATACCATTTAGCTTTAAAATTTCTACGCGTCAAATAGTGATATTCAAATTTAAACTGTACGATACTCTCATACACTTACACGAGATGGCATTACTAGCAGTCAAGTTAGGTATTTTTAGACAGAGGCCATTAGTCCGTGGTATTTTAACTTATCTGTTTTGACTGTTTGGTATATTTAGGTTGTTCTTTTGCTCTGCATGTAGACAAAAAACAAGAGGAAAGAAAAGCCAATGTTCTGGTACGCATCAACTAAATGAATGAATAGAAGAAAGTTAATCATTATTTATGAGGAAGTTGGTCCAATTTATGTCTCACGACACCAAACAAATCGTACTAGTCTCCGAGCAGACCCAAGAAGTCATAAGACAAGTAAGAGATGGAAGTTAATTAGGCTCGGCAAGCTTATATTGTCTCTCTTACTAAGTAGTTTTATTTAAATAAAAAGTCAAATAGACCCTCCAAATATATTAAAAAATAAAAAAATAATACTGTAAATATTAATTTTATTATTGTGATTTTATTAAAATTAAAATTTTACTTCAATAATTATATATTAACTTTTAATATTAATTTTTATCATAAAAATTATTAAGGTAAAATTTTAAATTTAAAAAGTAAAATAACCCTACAACCATATAATATAATACTATGTCTAAATTTTATTTGAAAAACAAGAATATGAAGCAAAAATAGACAATGGTGCCAGCATGGAAGTCTCGGTCCAAAATCTTTGGCTGTCAAAATATGTGCTTTCTCTAGTATATGCATATAATTTGCTCCATATGCCAGACCTAAAATACGCGCTTAGGAACATGACAACAACTAGAAAATATTTTCATATAATAGATGGTTTTGAAATATTTAAAAAACAATTGTTACAGTGAGCAAAGCACCTTTGAGCAGAGCTGACTTTTCCGGCCGTCTATGGCCGCCGACCCACCCACCCAGCCATTTTGTGTCGGTGTCAATAATATATATATATATATATATATATATATATATATATATATATATATTGTAATAGTATAATGCATTATCTTTTATATATATATATATATATATATATATATATATATTGTAATAGTATAATGCATTATCTCCTGTGCAATAAAATTATTAAAAGAAAAAAGATAACTGTCTGTAAAAGGAAAATATTAGGAAATGAATAAAAGGAAACCCTTAAAATTTCAAAAAGAAAAAATGCATATGAAAAATTACTAGAGCGCATTTTCCGGTATGTTTTAAAATTAAAGATGGAGCACAGGTCCACATAAGGCTCACCTTCATTGGGTTATATAACCTGATAAAATAAAATAAAGTCTATCATGTGTAAGAGATACCGGTCATTAAGCAACATAAAATCCTCGAAAGAAAAGTGTTTCTTAAATTCACTTGAACATAAGATCAATTCTTGTTTGATATACATCAAGTCTCCATCGACTCAAATGCTAGTACTTAAGCCATTTCTGGTGGATAGGCCAACCTAATAGTTGCTGCTACTGTGCCATGTGTAGCACACGTTGACATTTTTGTGGAAAACTGTTTCCATGGAACATGAAAGCCCTTGCGAAACGGCATGTGAGCCTCACGTGTCAATAAATGATACATTTACTTGGGATTTGTATCGCAAAAGTAGGCTCTTAAATGCAGCTCAGTAGTCAACATATTCTATATCATTGAGAAATTTAGTCCAACAAAATGACCTCTCTACAATAAGTTAGAATAAAAACTAAACTATCTTAATTCATAGAAATGAAGAACCCGCTTTTGTGTACCACTGAAAAAATGTTGCCTTCCAACGGATTGATATTTAAATCCTTAATGAGAGCGTGGGTGTTAACTAGGGTGCTTTAACATTTTATCTATTATGAATATTATATTAATTCATTATAGTACTGTCCTATTCTTCACATCATTTACAATTATATTTGCTCGATAGTTGTTACTATATTGTTGTCTTTAATTTTAGCTTATTCATTAAATTAAAATACATATTTTTAGTTGAACATTTTTGTTATATTTTAATCTAAAACAGAATAAAAAATAGTTGTTTCTAATTTTTGTTTCACTATAATGTTTATGGAACCCATTAAAGTATACAGTTAGCTAGGGCATTACCTGTCTAACAAGACGGTTACTGAACCTTTTATACGGAAGACATCTTATACACTTTACTAAAAACCACATGGATCCAACGGTACGTTTCGTACTTTGCAGGTTACGAGAATTTTCTTAGGAAGAGCTGATTCTGCATGAAATAATGTAAGATTAAACAGAAGCATTTTTACAAATATAACTTTGACTTTACACATGAGACGTAATTTTTTCCCAGTAGTTTTCTCAAAGAAAATGAACCAGCAAGAGTCAGTATCAATAGTTACTTTTGATTAAAAGAGAAGGGAAAAGAAAAAGAAAAGCAAAGATATTATTAAAATATAATAAACAAAATTAAAAGTTCAAAGACAAAAATACAAGATCATTGACTTAGCCTTGAGGCAGCTCTTTATTTCAAACCGACGTGAGTTGAAACTGGAAAGCCCCACACAAAACGAAACAGCGTTCTCTTAACCATTTTCCCCTATCCCTATGTCTCATTCTAGTTTCGACCTCTTCAAATGATTTATATCAACCCTTTTGCATCTCTCACTGTCATACTCAAATCCCAAATCCGGCATCCATCAGAAACACACGCTCCACCCATGGCACCGACCGCCGCACCCTCCTCTTCCTCCTTCCTCTTCTTATTCTCATGTGCCATTCTCCTCTTCTCCACAAAAACCTCCAGCGCCACCCTTCATCGCTTCAAGGAAGCTCCAAAATTCTACAACTCCCCCACGTGCGACACCATCCACCACCACCCGAACCACATGTGCGCCACCAACGCGGTCCATGTGGCAATGACCCTCGACGTGGCGTATCTCCGCGGCTCCATGGCGGTGATCCTCTCAGTGCTCCAACACTCTTCGTGCCCGGAAAACATAATCTTCCATTTCGTCACCGCAAAGTCGAAACCTTCTTCATCCTTTACACTCAACCGCACATTAACAACCTCATTTCCCTACCTGAATTTCCAAATCTACCCCTTCGACGACGACGCCGTTTTGGGCCTCATCTCAACTTCAATTCGCTCCGCTTTGGATTGCCCTCTCAACTACGCCCGAAGCTACCTCGCCAACCTTCTCCCTCATTGCGTCACCAAAGTCGTTTACCTCGACTCCGACTTGGTCCTCGTCGACGACATTGCCAAGCTCGCCACTACGCCGCTCGCCTCCGACACCGTCCTCGCAGCACCGGAGTACTGCTCCGCCAACTTCTCAGCCTACTTTACGCCGTCGTTTTGGGCCAATCCCTCGCTGTCCCTCACCTTCGCGAATCGTAGGCCATGTTACTTTAACACCGGGGTCATGGTCATTGATCTCCGGCGCTGGCGCGCTGGAGACTATACGACCTTGATACGGGAGTGGATGGAGCTTCAGAAGAGGATGCGGATCTACGAGCTCGGGTCGTTGCCGCCGTTTTTATTAGTTTTTGCGGGGAAAATTGCGCCGGTGGATCACCGATGGAACCAGCACGGGCTCGGCGGCGATAATTTTCGGGGGCTTTGCCGGGATTTGCATCCGGGCCCGGTGAGCCTACTGCATTGGAGTGGAAAAGGGAAGCCGTGGGCCAGGCTCGACGCTAACAGGCCTTGCCCTTTGGATGCGTTATGGGCTCCCTATGATCTGGTGGAGACTCCTTTCGCTCTTGAGGCGTAGCTGACGTCATAATTCGGAAATTCTTTTTTAGTTTTATAAATAAATGAATAAAAAACTTTTTTTCATTATTATTTTAACTTTTTCTTGGCTTAATTGTGTAGAGGCTTACTATGGTAATTTGTGGTAGGTATGCCCACATTTTGGTTATTTCAATCTTTTTACTTTGTAATTGTACAGCCACGTTGGAAAATTTGATTAAAAAAAAAAAATTCATATAAACTTTTTAACTTTTGACTTTGTCAAATATATGACACGTTAATCCAATTAATAATTTCAGTCTTTGTGTTATTAACTTTCTTGTTAAATGTCAAAACGTTATATATGACACTATGCTTATTATCTCTTTCATTGTGACACATGAATTTATTCAAGTTGAGGATTAGGCCTGAGATTTGGTTGTTTTAGAGGAAGATGGTAGATTGAGATTGACACATAAGATCAAATCTAAAGATAGGTTGCAAAGGTTGATGCGTGTGGTTAGATGCATTCGTCGCTCGTCTAGTTGTGGACTAAATCTCTGTTGAGTGTTGAGCAGACCATTTTTCCATAATGGGTAACGGGGAGATGTGTAGCTCCACCACACGGTCATATGCGTCAATTCGGCGGCTAGAATGGGATAGGAATAAAGAAGACGCTAAGACTCGAGGGACACTGAGAATGGGAGGGTTCTTCTTCTTCTTCGATGATATCAGCAATGATCTTTTCAGTAATGGTAGAGACAGTGGGTTCAATGACACTGTAGCATGGTGATGGAGGGAGTTTTGGTTGCTATTATTTGACATTACTGAATACTTTTTTTAGGTTACTTAACCTTTTGCATGATTTATTAGCAAAATACATAAAATAATCAATGTTTATGAATTTTAGTTAAGTTATTAAATATTTAGAATTTTTAATTCAAATTATAAAAGAATTGATTAATTTACCAATTTTTATTATCCATAAGATTAATTGGCATGAAAATAAAACTCAAAGAAATCAAAAGAAGACAAATGCAAAAGTTAAAAATTTGAAATTAAGCATTCTAATGCCTAAATGAGCGTTACAACAATGCTCAACATAAAAATATGAGCGTTTTAAAGCTTAAAGTGAGTGTTTTAATATTGAAATTTTTATTGTGCCACGTCAATGTCAAAATTTTTATTGAACCATCTTTTTTACATTTCAACACCCAAATCATACAAAAATTGCATCATACTATCTTCCAAGCATTCTAATACTAAAATGAGTTGTGAACACACAGCATGAATCCAAAGTTGATAAATAGATATCATAAGAGTCATTTTTTTATATATAGCTCATTTTTAATTTTAAAGTTTGAGCTTAGGATTATTTTTCCTTTTCATTTTTTTCTCATTTTTTTTTCTCTTGAGAATTTGGAAAACTTTTGTGTTTTTCTATATTTTCTATTGAATTTTTTTTATTTCTTTTTTATTATTTTTGTGTTGATTATTGTCAATATGTGTAATCAACTTCTTTTAGGTTATGATATGATGAATTTTTATTTAATTCTTCTATATTATTAGTATATCTTTATTTTTATTACTTTCTTTTTGTGCAATTGAGTTTCTTTAATCTTAATGCGTTATCTAGTTTGGTCAACTTTAAAATGATGTAAAACTTGATTTTGCAATTAAAAATTAGATTTTGAGTTTGATTTGAGATTGTTGAGAAATTTATTCTATGATTATGAGATTTTTTATAATTTTTAAACTATAATGGATGTGTTAATCAGACAAGCCTAACGAATTAGAAAGTTTTGGTTAATTGCATAGGAAATTTTTGTCCAATGAATTAGAGCTAACTTAATATTAGAAAACTTTACCTTCATTGCATAAGAAGTATACTGGATAAGACACTACTCAGTTTTAATGACAGAAGAAGGAATCTGAATACCTCTTCGACCCAAAAAGACAAACACCCTTCCAGTCAGATTAAGAATAAATTAGAAGATGATTGAATAGATTAAGGTAAATAATCATTAATTATTTGGAAGGCTAAAGACAGGGTTAACTCATAAAGCCTATTTGCCCATAATATTGCCTATAAAAGGAAAGTAAAAAGGACATATAAAGGTTGACTTTCAAATATTTAATAGCATTTATTGCATGTATCGACACCTGACTTTACCATCGGAGTGCCTTTTGCAGGTACATCCCCCAACATCATCATACAAAAGAGACTTAGATATACTTGCAAGGACATCATCATACAGGACAGAAGAGGAACTTCTAGAAGACCAGTGTATCTCTAGCAGGAACATTTTGGCGCCCACCGTGGGGCCCGATTTGCCTCAACTTCAGATCAATCATGGTGTTAACAAGGGGTCAGCATGAATGACAGAGTCAACAATGGAGAGCCTCTCATCAGTAGGAGGAAACTACACCTGACCCACCTGAAGTTCTGGCCGAAAAGGGAAGAGATGAAAATCTCTTTTCAGTAGTAAAACAATTAAGGGCTTAAATGATGGAGATACAGATGTAAGAGAAAAAGACTTGCTTGAATTGTTGGCATTGAGGAGAGAGAGCGTCAATCTAAGGGACGAGATTAGAACTTATATTCCTTCTCAAACTACCCCTTTGTCCAGGAGCAAGGAGAATCTTTGGCTTTGCAGGAAAAGCCAAAAACATACCAGCAGACTACTTTTATGGAACAAGATAGGACATCAGGCCGAAGCCCTTTTACTCTGCTTATCTTAGAGGCCAAGTTACCAAAAAATTGGAAGGGTATAACATTGGAAAAATATGAGGGAACATCCGACCCTGAAGAGCATTTGGATATCTTTTCAACTCAAGTCGGCCTATATACAGACAACAATGCTTTATTATGTTGGATATTCCCCACATCACTTCGTGGATCGGCTCTTAATTAGTTCACCAGGTTACCCCCTCGTTAATCGATTCATTTGAAACACTCCGCACACGCTTTAATTTGCAATTTGCCACAAGTCATCCTCATCAATTGACATCATTGGTGCTAGTTAATATCCGTCAAGAGAAGAAAGAGACACTTAGAGCGTTCATGGAACGCTTCGGCAAGGTAGCCTTCTCAATCCATAACCTGGAGCTGATAGTCGCCATGCATCACCTTACAACGACTTTAAAATCGGGACCTTTTGTCAATAGCATATGCAAGAAACCACCCGCTGATTTAGATGAACTGAGAAGTCAAGCAGCAAAGTACATGCAGATGGAAGAACTGGCCAAATACCGAGGCCAAGTCCGAATGGAAATGGGGTTAAACCAAAGAGAGGGTGATAGGAGTGAACCATTCAAAAACAGACAGGAAAACATAGACAGAAGGGGTGGAGCTGAACGACCCCCAAGAGAA
Source organism: Abrus precatorius (assembly GCF_003935025.1). Lineage (NCBI taxonomy): Eukaryota > Viridiplantae > Streptophyta > Magnoliopsida > Fabales > Fabaceae > Abrus > Abrus precatorius. The sequence goes on along the minus strand of NW_020874362.1, from coordinate 4,506,975 downwards.
CCAAAGTATACCTCTTATACTACTTTAAATACTAACCGATCAAGAGTACTCAAATAGGCATTGGCAACTGAGATACTGACTATCCCTAGGCATGCGAATACCCCCCTCGGGTAGATAAGTCAAAATCATGTCGTTACCACAGAAATTGGGGCCATACTACCGAGAAATGCATAACCCTTAAAAACTGCATCGAGGACTTGATCAAAGCTGGCCATTTATAGGGATTTATACAAACCGAAAAGGGCAGGAATTACCAATCCGAACCTTCAAGGAGATTTGAAGAGAGGAGAAACAAACGGCAGCGTAGTAGATCAAGAGAGCCACCTATCAGGCGTCATGATGAGCGCGAGAAGTATCCTCGTCGAATCATTAATACTATAGCAGGAGGATTTACTAGGAGAGGATCTACTAACTCGGCCAGGAAAAGGCACTTGAGACATGTTCGGTCAGTAAATCATATATCGTTAGGGAGCAGAATTCGGATTCCTCCTATCACATTTATCGACAGATTTTCAAGGGGTGGACCCAATTCAGGATTACCCCATAGTTATAAGTGTTGATATCCTTAATTGCAGGGTCTGTAAGACCTTAATTGATTAAGGGAGCTCAGCTGACATCCTTTATTGGAATATCTTCAAGCAATTGGGTAAACTAGAAAAAGAATTAAAGGAGTATAGTGAACCACTTGTTAGATTCTCTGGTGAGCGAGTAGAAACCCGAGGCTGAATAGATTTACACACCTTTTTCGGTTTAGAATAGGAAGGAAGATGTATCAAGGTAACTTACCTAGTGGTACATGCAAGCACGTTAATATTGCTCGGCTGCCCATCCCTCAACAAGTTGAAAGCCATAGTGTCCACTCCTCACTTAGCGATGAAATTTTCCTCAGACAAAGGCCGAATTGTCACAGCCTATGCAGATCAGAAGATGGCCAAAGAATGCTAGCAAGTTTACGTTTAAAATCGCTCTTCGCGCATAGACCAGATGTCAATATCATATCTCCTCGATCAGAGGTAGAGTTAGACGTAGAACTCGACCCTAGAATAGACGAAGCGCTTTGGGTTGAACCCAATGAAGATAAGAAATATTTTCAAATAGGAAAAAAAACCTGAGCAGATCACGTATCTCGGAGCAAGCTTGTCCTTGGATGAGCACCTGGCACTTCAAAAGGTGCTAATAAGTAATGCTAACTTGTTCGCATGGTCGGCCTCAAATATGCTAGGTATAAAGCCCAATTTCTCATGCCATCATTTATCAATTTACAAGGGGGCCAAACCGGTCGCTCAGAAAAAGAGGAAGATAGGTGGTGATAGATCACGAGTAGTCCAGGAAGAAACTAACAAGTTATTACAAGCCGGCCTTATCTGAGAAGTACAATACTCCACTTGGTTAGCTAATATTGTTATGGTAAAAAAGGAAAATGAAAAATGGAAGATGTGTACCAATTTCACTGATTTAAATAAAGCATGTCCCAAGGATGCTTATCCCCTTCCCAACATCGACGCCTTGGTTGATAAAGCTACCAGCCACAAAATACTCAATCTTTTGTATGCATATTCTAGATACAATTAGATCTGGATGTACCCCCAGATGAAGAGAAGATGGCCTTCATCACGGACTTGGCTAACTTTTGTTACAAAATTATGCCTTTTGGTCTTAAAAACACAAGAGCAACATATCAAAGGTTGATGGATAAGATTTTGTAGGACAAATAGGGAGGTGTACGTTGACGATATGGTAGTTAAATCCATTTCTATCAACAGTCTTATCACGCATTTAACTAAAGTATTCGGTGAAACAAGACGACATTGGTTGCGGTTTAATCCTGAGAAATGTACATTTGGAATAGCCGGAGAAAAATTCTTAGGATTCATGCTGTCAGAAAGAGGCATTGAGGCAAACCCAGATAAGTGTCAAGTTATCATCAATATGACTAGTCAACGTAATATAAAAGAGGTACAACGATTAGCTAGCCGAATAGCTGCACTATCTCAGTTCTTGCCTACAATGGCAGAAATATCTCGGCCTTTCATTGATCTTCTCAAGAAATCCCAAAAATTCACCTGGACGAACAAATGTACGCAGCCTTCGTCCAATACAAAAAGATGTTGGCAACCCCTCCCATCTTAATAAAGCCAAGACAAGGACAAGATATGATAATCTATTTAGCCGTATCAGACGAAGCCATTAGTTCAGTCTTATTACATGAACAACCCGAGCAGGTCCAAATGTATTTTATTAGCCGAACATTACAAGATGCTGAAACTCGATACCAAATAATGGAGAAAGTAGTATTGGCATTAATGCTCACAGCATAGCGGTTAAGACATTATTTTCAAGGTCATAAGATGGTGGTACGTATCGACTGTCCAGTTGCAAAAATTTTACAAAATCTAGAATTAGCAGGATGACTAGTGGCGTGGGCGGTAGAATTATCTCAGTATGACATCCGCTTTGAGACCTGAAAACCCCTTAAGGCTTAGGTACTTGCAGACTTTGTCAACGAATTTACCAACCATGTGCAAGCTACTACCAACATGTGGAAGTTACATGTAGACGGGTCATCAAACCTTCGTGGTTGTGGAGCTTGAGTTATTCTAGAAGAGCTGAACATAATAGTACTTAAACAACCTATACGGTTTGGATTTAAGGCATCTAATAATTAATCCGAGTACGAAGCGTTGCTCGCCAACCATCGACTAGCAAAAGAAATTGGGGTTAGACGCATCACATGTTGGAGTGACTCCTAAGTTATGACCGAACAAATTAATAGTACATATCAGATAAAAGACTCGGTCATGTTACGATACTATCATGAATTTAAACGGATAGAAGATGAGTTTGATGAAGTATGTATCCAATATACATCGAGAACCCAGAATGAACAAGCTGATAGGCTCGCTAAGTTGGCCAGTTAGAGGAAACCAGGTCAGCTTTAAAGTATGATTCAACAAGAAATTCATAACACGAGCATTTCAAGACAAGAATGCATGGAAATAGAAGACATGCCTCAAAATTGGATGACTGCAATCATCCAATACATCGCTAACAGTAAACTTCCTGATGACCTAACCTAGGCTAAAAAGATAAGAATGCAAGCTGCTAAATACACCCTCCTCAGCAATGAACTGTATAAGAGAGGGGTTTCAACTCCCATGTTGAAATGCCTTGGTGAAGACCAAGCCAATTATGTGATGAGAGAGATGCATGAAGGTATTTGTAGTACCCACTTAGGGGGCCGAATGATGGCAATAAAAGTACTGAGAGCTGGATACTATTGGCTGACCTTGTCCAAAGATTATGAGCTTTTCGTAAAAAAATGTATCTCTTGTCAACAACATGGTCCAAATATACACCGGCATGCTAACAACCTTCACCCGATCACTTCACCTTGTCCCTTCACAATTTGGGGAATGGACCTACTAGGACCCTTTCCTTTAGTTAAATGACAGTGCAAATTCCTGATAATCGTTGTGGACTATTTCACCAAATGGCTTGAAGCTGAATCAGTTGCTACCATCATGGCAAATAATGTTCAAAAATTCACTTGGAAGAACATCATCACACGCTTCGGTATACCACGTGCTCTAATTACAGACAACGGACTGCAGTTTACAGATCGACGCTATAATGAGTTTTTAGAAGGTTTGCATATAAAGCATCGAGTCACTTTAATCGAGCATCCTCAAAGTAATGGGCAAGTCGAGGCAGCAAATAAGGTCATTTTGCACTAACTCAAGAGACGCCTAAGCTTAACAAAGGGAGAATAGATAAAGAAACTACCAGAAATCCTATAGGTGTATCAGTGTACTCTCCAAACAAGTACAAAAGAAACATCTTTTCGATTCACTTATGGTACTGATGCCATGATTCCAGTTGAAATTGGTGAATCATCTTTTTGGAGGCAATGCTTTGACGAGCAATCTAATGCTGAATCATTGGTTGTTAACTTAGATATATTAGAGGAAATATGTGATCGGGAAGCAATCATGACTGAAGCCAGCAGAAGAGTAATGACAAGAAAATTCAATTCGAAACTTAAACCAATGGGATTTCAGGTTGAGGACTTAGTATGGAGAGCCACGGGAGAAGCACGACGAGACTGATGGGAGGGGAAGCTCACTGCCAACTGAGATGGACCCTTTCTGGTAACAGCCTGCCTAGATAACGGATCATATAAACTTGAAACACTCGAAGGGAAAGCTATACCAAGAACCTGGAATGCATCACATCTTAAACATTATTTTAGTTAAAGCTTATTGTAAATTCAGTGCACTCTTTTCTTCGCTTAGGTTTTGTCCTCTTAAAAGAATGTGAAAAGAAGTTTTTTCGAGAAAGTTTTTAATGAGGCACTTTATCAATAAAATTACCTCTTTTTTACAAAGCATTCGGCCACCACATGTAAGGGATGAATCATTTACTTAATTATTCCCTCCCGAATACCCCATTCGGTCAAGGATGAATCATTTAATTATTCCTTCCTGAATACCCTATTCGGTCAAGGATGAATCATTTAAATTATTCCTTCCTAAATACCCCATTCGGTCAAGGATGAATCATTTACTTAATTATTCACTCCCGAGTACTTCACTCAGTTAAGGATGAATTATTCCTTCAATAATATCCCAATCAATTAAGGATGAATCATTTTTATTCCCTCCTAGGTACCACCCTACTCGGTAAAAAACATTTATATAAAACTTTCCAAGTACTCCTGCTCAGTCAAGAAATATGATAATGAAACTTGTTAAAATAACGAATGTTGAAAACCATAAATAAGATGACTATCCTAACCGAAGCAAAAAGATATTAAAACTGAACACGATTATAGAAGAGAAACTTGTAAATTGATTAATCTAAGGCATAATGGCCAAGGCTTACAAAAAATTATAGGTGTTATCAGCCTTTATTTACAAAAAACTTGTAAATCCTTGAGTCAGTCATCCTGGAAAAGGCTCCACTTCATCGTATGACAAGAACTTCTCACCGAAGAAGTCTCTCGTCAGGTTGAAGTGAAAGTCAGCAGGGACTTGGCAAAATTCAAATGTCTGCCGCATGACATGATAAAATCTGGCCTCGTGCTCCGCAACTATCTTGTCATTGCACTCGGCAGCGAACACCCTCATGTCAACATCAGCTTTCTGCCTCTCCCTTGCCAAAGCTTCATCTAACTCCAAGGTTTTTACCTTTAAAGCCTCTTCGGTTGTGCACAGCCGATCCTCAATAATGCTAAATTGACCTTTGATTTGAGCCACTTCATTTTCCAGCACTTTGTTTGTTTCAGTCAAATTCGACCGAATCTCTTCACTTTCCTCCAAAGCTTTCTGAGTAGATGAGAATTGGCTTTGGACCTTTTCTAACTCAAGCAAAGGTTCCAACGCCAGGCTGTGTGTCATCACCATAGCTCAGGTCTGAACCTCACAATACCATTGTCACCAAGACCTATTATTTTGCTTATTTACATCAGCCCTCCCAGTTTCTGATAACAAGTCCGAGGATACAAGCTTGGCAGCCCGAACCCCCTCAAAAAAGAAAGAATCTAAAAAGACGACAAGAGAGATGATGGTCTGTACAGACGAGCTGCTTGGACCAGTCAGCCTGTAGCTTGAGTATGTTTCTGTTTCCTCTCCTTCTCAGATTCTTTCTCCTTGCCTTTATCTTTCCTTTTCTTTGGTTGACCTTCGGCAAGGGGTTGATCTCGAGGAAGAGAGCGGGCTTCAGCCAAGTCTGGAACATGATCCAGACGAGGATTTAGGTATTCTTCAGTTGAGGTACCACCAGGAGCTCGTTGTCTCAGACCTTGACGATAATTCACACTAAGTCCCCTTTGAACCATTTTACCTACAATGAAAACAAGAAGTCAAATCAATATAATCCGATGTCCAAATTATGCATTAAAAAGACAAAGCATATGATCAATGAATTTTTATACACTTGTGATAGCTTTGTAATAGGCCTAATTAGTTGTAAATTGTGCTTAATTGTATTGTTTTGGCTGAGTTTTATATTATTGGGCTTAATTGGGTTTAATTGTTAAACTTTGTTAATTTTTGGATTTTAGAGCCTTTTGACCTTTGCTTATTGTGTAGGTAATATCTCGGGTTATAGTTATCGGATTTGAGTTATTCCAATTGCATTTGAAAGCTAAGAGATGGGCCTACAACACTCATGGAGATTTAAAGGCTGAATCATAGCATCCAGAAACAGAATTGGACCAAAACTGGGCTGGAAGACACAATTCGCGGATTCTGAACCTTAGTGCAGTGTTTGGGTCATATTTCGGCCCACAGATGTCTGATTCGACTCATTCCAATGGCATTTGAAAGCTAACATCCGTGGCTTGAATGAAAAATCAATAACAAATCATAACAGATGCGCTTACTGGGTGAATTTGAAGGAGGAAGTTACGGTTTGTTGCTGGAGATTTGAAAAGTCATATTTGAATAAAAGTTGGGGAGTTTTCTTTTTAAAAAGTTTTTTTTTGGGACTCGTTTTTTTTAGGGAGATTTTCTTTTCGTGAGCTTCCATCCATGAAGGAGTAATTTTCGTTTATCTAGTTCAAGGATCAACGGAATGCAACATTCATGAGAATCGGTTTGTAGATTTTATATTTGAATTCGGGTTTCCTAGTTTCTTGTTTCTCTCCATTCTTATTAATATTATGAACTGAAGGTTTTCGTTCAATTTGTTTTTGAGAGGCAATTCAATTCATTGTTTTGTTTTGGTTGAAGTACATGAATTGATTTTCAGAAATTAAGGTTAATTAAGTGGTTCAGAAAGTTAACACATTCGATTTGATTTTTAGAGGTTTCTAAGTATTAATTGAATTTGTGTTAATCAAACGCATGAAATTTTTCGTGTGATCGCTTGATTTAATTTGAGGTCTCAGTTGAATCTAGTCTTTAACCACCGAATTTGAATAATATGTATTTTGGGATTCCGTGATTGAATGTTTGCTTATTCCTTATTGATTCTTGAATTAGGTGTTTTTCTAATTGATTTAATCAATCCTCTCAACTTGGACTCTGTTTTATTGATTCTATATCACCCCCCCTCCCGTCCTACATACTCTCCAAATAGATTAATTCATCTCTGTGATCCTTTGGGAAACGATCTTGATTACTTGCCTCGTGCTATAGTAATTAGGTTTATTTTTGACACGTGTACGACCCCGTGCCAGCATATCATCTATATCATAGTGAGGTTGGGGGAACTTCAGCAAAAGGATAAGGGCTCGGACAAGAAGCTCCTTAGGAAGAGATTTCAAATATTCCAAGGCTAATAACTCTTCCGTTGACAACATTTCTTCTAGAAACACATCATACCGGTGAGGTACTCGAGTCTAGTAAAAAGGGAAAAGAGGTTTGTTTTCATTATCAAATAAATATTTTTTATCGATAAGGTAGACAGTTACTTTAAATTAGCTTGTTTTAAAGCCCTTAAACGAGGAAGTATAGGGCTTAAAAAGTGGAAGTTTGGCCTGCCTTATTAATGATATCACCTTGCCTTATCTGAAGGACGAGTATAGAAAAACTGAAGAAATAAACCTACGTTAGGCTCTATATAATGAAATTTACACAAAATTCTGAATGCCTACATCGCCAGCCACCTGTTCGGGTGAAGTTGTGTCAACGCAACATTCAAAACCTTCAACACACCCATTTGAAAATCACCAAAAGGAAGTTTTATACCTAATTCCCTAAACATACACTCATATACAAAAAAGGTATCGACCATCTCAACACCATCTCCCAAAAATACCAATTCGAGATTACCAGAGCCATCATCCTTGCAAACATTAATAGTTATAGGATAGGGATCCGAAGCCTCCCATAGTGATATATCACAATGGTCTACAAAGGCTTGAAGTTGTTTATTTTGTCGGAAGCGTGAATTGTACATGGCAGAAACGTAGGCCTTTCTCTTAGGGGACTAGCGTCAATAGCGATTCGCTTGACTTAAAGCCATCATTGCAAGCGTTAGACGATTCAGCTTTGTCTTCAAACTTCCTAGTAGTCTTATTCTGCTCATTTACAATATTAGTCGGTCGCGAAGAAATCTCTTCAAACCTTTTGGTCTCACTTATGTCCCCAACCTCATAAGTAGTAGTCAGCCTTACCTGGTCCAAAAATGAATCCTCCCACTCAATTGAATAGGCCATAAAAGAATAATAAAAGAAGATAAGGGCAAAATAAAACAAGCGTACCTTAAAAATTCTCAAGAAAAAGAAAGAAAGCTTCTAACAATATAGCAGAATATACCCCTCGGTTTAAAGGAGAATGTGTATATGATACCTGGACCACCACATATTTATAGGAAATATGATTTCGAGCAGATGAAAGGTCACACTCTTCCCCAACCGTTAGATTTTCTTCAGATTAACGGATATGAACGACCAACCTTTTGTTTCAAAAGCACGAACCACTAGGAAACCCTAATTTTTGGAGACCCTTAAATATCAACATATTAAGCTAAGGATATACTCAGTCTTAACGCTAGAGAAAGGAACTTGACTACCTATTTGGCTGAACACCAACATATTTTAAAACTGAGTACTTTATCGGTAAAGTTGACCATATCATTCTCACCTAAAAGAAGACTCATGGCACTGACAAGGTCAACAGACTTTAAAAGCCCTTATGTCATACCTCCTCGAGCTTGGGGGCTAGTGTACTGGATAAGACACTATTCGGTCTTAATGACAGAAGAAGGAATCTGAATACCCCTTTGGCCCAAAAAGACGAACACCCTTCCAGTCAGATTAAGAATAAATTAGAAGATGATTGAACAAATTAAGGTAAATAATCATTAATTATTTAGAAGGCTAAAGACAGGGCTGACTCATAAAGCTCATTAGCCCATAATACTGCCTATAAAAAGAAATTAAGAAGGAAAGATAAAGATTAACTTTTGAATATTTAATAGCATTTACTGTCTATACCAATACCTGACTTTACCATCGGAATATCTTTTGTAAGTACATCCCTCAATGTCATCATATAGAAGAGAGTTAGAGATATTTGCAAGGATATCATCATACAGGATAGAAGAGGATCTTCTAGAAGACCAGTATATCTCCAATAGGAACAAAAAATAAGGTAGATGAGATAACTTATAAGAGATGAAAATAGAAACAAATTCAATCTTAACCACTTTTGTTCATTGAATTTGCAATACTTTTTGTATTGTGTTTTGTGTTGTTTCTTTTCTACCAAAAATATAAAAAATATTTATAGCATTTTTATTTTTCTTTTTATAAATTATCCCTTTCTATCTCACCGTTCAAATAGAAATATAAAGTATTGATACTTTAACCCATCTCGTAGAAAATATAAAGTAGCTACACCAAAGAAGAGAAAGAACTTAGTAGCGTTGACTAATTTCACTCATATTAGTCTTGAGAACGTATAAAACGACATTATTTTATCATCTCAAATGTTGTTTAATGACAAACATTAACACTACTTTAACAGAAATAGTTAATTGAACTAAAGTCTGTAACATTTGATAAAATAAAAAATTAATAATTTTATTTTAAAATCTTGAAAACTTATTTACTCGATTTTCACAGCTCCTTTCACTAAACTGTAAGTTAATAAGAACAAAAGTTACGTTTAGCGTATTAACCTTTATAGCATAATTTGTGCATGCTTTTATCTCAAAATAAATTGAATTAGTATAATAAGTTTATAAATTTTTGCCACAAAACAGACAATACATTTTTTTAAGAAAACATTAAATTAATTTATAATGTTAATTTAGTGTAAAAAATTTTAAAAAATATTATTTTAGTGCTTAAAAATATTAAGTGTAGGTTATTTTAATTTATTTAATTTTAAGAATTAAAATAATTATTATTTTCTAATTTTAGAGCCTAAAATAATTGTTCTTTGATTATTTTAATGACAAATAATATTTTGTAATTTTAAAAACAAATTATTCTTTGTTCATAATTTTTGGGACTACTATGATGTATTATTTGAAAAAATAACGAGATAAGATGAGGAATATAATAAAAAATAATGTTGTAAACTGTATGTTTTACCTTTTATTTGTTTTATCTAACATAATGAGATAAGATGAGTAGAAGAATGTTTTACCTTTTATTTTATTTTTTTCTATGGTATCTTGCACTGAAAAGAATGTGTAATTTGTAGTTCTCGAAAACTAAAAAGAAAAGAGTAATTATCAACCATGAAACAAGTAGATCAAATTGATTGAATGGTTCGCCCTAAATCACTGAGAGTGACAGTTTCTCTATCACCCTATTGTCTAGCCAAAGCCAAACATTACTTTGGGAGGTTTTGACCAGATTTGTGATTATTGTTCTAACTTTGTTTTGGTAATCCAAAATTTTGAAGTTGAAATAACTTCTTTTGGCTATCTGCTTAGTAATTTAAACAAGAATCACCGAAGCACTAACACTTTAATTAATAATATCTTTGTAAAAGTATTGAGAATAAAAGAATGCACAAATTATTAAAGGTGAAAAAACAACTGAACACTATGCTAATCACTGATGTGCTTTCGTAGTGTGGTTGACGATTATAGCTTTAGCTTTTGGAATTTAGTTTTTGGATCCTTCGGATTTTCTTGTCGCCTATTTTATGCGTTCCTTCCTTAATTATTGCTTGTTATGTTTGGAAACTTTTTCCTTCATTCGTTCGTTAGAAGGAAAAATAATTCTAGGAGTTCGTAAAAAGGAAAAAAAAAACTGCATGAAATGCGGTTATATCCAATAGTTAGTGTTTGATGTGTTTATATTATTAGTCAATCTCCGTATTTAAGTGAGAATACTTTGTGTTAAAAGTTTGTTTATTTATTTTTATAAATTTGTACACATATTTTGTTAAATATTTAAGAATGACATGTGAATTATATTCTTTTTTTATTAAAATAATTTTATTTTTTATTTTTTTAATTTTATTATAAATTTTGAAGATAAAAATTATGACTTAATTTTTTTTATTTATCTTGTATAAATTTGTATAATTTCTGTAAATTTCAATATTTATATTTATAAAATTTATCTTATTACTTTATATAAAATTTTAAATTTTCTGTGGTACTTAATATATTTTTCTATAATTTTAAAGTAAATTATATTTAAAAATTATAGTTTTATTAAATCTTTATCATTTTGATATATCTTATTTGTAATACAGAGTTAAATTAAAATGATTTTTTAAAAAAATTTAATGTTTCAAATAATTATATTATATATATATATATGGGTATTGCACGGATTATTAACTAGTATTTTTTAACGTCGCACTTAAGAATGTGTTTACTATCATTATTTTTAAATAATTTTTGTCTAAAATATTATGTTTCTATAACTATATCAATAATAAATATATTTTTGTATATTTAGTAATAAACACTTGGCGTTATTAAGCTCAACTTAATTAAAGACTCAATCATGGTACTAGGTTACTCGGTCACTGGTTCAACCAGTTTTAAAAAGAGAATTAATTTTAATATATATTATAAAATAGGTATCATAATTTATACCTATTATAATATATATTTTGAGTTCAGATATGCTCTGTTATTATTTATATTAAAATTAGCACTACATACAGCGACTTTCATCGACCGGCCCAGTCAAAAGCCCGATGTTCGGTCTTAGTCCAAATTTAATCACACTGATAAGCACTCTCCAAATTTAAGTATATAAATTTAGCAACATCTCTAGAGCAATATTTTAGCTCTGGGATGAGTAGAAGAATAAAAATAAGGATCTATTTAAAATATTGTTGATAACTTGAGTTCAATGGAAGTTGTGACAATATTTTTATTATCTTTTTTTATTATTTTTGAGTAATTTATTCTTTACCCGTTTGATTTCTAAAACACTGATACCTCTACTTTTGTGATGTTCAAAATAATATAAATGATTTATAATATCATAAAAGTAATAATATACATTTATTTATAATATCTCATTTATTTAATAAAAATATTTATAAATGAGAGTAAAATAAAAATATATTATTCTAATTGTTAGGATGATAAATAATTTTAAATAATTTTTAAAAAAAAATTATAATTGTTTAAAATATATATTTTATCAAATTTTAAAAAATAAACTAATAATTAATGTCTAATAATGTTTTTTATGTATCATTTTAAATTTATTAGCTAGTTTAACAACTAATTTGTTAAACATTTTTAACTCAACCAATTAGCTTTTAAAATTTTGACTTTCATCTTTTAATTTGTTTTCATTTAACTTTCTAATAATTTTTTCAAACGCTCTTAATAACAACAAATAAACTTGAAAAATTAATTAGATTATATATTTAATTTTATATGAAATATTACAATAAACTTAAATTTTTTATTCTTAATTTTTAAAAATATATATCAATTTAATTTAAAAATTAATTCATAACTAAATTGATACCAAACATAAGTTCCTTTTAGATAAATTTTTTAATAATTAATTATAAAAATAAAATAGTAAATAGTAAAATAACTCAAACTCCTATTATAAGTTAAAATTAACTTGCACTTATTTATTATTTTAGAAGCTCTCTCATTTAAATGTCTCCCGCCTTCTCTACATGCAAAATGAATAGGCAAAATAAGAGAAGAATGATACCTCTAATTTTCATTCCAACTTCTAAGAAATCATAATGTAGTTTATGCACTACGTAGATAAAGAGAATATCAAAACTTGAGTAGCAGATAAAGTAGTAAGCCCAAAGAGAAGATAAAAAGTTCTCAAAGATAAAAGTACAATTAGAGCAAATAATTATCCTTTTGAGTCAAAAGATGTTGGAAATACTACATACCCAACCTGAACTTAATCTTAGGAAGTATGCCAATGCAATTACTTTGAGAAGTGTGAAGAAACTACAAAGATCACAAAATAAGGATGCAATCACACCCTTGCTTTATGAAGAGCACGTCGCTGCTTCATTAACAAATATGCCTTATTCTATAACCAACACACCCATGCTACACCAGTAGCTTAACCATGCTTCAATAAGCATGTCCATGCTTCACTAGAGTGCACGATTATGCTTTCCACTCAGCAAGGTCATGCTTCTAGCCTTAAGTCTAAATTAAAGAAAAAAGAAAAGTCTTCTGCATTGACAAGGCATTATGAGCCCAAAATTTCCTTGCGACAGAGACTGAAGAGCAAACAAAAGGACTTACAATTTTGTAACTTCCTAGATATCTTGAACAAATTGCACATCAACATCTCTTTTGTTAAGGCTATATCTCAAATGTCAAATTATGTCAAGTTCCTCGAAGAGATATTGAACAATAAGAGGAAGCTGAAAGAGTACAAGACTGTAAAGCTAAATGAGAAATATTTTGCTATAGTTCTTAAAAAGCTTCTACTTAAGTTTAAAGGCACAAATGGTTTTTTTATACCTTGCATAATTGTAAAATCTCACTTTGATAAACCTCTTTGTGTTTTAGGAGCCAATATTAACCTAATGCCCTTTTTTATTTTTAGAAAACTTGAAACGAAGGAATCTAAACTGACCACTGTGTCACTGCAGCTAATAGATAGCTTGATCAAATATCCTAAGGGCATAATAGAAGCTATAATTGTGAAAGAGGACAAGCTCATATTCCCCACAAACTTTATGGTACTTGATATGGAAGAAGATGAAGAAATTTCAATTATATTGGAGAGACCTTTTCTTGCTACAATTAGGACACTTGTAACACCTAAATTACTACCAAGATCCTATCTCCTAAAAATTTATGTATTTAGACTTCCCTAAGATAGTGTACCCAAATGAACATGAACAAGGAATTATTCATTCGACATTAGTGTGGAACTAAACAACAATGTCATAATTTAATTCATAGGTGAGGGTACATTATCCTTCATTTCGTTATCCAATCTATTCATTACCAAATTATGCATATTGTACTATGTTTTACTAGTGTACTTGAAATTCCTTCAAATTAATTTCTTTTTATGAAAGAGATAAAGGTGAGTGTTCAACATCACATGTTTCGTGGACTGAAATTCTGAAATCATAACGAGAGACATGTAAATAGAGAGAAAATTTCAATTTTGTGCATATACGTCTCAAGTCTAAACAGTTCAAGGTAAACTATCGTGAAACGAACAAAAGAGAAGACCTCATGGTTCAGTATTTCAAAATTAATTATAAATAGCCCCTAAAAGAAAGGAAAATATAAAACTTAAGAGCAGTGTTCATCCATGACAAAAAAAATAAATCATCTACATATAAAACTCTGATGGAAAGGAATCCTCACTAGGATCAGATTCCATTCCATCAGAATCAGGTAAAGCATCCACAGGCTGAGGGCGAGGAGAAGGTGGCAAGTCGTCAGGGTCGCTGTCAATCCAACCGATGGTAGGCGGTGGCGATCTCGAGGTGGATGGCAGTGGTGGAGAAGGGTGTCGGGTGGAAGGTCCAGCTTCGTCGGAAGGTGGCGCCTGAATATCGAGAGGTTGACGAGGGACTGGCCTGACGGAAGACGCAACCACTCCAATGACTTTCCCTTCAGGTGCGGGCGCAGGAGTAGGGCTAGGACAAGGGCTGGGTTCAGGGTCAAGGTCAATGATAGTTTTACCTTTATCCACAAAAGTCTTAAGACGTTTGGCGGGGGTTCATGAGACGATGGAGAAGAGGGAGGTGTATGAATGATGATGCTCCGTTCGGGTGGTAGGGGTACGGAGATTTCGGCAAAAATGTGGTCCATCCAGTTGGGCTTCCATTCGCCTTCAGTGAGAGGTCCCATGGTCATGGAGACCATTCCCTGGTACGTCAAGCGGCGCGTTGCTGGGTCGTAGATCCATCCCTCCTTTCCTCCCGAATCCTCTCCCCAAATCCTCGCTCGGAGTGGGTCCATCTGCCATGCATTCATGCAACACACAACAACAGCAAGACAAGATGCAACACCAGACAAAACAGAACAGAAAGGGTGAGCTCGATACATTCAATTATCAAAAATCGAATAAGTAAAAGAAAATCAGCATAATAGTAACGGACCTACTGACTCATAGTTCAATAATCAAATTATCATAACATAATATTCATCAAACAGCCACAACGCAACAAAATGAATAAGTTCCTCATAATATAATTATACTCAGGGTAATTGAAACGTCACTACTTCTTCAGTTTGTCCCACTATTCCTCCAGTCAAGGTGATCGGAGACCCTCGTTCCCTACAAGCACACATTGTATGTAATCCATCAAGAATATTCTCCCAACTTAACCATTTCGGTTCCTCAGGAACGAGTCCTTCCACGATCCTCGGTAATGCTTGCTCGCGTCAGGATTAGTGGAGGTTTCGATGGCGACGTGTCCCGGCCGCGGTGAGCTATTCCGCACCATTGGGGCAACCCCCCTCCACTACCCCCAAGGTTCTTCCTCAAACCTGAACACTCACATCCCTCAGTTGTGCTAGACTGTGACCTTGACTCTCCATCCTCCATATCATGCACATAAATAGTTTCGTAACCGCATCCTCCTTACACCATTTTTGAACGCACATTAAATTCCCAAAGGTCACAAACCACATATCCAAATGCATGCTCATAAGAGCTGGTACGTTCAAAGAATAAAAGAACCATCCGTTCACGGTCCAAGAATAAAAGAAAAAGGAGAGAAGATGGAGATAGTTATAAAAATTTCATGGAAATATCATAGTTGAAGTGTAACTTAACAAACAAAATGATCATAAAAGAATCACGGAAATAACCACGAGTTTAATCACACATGCAACTCACTTTTACCATAAATTTTTCGTAAAATAGTGATTAGGTGGTAGGAGAATTCTTTCATTGTTAAGAAAAAGGGTTCCTTGGTCATACAGAATCAAACCGAGAGAAAAAGGTGAGTAATTTCTCAGCTAAAACAAAAAGGAAGAAGGGTAGTCGATGAAAACTGAAAAGAACACAAGGATTCATACAAAGATTTCAATATTATCAACATGCAAAACTATTTCAACTTCAATTAAGTTCACGCAAGTTACAAAACATGGATTTTTAAAATACTAACCAAATAAAATCACCACGAGATGAAGAAAATGGTTTGCATGTAAATTTTATTGATGAAGATCGGAGACGAAAATAAGAAGAAGAGAGTGCATGCAGAGTTTACAAGTTAACGAACAACCACATGCATTCAAGCACAAACAAGAGCTCCCCTAACCTTGTTTGGTATGAGAAAGAGAGATAGAATGGAAGGCTCGGTCTTGGTACTAGCAGGATCTTAATCACAACTTGAGTCCTTGGTGTTTTGTCGCCTCCTTGAGGTTGGTGATGGAGTGTGTTGTCCTCCAGAGAAAAAGGGCGTAGAGGTTTTGTGAGAGGGTGAGAATGTGTCGAGAGAGAAAAGAAGTGGTGAGGTTGAGAACGTTTTTGAAAATAAGGGAAAAAGGGCGCGTGAGGATTAGAAGGTGTTCTTATATAGTGTGGCTTAAAGCTTTGCCCATTCGTCTTCCAAAGGCTGGCGGTTAGTGCACAAGATGGGTTTTAGGGTTAGGTTAGGCGAAGTGACACACCCTTTCGTCTTCTTACTTGAATAGTCATGTCTCATGGTGTCCAGGTGCAGGTGAGGCGCCTTCTCAAGAGCATTCAATGCACAGAGTGTAAAAGAAGCAAGCCATAGGTGATCCACACATCTCCACACGCCATTCATCATAATGGAGTAACCGAAATGAGGGTTTGACCTAGGTAAGAGTGGGTAATTAATGCATGTTGGCGGCTAGGGTTTGTTGTGGAGGGAAGCGGGTTCAAACCCTTCGTATCCCATTATTTGAAAAGGGTGATATTATTTTGATTGGTTAGTGAAAAGGTGGTGCCTTTCTCTCTTGCCTTGGACGTGTGGCCAGTGCCATAAAACAGGAAATAATTGCATGGGATTAATGGAGCATAATTTCCATAAATATGTTGCTAAGTTTTTGGCTGTACATTAAGTGCAGGCCGGCGGCTAGGTCAACTCCAGAAGGAAGTTGAGTAGGTTTTTCCTTTGTTTTTCTCATGAGGTTAAATGCGGTTAAGAGGTAATTTAGGTAACTTTAATGATGGTTTAAATGAGGTAAGAGAGGCCCTTCGGTTTCAAGCCATTTAAAACGTGGTTATTAGGAAAAAAAAATATGAATGATTAATTGTTTTCGGTAATGCCATGCAATTAATGCAAAGTGGCTACTTAATTTCTGATGGAAGGTGGCGCCACTTTTGGCCATGCCTTCACACAAATCTCCCTAGGATTTTACCATAAATGCAAGGTAATTAAGGAAGGAATATATATAGTTTATATCAGGCACGATTCTGGGGAATTTATTGCCTCAGGTGGGACGTTTCAAGCTGATTGGCACGCCCACTAAATGCATGTAACCGATTGGATTAATGTGGAGGGAATCAAGCAGGCGCCTTTTCACTCCCCTATGGCATTTAATGTAGGTGGGTAATTAAGGGAGTTTAATGGCGGTTAAATGAGGAAATAGGGGTTTCTTCGACTAAATGAAAAGGCAAGGGTATCTTCTCTAATTAACTACAAGATTCTCGTTAATTTATGATTAATAACCTACCTTAATTAAATGTGCACGAAAATATGGAAAGTTTATAATTAAGGAAAGGAATAAAACTCTATTCTCGGTTACACCTAATTAGAGTAACTAGGGAATTGATAACCGTATTTAAGTGCAATTATTTAGGCTTAGAATCTAGGTCATTATGGCTGGTGTCTTTCTCTTTCCTACATAAATAAATAACGAAAATCTGATTACCTTATTTAAAGAGGGTATAAAATCATGAGGTGCATTAATGAATAGGGTGGCAATTATGTGCAAGTGCCAAAAATATGGAAAGTTTCCTTCTAGAAGAGGATTGGGGTTTTAAATTTTCGGTTGCACCATATAAAAAAAAAAAAGGAAAGTTTTTAAATAAGATCCACTCAAAATATGGCAGTCCAAGAGGTGGCGGCTGTATTTATTTAGGGTAACCTAGAACAATGGAATTACATTAAGTATACTTAATTTGGGCTAGAATCCTAGGCTATTAAATTCGATTCTCTCCTCCCCTGGACATGAATGAATTTTCGGTTACTAGCACTAAATGAGGAAAGATTAAAACTTGCCTCTTGGGTCCTATGTAGAACACGTGACTTCTAGGGTAAAAAAAAAAATAGATGGTGGCTCTCATTAATGGTCTAACTTAATATGCATGGTACCAGAATAATGGAAGACTTAAGTACATCCATTATTAGAACCTAATGAACATTCAACATAAATAAAGAAAGTTACACATGCAGTTCCACTTAAATTTAAGAAAGCATATCACACAATTAAATAATAAGAATTAAAAGAACTATGTTAACATTAATAACAATCATTAGGGGAATGGAAGAAATAGGGTCCATTTATCTGACCCAAAAGACTATCTCGCCCCTAGGCTAATCTCACTAACCTTGGGTTATGTCAAGGTAACTTCATCACATAATCATATAGACATGCACATACGAAATTTACTAAACACACCCTGGGAGAGATAATTATGCAAGCAGAGAATATAATATGATTAAACAGTTGTAGCAAGAACTGAACTAGAGTAAAAAAAAAAATTTTTTTTTTTTTTTTTAAACAAAAGAGTCACTAATTAATAATCAACACTCTCTGCCATGTAGACCGAAATTTGGGATGTTACAACACTGATTGGTGTATAATAGAAAAAGTTAACTATGAGATTCAATGATGAAGAATTGGTGTTTAAAGTGTTTAATTTCTTAAAGCACCAACCTACTCATGATAAATGTTTCTCTATTTATGCTTTAGATACCCTATGTGCTCTTAATTCTTTTTCTATACATAATGTTTATATGCAAGATAAATTGAAAAGGTTGCTAAAGCTTGGGAATGATTGCCCACACCACCTAGGGATGTAAAAAAGAAGCTTATGCCTTTAAATACTAGACTAGGTGAGGGGGCTTGCAAAGACGTAAACAAATTGAAGTATAAGAGGAGCTCAACTAGACAAAAAGTAACTCATCAAACCAACAACCTCCTAAACTAAATCCTTAATATTTCCTTTCCAAGGTTGACAAAGCTAGAATCAAGGATGTTTGGATCTCATAAAATCAAATTTCCTTACTATCCTACTTAACTCATAAAATGATACATCAGACTCCGTGATATTAAAAAGGCGTTCATAGGAGATAGTATGTATATTTTATTTTAGTTTTAATTTTTTTTTACATTTACTTTAATAATTTTAGTATCTTTCATAATTTTAGTTTATTTTTACAAGAATTTTAAGAAATTAAGTATGAGGGAATGAGTTTTTGGACTCATAATACACGAGTGTGTTTCCCTGAAGCACCACTATACTTCTTCCTACAATTTTCACATGTACGTTTATGCTTAACATTTAACACAACATACTTTCCCACCTAAGAGACCATGTCCCTACCAAGGATTTTTCCTCAAGAGCTAAATTCAATCACTACGCCAAAATGGAGATCTGAGAGCAATTCCGTTTTAAATTAAAGCGTTCAGAACTGGTCTAAAATCTTGCGCTATCTAATGTGTTATTGATGACTCATATTTTGTTCCCACATTTATAGTCTTACTGCATCCTTTACATGTCTTTTCATTCCCTTATTTCTTCCATTTAGTGTTTTTTTTGCATTTTGCACTTTAATTAGGATTTCTTGTAAATACTCATGTTTTTCTTTTCTGACCTTTGTTCACTTATTTAGCCATAACTTTTTCTATAGATATCCTTTTTGGCTGATTCTTTTTGCATTGGATTCTTTACTTCTGAGGCTTTAATTTGGATATTTGTATTATGGTGTTTGGAGTTTGGAGCTATTTTCTATGATTTTTAGAAGTTTAAGCTTTTAGTCTGACTTTTTGTAATGAATTTGTTTTGTCTTTCTTTTTCTGGTTTTGTTGAATTTATTTTCGGCCCAGCCTTGGCCATTTATCTTATTCTTTTAGGACTAGTATTTATAGAGGCCAGGGGCTGATTTTGATATGCAAAGTGATTTCTCTATACTATGATCCCTTTTCCTATACTTAAACTGCATTGAACTCAACCTTGTTTTGGAGTGGCCACTATCAACTGAGACAACAGTTACTTTATGTGAACCATTAGCACCATAATTATTCTTTTGGAGTTCATTAATGTTGTGGAATGTCTGAATTACTGTATTATTGTATTTCTACCCTTACCATTTGCCAAACTATGAAAATATGCATTAAAGTTACTAGAAATTAATATGAATAATTGCTGCACACACATACACATCTTGGTTAAAATTCTGCAGATTAGAAGTAATCACTTTTGTTACCAATAATGGTAATTTTGCATGTGTGTGAGTTGCTTGAGTCAACTTCCTTGTACTGCAACACATATAGCTTGCATTATCTTTCTAAAATCTACTGTGTATATCTTGTATTTGACATGCATTTTTTATGTATTTATGCTGCTAAATTAGTGTTGACTTGCACTTTCAAAGTAACCATGTTCACTTGCAATAGTATACACTTGACTTGCTATTGCATAACTATCATGATAGGTCCAGATTCTATAGTAGTTACTATCCTTTACCATAGCATTCACTTTTACAGCATAGTTAGCATTTTGCACTGCATTTTCCTTACATAAACCTTGCATGATTGCTGTTACACATGCCTGATATCATCTGCACATAGTCAAACATGTCACTTGAAATTTTGCAGTTGTTCTGTGCCTATTTTCCTGCATGAATAATCTATCCTACTGCATCATGAGGTCATCACTATCACTGAGCATAGTATCCATTTTGGCATTGCATCGCATCATAGTAACTAATAGGATTTGCCTTTTCACTATTTTGCACCTGCATACCTGCTGTTGCATATAACTATACTTGCATTTCCCTACTTCGTAGCAATAATTTTCTCTAAATTTCTCTGCAATGTGTATTGTACACCTTTGATGCATAATTTAACTAGACAATTCACTCATTGATCCTTTTTCTCTTTGTAACAAAAATGGTAAATACTCCAAGGAAGAATACCCCAAGACCTAAAAGGGCTAGGATAGCTGGTGCCTCCTTATCCAGGCCTCTACATGACCCTAGATTTTGATCATTAGCCCATAAAAATTACTCCAAGGCCAACATCCGTAGAAGACAATTAGTGCAGAATAGGAATTTTGAAATTCAAGAAGGTACCTATCCTCAATCTAAGGAGGAGATCCAGAGGAGAGGTTAGAACCTTTTTACCTCATGTGCTGGAAATGGGTGGAAGGAAATCACCCAAGAGTTCTATACAAATGCTATCAGAGTTAAGGGTTACACTCTCCTACACAAACACAACATGGTGAGGGGTAAGGAAATTGATTTCACACCTACCAACATCTAGAGGATCCTAAATATCCCAGCTGTAGAGAAGGCAGCTAGCCAATTAGATTTTACCACCTTCAACTACATGGAAGAAAAGGACTACAAGCCCATCCTGCAAGCAATCTGCAAGGATGGAGAAAACTGAGAGTTTGACATGAAGATGCAGCTTAAGAACCTAACAACTAGGCACCTTCTTCCTACAGCCAAAGTCTTGAGCATTTTTATTCTCAGTTCCTTCATGCATGTCATCCACTCCTCCACCCTTGCAGTCAAGAGCGCAGAGCTTATTTATGCCTTACTCATAGGGATGCCTATCCATGTTGGTGATGTCAATAGTAACGCCATCATGGATATATTGAGCAGAAAACAAGACTCCATTAGTTTCCAATCCATTATTGCTATGCTTTGCCAATATGTTGGGGTAGACTTTGGTGAGTACCAGAAGAGAGTCAGGGCAGCTCCTTCCATCTCCACAACTATGGTCAAGGAGTTGTTCAAGCCTAAGAAGACCACCGACCTTGGACTATCATTACCTTGGACTCTGATGGAGACCATGATGCTGAACATAGGGAAGAAGTTAGGGATGACCTCATAGTAGATTTATGATGCCCCTACCTTCACTGCTCCCTACCTTAGAGCAACAGTCCAGAATGACCTCCCACCCTTCACCCTTACAGCACCTAAGGAAGCAAATGAGGATAACAGCAGCTCCAGCTCCTCAGAAGAAGCTGAAGTAAAGGCCGAAGATGAAGACGACACCCTATCTTCATCCATCTCAAATCAGACATCATCTAGCCTTAGTTTATTTTTATGTTATTGCCTTTTAGTTACTCTCTTTTCTCATTTCCCTATATATTCTACTATTCCTCATTTCCATGTAGTTATTGCACAATTATCATTTTTTTATGTTCTTGCTTTACTTTCAGTTAGCTTCTTTTACTTTGAACAATCTTTTATGCCTCCATGTTTTTATATATATGTTATTCACGTTCTCACTTCCATATCTCTTATTGTATGTCTTTTTGCAGAAAATGCCCTCAGTCCCATCAAGAGGAGCATGAAATTGCCATTGAATTGTGAATCCATCTTCTATGAAGAGGGTGATCTCTTTGCCTCTGTTTCATATGTGTTTAGTCTAATTTTCCTGCACAGTAATAGATAAAAGTACAAAAATATTTCCATTAGCTTTGTCTTCCAATTTGGTTTAGTTTTTTACTTCCAATTTCATATTCTAATTGCACTCTCCATTAAACTCATAATCATTCTCTGTTTTGTAAATATTTACCATTCCTACTATACTGAACATATTTTCTTGTAAGGTAACCTGCACTCACATTTTGCTTAGTAATTGAATATGCATTGTGCAATTTTTTATCTAGATGATTGAGGCCTTCTTTGCACACACCTACCCACCTAGAACACCCTTGCACCTAATTTCCCTTGTTTCATATTTTCTTCTTTTGCCAAACTTAATCTGCAAAAATAATTTTCTTACCTTAAAAGAGCTATTTCTTTTGAGTTGCATCAAAAGTGAATGCAAGAAATTAAGTTTGGGGCGCTAATCATGACTGTTGTTGCTTGAGGACAGGCAAAATCTTAAGTTTGGGGTGGTGAGCATTATACATGTCAAGAAAAAATGCTTGAATTTGAAGAAAAGAATGATTGCTAAAGCATAATAAATCACAAAAATGAATGAATGGAAGTGAAAGAAAAAGAAAAAGAAAAATATAGCAAGTCATTTTGATAGAAAAAGAATTTACACATAAGTCAAAATAATGAAAAATATGGTGAAAGAATGCTTGAATCTCATTTGCTACCTCATTTAATGCATTCCATTCTAGTTATTCACTCACTCAAAAGAACCCCCTTCTCTTAAAAAACCTACTTGAGCTTTTAACCCTCCTTAATCAAAATTGAACCTAACCTAGCTCCATATGTGACCAACAAAGCTCTCATGATAGGTGGTTCATTGTATTTAGGTAAAGGAGATGGAGAATATGGATGATGCCTACTTGACTATAAATAGATTTTTGGAAATTAGGGTTGAGAGCTTTCTATACTTTTAGATTTTTGCCATTTTGGGGAACACTTGAAGAGCTTAGGTCAGCCTTGGGTGACAGCCAAAGATCCAACCTAGGATTTGATTTCTATTTTCTCCTTATTTCTCTTTGATTTTTACATTGATTTTATTGATTTCTCTTCACTTTCACTTTGTAACTGTAAGACTCATCCTCATGGAGGGCTAAACCTTTTGTAATCCCTAGTGAGTTCATTTAGATTCTTGAATTCCTGGGTTTTGAATGTTAATATAATTCTTTTTCTTCCATGAATTTCTTCTTTCTAATCTCTTGAATTGAATTAATGGTTGAATGAGGGGGACTTTAATTAATTAACCCTAATTCATTTTAATGAGATTCTAAACTTGAATTGCTTAATTCTGGGTTTATTTCTAAGGTTGTGTAATCTTGGGAAGAGAGATTGGAGTTTATTGAATTGCTTAATTCGTATAGAAATATAAGGTTGATTTTCGCTTGTTAAAATTAATTTTGGAAGGAGAAGGAAGAGTATTAAATCTTGAAAGAGATAGGGATAAAGTCTATACGAATGAACTAGGGGTTACTAGTTTTTATTGATTAAACTTCACAATTTTGTTTTTTGCTCTTTATATTGAATTTGGAACCCCTCTCCCCCCCCCCCATTTAATTGCTTTCGTAGTTAATGGTAGTGACATGTTTGATAATGATGCATATTCCCAACCAAAGTCATCAGAGACAACCTAGGCTTGCATCCTAAACTACATAAATTTTTTTTGCATATTTTGATGAGGATTGGCGACAAATCTTTATGCAATATGAACGATTGTCACCTGGGAAACAAAGAAAAGAAAGGAGGAGAGAAGATTAGAGAAGCTATTTGACAATGCCAAAAATCTTAAAGCACATCTTGAGGTCGATTACAGAGAACAAATCTAAGGAGAGATCCAACCGTGAGGGAAAAATAAAAACTTTTATCAAGTAAGTATTCTCCTTTTTATTCATTAATTTGTTTCTCATCATCCCTTTATCTAATAAGGATTCTCCTTCTTTATTTGTTTCTCATCCTCCCTATATTTATTAAGGATTCTTCTTCTTTGTTTATTTATTTTATATGTTCTTCTCTTCTTCTTCATGATCTAATACTTTAAGCAAGTGTAATAAATAAATAAATGAAAAGAGAAAATTTAATATTTTTTTAAAAAAAATTCTATAAATTCTAATCATTTTTCTAATCCTAAATTTCTTCTCGCTCACTTAAACGCTAAAAAAAATAAAATCCAAATCCATAAAAAAAATTTTTTAACTCCAAGTATTCCTTTTTTTGCAAACCTTAAAAGAAACTAGTTTTTTCTAACTAAATTTTTTTGCAAACCCTAAAAATAATATTTATTTCTAACCCCAAAATAATTTAGTTTTTTGCAAGCTCTAAAACAGACTATTTTTTTTCAACCCTAACAATTTTGCAAATTATAAAAATTTAATTTTTTCAAATCTTAAAAATTCTTTTTTTTCATAAATTCTAAAATCCCTAATTTCTTTGCAAATCTTAACCTAAAAAAAAACTTAATTCCTAAATCAAATAAGAGTTATTTCTTCATCATTTTTGTTTGCTCTTATATTTGTTTACTTATTCTATATAGCTCTCATTTGTTTCTTTTTTACGTGCAAAAATCTCATATTAAAAGGTACATCAATTTTTTATTATTTTAAAAAAAAGGAAGTCTTTTGAATCTACCCAACGGCCAAGCGATTTTGATAGAGGGGAGTATTCACCTTCCACGTTGCTTGGATCGTAACGGTTTATTGAGTAGCCGTGTGCTAACTTGAATCTTGTGCAAGAGTGAATTTACTAAAAATAATGATAAAGAAAAATCAAGATTTTTTTTTTTTAAAAAAAGGAAGAAAATCTTTGAAACTTATACAAAACTCAATTTAAAAAAAAAATTACGTGGCAGCTTTGATTCTTTCACTGCATATGAAAGATACGTAAGAGTGGAAACTTCACTTGTCAAGTCTAAATTTTTTAAAATTATTTTTAGGTCTAAATATTTTAAGAAAATTTTAAACTAAAAGTAATTCAAAATAATTCTAAAAAGATGAAATTATTGTGTTCATTTAAAAAAAGATAAATAAATAAAACATCAAGATAATATGTTTTAAGATTGTTTTTCTTTAATATAAAAAAAAAGGCTAATAACATTCTGTAACTTATTCTCTCTCTTAATTCAAATTATTTATTTTTTCTTTAACTATGTTTCTTTATTTAAAAAATTATAAAAAAACAAATTTTTACTTAAAAAAATAAAAAATAAGTTGAATTTTGTTCAAATTTATTTATTTTGAAAATAAAAAACAGAATAAAATTTTATAAATAATCCACTTTCCCAATTCAAATTAAATTTTTTAGTTCTTTATTTAAAAATAGAAAATATAAAAAATAAATTTTTACTTTAAGAAATAAAAAAATTATGTCATATTTTATTTAAATTTATATAATACGAAAAGAAAAAAAGAATAACATTTTTATAAATAATTCATTCCTTTAATTCAAATCATTTTTTTATTGTGTTTTTCAATTTTAAAAAATAAAATTAAAATCTCTAAAAAATTGTAGAAATTTGAAATAAATCTAAAAATGTAATAATAAAAGCAAATTTGAAAATAGTAAAAAAATATTAATTATTTTCTTTTAGAGTGAAATATATATTTTTAAAGTTAAAATAATTTTTACACAATTAAAAAGAAGGTAATCGTTTTAATCAATGAACATTGTAGGGTACTAATACTATCTTTACACATAAACGACTCTCGAGCCCATATCTGGTTTCAAAGATTTTTTTTTTTTCAATATTTTCTTTAATAAACTTGGGTGGCGATTAGCTGTCATCACCTTTTTTTTGCTACAAAAAACTGATTCTAACCCTTTTCTATAATTCTTCCTTTTCTCTATGCGGTCACCGTCCCATCGTGACCCCTGTTGTGACAAGTAGCAATGGCAATAAAGAGATTTTGGAAACTAATAAATATGGATAACATCATCAACCATAAAGCATAGTAGTAGTAATAATAGTAGAAGAGATTCTGGAAACTAATAAATATAGATAACATCATCAACCATAAAGCATTGCTAAGACTCAGGCATCTAATAAATGATAATGGTGATGCACAAAGTAGTGGAAGTAAAAAGAAAATGATGTACCCATTTTTAATTTTTACAACATTGATTTCACTATTTATCCTAGTTCATTTAAGCTTTATTTTTATCACTTTTTATTTTTTTTCTTATTATAATTACTTTCAATTTATTAATATATCATCCCTTAAAAATTTAAAGAATTTTCAAATCAAGTAAAACTAAGATTTTTCGTAACTAAATAAGATTTTAAAATATGCATTTTATATTGATAGTTTTAATAAATAGTTTCTATCAACTCCAAGTAAGGATATACTCTTTATTGTCGAATATATTCAAATTTTTGTATGTAATAATATTTGCAGTATTATTATATTATTAGTTTTTAAACTATATAATAAAAAAGGTGTGGGCGTTAGCCATTTTGGGTAGGTAGAAGTATTTAAAAAAAATGTAATTGATGAAATTTTTTACATATTTTATTAAATGTAAAGTAGCCTTCGAACCTATAAAATAAGAGCAAGCAATTCCATCTTTCAACACTTAGCTATTCTCTCTCCCTCTCTCCCTCTCTTTGTAATTTATTCAACAATGATGGTTGAAATAATTGATCTTACAGATGCACCTCCATCACCACCTAGGGCATCTAATGCAACAAAAATTGATGTTTCTGTTAAAAAAGATCAATTTGAGAAAAATCCTATATCCTCAAGGGCTTGTGCAAAATCCAACTCACATCACCGTAGCCAGCAACAAACTACTCCATGGCCATCCTCGAAATATACCTATGAGCCTTCTCATATTGCTTCTAGGTTTCAACTAGGCGTTCATGGTGAAAGGATTGCTACTGTACCTACACCTATACCTGAATCAAACACATACCTATTTCCACAGGGAGCTAGTCTCAATGAGCTTTGGACTCAAACAGAGCATGAGTTTGTGTCCTTCAAAGTTAATCTAATTAATTTTTAATAAATTTTTACTCCACTTTTTTTTTTTCACTTTTATGGTGAAAGTAAAGAATAGTGGTAAAGGAAATCAACATTTAATAATTATCATTATTTGGTATTTTTGTAACTACTTTTTTAATTTTCTACAACATTAATTTATTATATATATTTTATTTTGATCTCAGGTTACTTCTAAGGGGAATCATCAAGTATGGAAAAGGGCATTGGAGTGAAATCGCTAAACACTTTTTACCAAACAAAACAGAACAAGAAATTCAAAGTTATGCTACTAGCTTCTTCACAAACCTACCATACACACACCCTGAGGACTATTGTACAAGGAAACAAACCTTCTTTGCAAATAGCCTCATGCCTATAGACAAGATGAGTGCATCTCTCTCTAATTCCATGCCTATGATTGACAATAAGCCTCAACAAACCCTCATGCTTTTTCCAGAGGAAACTTCTTTCTTTTTGGTCCCGTCAAATGGAGAAGCTAGTAGCAACACTAAGACCAACATGTATGGGTCCCAAATGCAGATAGGTGATGAAAACACTTCTATGAATGCTAGTGTTAATGGAGAAGTTGATTTAGAGTTGCGCTTAAGTAGATGCAAGTGATTGTACCACACATTATGTGGCTTAACTATGCAACTTTTTTATTATTATTTTGTTTACTGTGGTGTTAGGTTTCAATTAAGTTAATGTTATGTAGGTATAGACTTGAAATGTGTTTTTCTTAATGAAATACACCTTTCATTAATATTTCTCTTAATATAGTTTTTTAGAAATAATATCTTTTATAGCAAAAGGTCAATGTTCTCTTCTTTATTCTCTTGTAGATCTCATGATTTAATTTTTGAGTCATTTTTATTACAACACTATTATGTGTTTCAAAATATAATCGATGAGATCTCCAATAAATAAATAAAATTTAAATTATTTAAAATATTTAAGGGTCAATGCACATCATAGTATTTAAGAGAATCAATCCACAAAAAAAAAAAAAGTTTCTTAAGTTGAAGTGAGAAAAATTATATAAATGCTATTAAATATTACTTTGATTGCCTCATTTATTGATTCCAATGTGTTTTGATTCACGAGATAATTTTAAGGTTTAAATATGTTTTTAGTACTATATTTTATATATTTTTAATTTTTTTCTCTTTAAATGATTTTTTTATTTTGGTCCACATATTTAAGTAAATTATTATTTTTATCTATCTAGTTGATATTTAATAATATTTTAGTGGATCATATTAGCAATTAAAACTAAAAACAAAATTTTGTGAAAATTATTAACTAAAATAAAAAAATATCATTTCAAGACATTAAATAAAAATTTAACTAAAATATGATGAATAAAATATATTCAAACATAATTTTAATGTTATAAATCCATCACCATCAATAATAAAAGAAGAATTCATGGAGATTAAGTTTTAAGATTTAAAATATCTAACTCATCAAACAAACAAGTCTAGAATTATAGTTACCTAGTTGAGATTGTATGTACAAATAAGACACTTTCTATTTTAGTCTTTTAATTTTATTTTATTTTATGTTTTATTTATTTTTATAAGTTTTATTAGTCATTTGATTTTTTTTTGTTTTAATTTAATTTTTTAAAATTTAAAATTGATTAACTAATTTTTAATATCAATAAAATAAGTCACTTTCAAATAACTATGTTGAGCTGCATTAATCAAATAGAAAGAGAAAAAAAAGATAATGATGTCAAGACAATTATTATAGTAAAGAAAAGACAAAAATAGTAATTAATGGAGTTAAATGTAATTAATAGATATAAATTATTTGATTACATTTAAATTGGAAGTCTAAAATAAAATAAAAAAAGAGTTAGAAGATAAAATTAAAATAAAAATAAAAAAAAACCAAAATACTCATTTGGAAATAGTTACTTTTCATACATGTGCGGCATGGATATCAAAATTGGCGTCATTGCCAGGGATGCATTTTGTATTGTTTTGATTCAATGGTGCATTGTGTTTTCTGCATTCTGTGTTTGAAAAAAAAGTGTTATAAAAAGAAGAAAAAAATATGCTGTGTAGATTCAATTGTTCTGTAGTCTGTGTGTTGTATTGTATTCTATATTGTATATGGTGTTGATCTGTGTTCTGTGAATTATGTTGATTGCATTTAATTTGGTTATTTTGTTTTGTCATCTGTCATCTGTGTTCTATATTTAGTGTACTATGTTCTGTTGAATTAATATTTGCATGTGTTTGTGTATTTCATGATGTATATGTGTTTGGGGTTTAATTCGTGTTTGAGTGTGGGATTAAGTACAATAGATTTGTGATACCATATTGTATGTTGTATTGCATTGCATGCTGAAAACAAAAATATGAAAACAGAGTAGTAGCAAAAATCCTTTTTCCCTTGCTGATTGCACTATTCATGCACTGTTCATCCGATTTTGAAAAATTCCAAAAAAATAGTTAGAGGTCAAATTTTGACCTAAAATTTTGTGTCTAGATTACATTTAGTGCGTAGAGTTGGTAGATCTGAAAAAGCATTTGTAGAAATAGAGATACACTTTGGTAGTGAAGAAAAATTTTGTGAAACTTAAAAGTGTCATAACTTTTGCTAGGAATGTCAGAATTTAATCCACTACACATGACTTTGGGGTAGAAAAGAATTTCCTATCGATTGCAATCTGCTCCGCTGGTTGAGGCTGCTCCAATATTCAAAAATTGCATGTTTTCTAAAAAATTTTATTTTTAGCATTTATTGACCTATTTTTCTTGATTTTGGGCTTCTAGTTTCCATTTCAAATCAATTCAAAAAATTCTGAAAATTTTTGTGGTGTCATATTATAGTATATAGAGATTTATCAAGGTCTTACTTCAATCATATCTTGCATTTTGATGGTACTTGCTTTGTTGACTGATTCTGTCCACTCAGGAATTATGTGTTGTTCTTTGTTATTCTAACCTTGCATGACCAGATCTAATCCAGGCATACTGCATTCATTTGACCCTGAGATTGAGAGAACAAGATTGAGGCTTTTGAAATTGAAGAAAGAGCACAACACTATTCATAGTCAGTTTACTTCAGAGTCAAACAACATGACAAACAACTATGAGAAAACCTTGAAGGAGCTTGCTGCCCCTGATGTTGGCCACCAGCCGTTGTGCATTCAGATACCACAATTACAAGAGGGAGTAGCAAGTTATGAACTGAAGTCTGGTCTTATTTATTTACCTCCTAAATTTCATGGTCTTGCAGGGGAGGATCCACATAAGCACTTGATAGAGTTTCATGTAGTTTGTTCCACCATGTGGCCAGTGGATGTGCCTGAGGACTTTGTGAAGATGAAGGCATTCCCATTCTCATTATATGATATGGCCAAGGATTAGCTGTACTTGCAGCCAACACCAATTTCTACATGGAGCGACATGAAGAGGAGATTCTTAGAGAAATTCTTCCCTGCATCCAGAACAACAGCAATAAGGAAAGAATTAGTGACATTAGATAGCTGCCAGGAGAGAGCTTATATTAGTACTGGGAGAGGTTCAACAAATTGTGTTCGACCTGCCCAAATCATCAGATAAATGAGCAGCTATTAATTCAATACTTTTATGAAGGGTTGATGCCTATGGAGCGCAACATGATTGATGCAGCCAGTGAAGGTGCCTTGATGGATAAAACTCCAGCAGCTGCAAGATATTTGATCTCCAACATGGCAGAAAACTCTTAGCAATTCAGTTCTAGAAACCTAACCACCAGAGCTGTACATGAGGCAACCACAAGCAGTGTTGCTGCAGTTGATAACCAAAGGCTGGAAAATAAGCTTACAGAATTAACTTCCTTGGTGAGGCAATTGGCCATGGGCCAGGCAGTTCCACAGATCCAGCAAACATGTGGCATTTGTGCAGGTGACCATTATATGGATTCTTGTCCTCAGCTGCAGGAGACAGCACAATCTTCTCATATGGTGGCAGGCATACATCCTCCTTATCAGAGCCACAAGCAGCAGCCTCAGCAGTAATATAATCATTTCTCCCCTACATATAATCCAGGGTGGAGAAATAATCCCAATCTGAGGTATGGTCCATAACCACAGCAGCAGAAGTATGTTTATCCACAACAGCCTGCACATCCTTCATACCACCAGCCAATACACCACCCTGTACAGCAGCAGCAGCCAAAGTACTTGCCCCCTCCCTTGAGACAGTAGTAGCTTGCACAGCAAAATCAAGCTCAACAACAGCCTCCTCCACAGCCCACCAGTGGACCTTCCTCGGAGAAGTTGATGAGTCAGATGACCACTCAAAGTCTGCAGTTTTAGCAGAACATTTCAGCCACCATTCAGGATTTACAAACCCAAATTGGGCAGCTGGCAACCTCAGTGAATAATTTACAGCAGCAAGGGTCTGGAGCACTTCCTTCTCAGCCTGTAGTTAATTCAAAAGGTAATATGAGTGCTATTACTTTGAGGAGTGGCAAGGAATTGACCAATTGTCTAGTGCAGGCCAGTGAAGGTAGTAGAAGTGAAGAGGGAGTCCGAGATAATTCTGTGCAGCAGCAGTAGATTCCCCTTCCTTTCCCATCTATAGCTCCTTCATCAAAGAAAGTAGAAATAGACCAAGAGTTGCTGGATATCTTCAAGAAGGTGGAGATTAATATTCCCTTGCTGGATGCCATTAAACAGATTCCTCGTTATGAAAAATTATTGAAGGAGCTCTGTACTTATAAGAGGAACTTGAAGAAGAGGAAAGTCCCGGTGAACGGACACCATTTAAAGCATTTCCTACAAAGTTCAATCCCTTTGGAAGAGGTTGAAGAGATTGACTTATATATCCCTATCATGAACTTCAACCACGACCCTTGTCTTGAGTAATTTACTTCATACGTCAAGCTAGTGACGTTAAAGAAACGTTGTGTGAGAGACAATTAACAAATTGATTAAGAATTTTAGCTGTTTTTCTGCATTCAATAAGAGTCTTGTATTTGAGCTGTATTAAATGATGAATTACTGCATAATTCTATTGCTCAAGCCTTTTACTCTGCATTATACTTGTTAATTGACATGATTTTCCACATAATTTCAATTTTTACAGCAGGAAATTACAAATCTTGGACCAAATCTATGCATAAATTCAAGGGAGTCCAAGTGCATAAGGGAGTGATCACCTCCACAACATCAGGTAAGTCACTATAGGGAAGAAAACTGAAGCTCATCATGAAAAAGTAACCACTTCCCTAAGTCATAGTGGTTACTCCTAGCTAAGGTATGTGGCTCTACTCTCTGTAGTTCTCACTTTTGCATTTGATAGTAGTCACTTTTAAAGATTTTGGGTTAATAAGAGTGCACGTAGACACTATCACTTTTGATAGTAGCTACGTGCAGCACTCTGGAAAATTTCACAAGTCAAGCGCCCTCTGGAGTTGCCATTATTGTCTACTATAGTGGCTACGCAAAGCAAATTTTAAGCATAAGGTGATGCACATAGCTACTATCATAACTGAAAGTAGCTACGCGTAAGCCCATCAAGCATTTAATAGGCACCCCTATAGTTGCCACTTTTACATTTGATAGTAGCCACATGCAACACTATTTTGCAAAAATCCATTGTGTGTGTGTACTATGATTTTGAGAGTGACCACGCCCATAGCATATATATAGAAAGTAACCACTTTCAACCTCACTCCCATCCTCTGAGCACCCTCACTCTTGTCTCCAATCTCCCTGCTCTCACTCTCGTCTCCAATCTCCCTGCACCCATCCCCTCGCCTACACTATTATGTGCTAAGGTTCATCAATTTTGGCATTTCTACACCAATTTTGAACTTCAATCTAGGTAATTTTTCAATTTCCCTTTTTCTGCGCTAGGGTTCAACATTTCACAAATTAGGAATTTTGATTTAGGTTTCCTGTATTGAAATTATTGTGTAGAATCTATCATTTAAGGTACGACTACATGATTGAAAGGGATTGGGATGTTTAATTGGGGTAATTTGCTGCATTTTATCAGGATCGAACCCTAGGGTAGCCACCCTCATATGTGATAGCGATTACTTTGTGCGTTATGATGAAATAGTTACTATTCTAGGTTTGTTTTGATATCTAAAGTGATTTCTCTATACTATGATCCCTTTTCCTATACTTAAACTGCATTAAACTCAACCCTGTTTTGGAGTGGCCACTATCAACTGAGACAACAGTTACTTTATGTGAACCATTAGCACCATGATCATTCTTTTGGAGTTCATTAATGTTGTGGAATGTTTAAATTACTGTATTATTGTATTTCCACCTTGCCATGTGCCAAACTATGAAAATATGCATTAAAGTTGCTAGAAATTAATATGAATAATTACTGCACACATATACACATCTTGGTTAAAATTCTGCAGATTAGAAGTAATCACTTTTGTTACCTATAATGGTAATTTTACATGTGTGTGAGTTGCTTGAGTCAACTTCCTTGTACTGCATCACATATAGCTTGCATGATCTTTCTAAAATCTGCTGTGTATATCTTGTATTTGACATGCATTTTTCATGTATTTATGCTGCTAAATTAGTGTTGACTTGCACTTTCAAAGTAACCATGTTCACTTACAATAGTATACACTTGACTTGCTGTTGCATAACTATCATGACAGGTCCAGATTCTATAGTAGTTACTATCTTTTACCATAGCATTCACTTTTACACCATAGTTAGCATTTTGCACTGCATTTTCCTTACATAAACCTTGCATGATTGCTGTCACACATGCCTGATATCATCTGCACATAGTTAAACATGTCACTTGAAATTTTGCAGTTGTTCTGTGCCTATTTTCCTGCATGAATAATTTATCCTACTGCATCATGAGGTCATCACTATCACTGAGCACAGTATCCATTTTGGCATTACATCACTTCATAGTAACTAATCGGATTTGCCTTTTCACTATTTTGAACCTGCATACCTGTTGTTGCATATAACTATACTTGCATTTTCCTACTTCGTAGCAGTAATTTTCTCTAAATTTCTCTACAATGTGTATTGTACACCTTTGATGCATAATTTAACTAGACAATTCACTCATTGATCTTTTTTCTCTTTGCAACAAAAATGGTAAATACTCCAAGGAAGAATACCCCAAGACCTAAAAGGGCCAGGATAGCTGGTGCCTCTTTATCCAGGCCTCTACATGACCCTAGATTCTGATCATTGGCCCATAAAAATTACTTCAAGGCCAATATCCTAAGAAGACAATTAGTACAGAATAGGAATTTTGAAATTCAAGAAGGTACCTATCCTCAATCCAAGGAGAAGATTCAGAGGAGAGGTTAGAACCTTTTTACCTCATGTGCTGGAAATGGGTGGAAGGAAATCACCCAAGAGTTCTATACAACTGCCATGAGAGTTATGGGCAACACTCTCCCACACAGACACAATATGGTGAAGGGTAATGAAATTGATTTCACACCTACCAACATCTAGAGGATCCTGAATATCCCAGCTGTAGAGAAGGCAGCTAGTCAATTAGATTTTACCACCTTCAACTACATGGAAGAAAAGGACTACAAGCCTATCCTGCAAGCAATCTGCAAGGATGGAGAAAACTGAGAGTTTGACATGAAGATGCAGCTCAAGAACCTAACAACTAGGCACCTTCTTCCTACAGCCAAAGTCTTGAGCGTTTTTATTCTCAGTTCCTTCATGGCTGTCATCCACTCCTCCATCCTTGCAGTCAAGAAGGCAGAGCTTATTTATGCCATACTCACAAGGATGCCTATCTATGTTGGCGATGTCAATAGTAACGCCATCATGGATATATTGAACAGAAAACAAGACTCCATGGGTTTCTAATCCATTATTGCTATGCTTTGCCAATATGTTAGGGTCAACTTTGGTGAGTACTAGTAGAGAGTCAGGGCAGCTCCTTCCATCTCCACAACTATGGTCAAGGAGTTGTTCAAGCCTAAGAAGACCACCGGCCTTGGACTATCATTACCTGCTGAGTACAGGAAGGGAACTCCACTGAAGATGGGAGAGCAGGTGAGGCAGATTGCCTTAAGGCGGGATGCTCTACAATCTGGCCAGAAGGCCATGATGACTCTGATGGAGACCATGATGCTGAACATAAGGAAGAAGTTAGGGATGACCTCATAGCAGATTTATGATGCCCCTACCTTCACTGCTCCC
Source organism: Abrus precatorius (assembly GCF_003935025.1). Classification (NCBI taxonomy): domain Eukaryota; kingdom Viridiplantae; phylum Streptophyta; class Magnoliopsida; order Fabales; family Fabaceae; genus Abrus; species Abrus precatorius. The sequence goes on along the minus strand of NW_020874362.1, from coordinate 4,471,348 downwards.
TACCTTAGAGCAACAGTCCAGAATGACCTCCCACCCTTCACCCTTACTGCACCACAGGAAGCAAATGAGGATAACAACAGCTCCAGCTCCTCAAAAGAAGCCGAAGTAAAGGCCGAAGATGAAGACAACACCCTATCTTCATCCAGCTCAAATCAGACATCATCTAGCCTTAGTTTATTTTTATGTTATTGCCTTTTAGTTACTCTTTTTTCTCATTTCCCTATATATTCTACTATTCCTCATTTCCATGTAGTTATTGCACAATTATCATTTTTTATGTTCTTGCTTTACTTTCAGTTAGCTTCTTTTATTTTGAACAATCTTTTATGCCTCCATGTTTTTATATATATGTTATTCGCGTTTTCGCTTCCATATCTCTTATTGTATGTCTTTCTGTAGAAAATGCCCTCAGTCCCATCAAGAGGAGCATGAAATTGCCATTGAATTGTGAATCCATCTTCTATGAAGAGGGTGATCTCTATGCCTCTGTTTCATATGTGTTTAGTCTAATTTTCCTGCACAATAATAGATAAAAGTACAAAAATATTTCCATTAGCTTTGTGTTTCAATTTGGTTCAGTTTTTTACTTCCAATTTCATATTCTAATTGCACTCTCCATTCAACTCACAATCATTCTCTGTTCTGTAAATATTTACCATTCCTACCATACTGAACATATTTTCTTGTAAGGTAACCTACACTCATATTTTGCTCAGTAATTGAATATGCATTGTGCAATTTTTTATCTAGATGATTGAGGCCTTCTTTGCACACACCTACCCACCCTTGCACCTAATTTTCCTTGTTTCATATTTTCTTCTTTTGCCAAACTTAATCTGCAAAAATAATTTTCTTACCTTAAAAGAGCTATTTCTTTTGAGTTGCATCAAAAGTGAATGCAAGAAACTAAGTTTGGGGCGCTAATCATGACTGTTGTTGCTTAAAGATAGGCAAAATCTTAAGTTTGGGGTGGTGAGCATTATACATGTCAAGAAAAAATGCTTGAATTTGAAGAAAAGAATGATCACCAAAGTATAATAAATCACAAAAATGAATGAATGGAAATGAAAGAAAAAGAAAAAGAAAAATACAACAAGTCATTTTGTTAGAAAAAGAATTTACACATAAGTCAAAATAATGAAAAATATGGTGAAAGAATGCTTGAATCTCATTTGCTACATCATTTAATGCATTCCATTCTAGTTATTCACTCACTCAAAAGAACTCCCTTCTCTTAAAAAACCCACTTGAGCTTTTAACCCTCCTTAATCAAAATTGAACCTAACCTAACTCCATATGTGACCAACAAAGCCCTCATGATAGGTGGTTCACTGTATTTAGGCAAAAGAGATTGAGAATATGAATGACGCCTACTTGACTATAAATAGATTTTTAGAAATTAGGGTTGAGAGCTTTTTACACTTTTAGATTTTTGCCATTTTGGGGAACACTTGAAGAGCTTAGGTCAGCCTTGGGTGACAGCCAAAGATCTAGTCACCCAAGAAACTACATGGAAGATACGTAGGAGTGGGAACCTGACCTGTCAAGTCTAAAATTTTTTTAATTATTTTTAGGTCTAAATATTTTAAGAAAATTTTAAACTAAAAGTAATTCAAAATAATTCTAAAAAAATAAAATTATTGTGTTCATTTAAAAAAAAGATAAATAAATAAAACATCAAAATAATATGTTTTAAGATTGTTTTTCTTTAATATAAAAAAGAGAGGGTAATAACATTCTGTAACTTATTCTCTCTATCAATTCAAATTATTTATTTTTTCTTTAACTATGTTTCTTTATTTAAAAAATTATAAAAAAAAAAATTTACTGAAAAGAATAAAAAAATAAGTTGAATTTTGTTCAAATTTATTTATTCTGAAAATAAAAAACAGAATAAAATTTTATAAATCATCCACTTTCCAAATTCAAATTAAATTTTTTAGTTCTTTATTTAAAAAGAGAAAATATAAAAAATAAATTTTTACTTTAAGAAATAAAAAAAATTATGTCATATTTTATTTAAATTTATATAATACGAAAATAAAAAAAGAATAGCATTTTTATAAATAATTCATTCCTTTAATTCAAATCATTTTTTTATTGTGTTTTTCTATTTTAAAAAATAAAATTAAAATCTCTAAAAAATTGTATAAATTTGAAATAAATCTAAAAATGTAATAATAAAAGCAAATTTGAAAATAGTAAAAAAATATTAATTATTTTCTTTTAGAGTGAAATATATATTTTTAAAGTTAAAATAATTTTTACACAATTAATAAGAAGGTAATTGTTTTAATCAATGAACGTTGTAGGGTATTAATACTATCTTTACACATAAACAACTCTCGAGCCCAAATCTGGTTTCAAAGATTTTTTTTTTATTTTTTTCAATATTTTCTTTAATAAACTTGGGTGGCGATTAGCTGTCATCACCTTTTTTTTGCTACAAAAAACTAATTCTAACCCTTTTCTATAATTCTTTCTTTTCTCTATGCGGTCACCGTCCCATCGTGACCCCTGTTGTGACAAGTAGCAATGGCAATAAAGAGATTTTGGAAACTAATAAATATGGATAACATCATTAACCATAAAGCATAGCAGTAGTAATAATAGTAGAAGAGATTCTGGAAACTAATAAATATAGATAACATCATCAACCATAAAGCATTGCTGAGACTCAGGCATCTAATAAATGAATACTATCATCGAAATAAATAAATTCATAAGTAACGGTTAAATATCAATAACTTTATCAAAACATAAAATTGAAGAGATTATGGAAGCTAATAAATATGGATAACATCATCAACCATAAAGCATTGCCGAGACTCAAGCATCCAATAAATGAATAACATCATCAAAATAAATAAATTTATAAATGAATTAAGAAACATTTCATAATTCAATTAACTTTAGTGTGGTTTGGTGATTAAAAAATAATTCACTTGTGACAATAAGTTAATTTTGTATAGAACATGAAACTTTCAATCTCATTGACAAAAGCTATGTCGACAAAGAGGAGAGTAGTTATGAAAAATAATAAAAGGCATAAAAATTTACTTTGTATGAAATACTCAAATTGATTGTAATGATAATGGTGATGCATAAAGTAGTGGAAGTAAAAAGAAAATGATGTACCCATTTTTAATTCTTTACAACATTGATTTCACTATTTATCCTAGTTCATTTAAGCTTTATTTTTATCACTTTTTATTTTTTTTCTTATTATAATTACTTTCAATTTATTAATATATCATCCCTTAAAAATTTAAAGAATTTTCAAATCAAGTAAAACTAAGATTTCTCTTAACTAAATAAGATTTTAAAATATGCCTTTTATATTGATAGTTTTAATAAATAGTTTCTATCAACTCCAAGTAAGGATATACTCTTTATTGTCGAATATATTCAAATTTTTGTATGTAATAATATTTGCAGTATTATTATATTATTAGTTTTTAAACTATATAATAAAAAAGGTGTGGGCATTAGGCATTTTGGATAGGTAGAAGTATTTAAAAAAAATGTAATTGATAAATTTTTTTACATATTTTATTAAATGTAAAGTAGCCTTCGAACCTATAAAATAAGAGCAAGCAATTCCATCTTTCAACACTTAGCTATTCTCTCTCCCTCTCTCCCTCTCTTTATAATTTATTCAACAATGATGGTTGAAATAATTGATCTTAGAGATGCACTTCCATCACCACGTAGGGCATCTAATGCAACAAAAATTGATGTTTCTGTTAAAAAAGATCAATTTGAGAAAAATCCTATATCCTCAAGGGCTTGTGCAAAATCCAACTCACATCGCCGTAGCCAGCAACAAACTACTCCATGGCCATCCTCGAAATATACCTATGAGCCTTCTCATATTGCTTCTAGGTTTCAACTAGGCGTTCATGGTGAAAGGATTGCTACTGTACCTACACCTATACCTGAATCAAACACATACCTATTTCCACAGGGAGCTAGTCTCAATGAGCTTTGGACTCAAACAGAGCATGAGTTTGTGTCCTTCAAAGCTTAATCTAATTAATTTTTAATAAATTTTTACTCCACTTTTTTTTTTCACTTTTATGATGAAAGTAAAGAATAGTGGTAAAGGAAATCAACATTTAATAATTATCATTATTTGGTATTTTTGTAACTACTTTTTTAATTTTCTACAACATTAATTTATTATATATATTTTATTTTGATCTTAGGTTACTTCTAAGGGGAATCCTCAAGTATGGAAAAGGGCATTGGAGTGAAATTGCTAAACACTTTTTACCAAACAAAACAGAACAAGAAATTCAAAGTTATGCTACTAGCTTCTTCACAAACCTACCATACACACACCCTGAGGACTATTGTACAAGGAAACAAACTTTCTTTGCAAATAGCCTTATTCCTACAGACAAGATGAGTGCATCTCTCTCTAATGTCATGCCTATGATTGACAATAAGCCTCAACAAACCCTCATGCTTTTTCTAGAGGAAACTTCTTTCTTTTTGGTCCCGTCAAATGGAGAAGCTAGTAGCAACACTAAGACCAACATGTATGGGTCCCAAATGCAGATAGGTGATGAAAACACTTCTATGAATGCTAGTGTTAATGGAGAAGTTGATTTAGAGTTGCGCTTAGGTAGATGCAAGTGATTGTACCACACATTATGTCGCTTAACTATGCAACTTTTTTATTATTATTTTGTTTATTGTGGTGTTAGGTTTCAATTATATTAATGTTATGTAGGTATAGACTTGAAATGTGTTTTTCTTAATGAAATACACCTTTCATTAATATTTCTCTTAATATATTTTTTTAGAAATAATATCTTTTATAGCAAAAGGTCAATGTTCTCTTCTTTATTCTCTTGTAGATCTCATGATTTAATTTTTAAGTCATTTTTATTACAACACTATCATGTGTTTCAAAATATGATCGATGAGATCTCTAATAAATAAATAAAATTTAAATTATTTAAAATATTGAAGGGTCAATGCACATCATAGTATTTAAGAGAATCAATCCACAAAAAAAAAAATTCTTAAGTTGAAGTGAGAAAAATTATATAAATGCTATTAAATATTACTTTTATTGCCTCATTTATTGATTCCAATGTGTTTTGATTCACAAGATAATTTTAAGGTTTAAGTATGTTTTTAGTACTATATTTTATATATTTTTAATTTTTTCTCTTTAAATGATTTTTTTTATTTTGGTCCACATATTTAAGTAAATTATTATTTTTATCTATCTAGTTGATATTTAATAATATTTTAGTGGATCATATTAGCAATTAAAACTAAAAACAAAAGTTTGTGAAAATTATTAACTAAAATAAAAAAATATCATTTCAAGACATTAAATAAAAATTTAACTAAAATATGATGAATAAAATATATTCAAATATAATTTTAATGTTATAAATCCATCACCATCAATAATAAAAGAAGAATTCATGGAGATTAAGTTTTAAGATTTAAAATATCTAACTCATCAAACAAACAAGTCTAGAATTGTAGATACCTAGTTGAGATTGTATATACAAATAAGACACTTTGTATTTTAATCTTTTAATTTTATTTTATTTTATTTTTCTATTTATTTTTATAAGTTTTATTAGTCATTTGATTTTTTTTTTGTTTTAATTTAATTTTTTAAAATTGAAAATTGATTAACTAATTTTTAATATCAATAAAATAAGTCACTTTCAAATAACTATGTTGAGCTGCATTAATCAAATAGAAAAAGAAAAAAAAGATAATGATGTCAAGACAATTATTATAGTAAAGAAAAGATAAAAATAGTAATTAATGGAGTTAAATATAATTAATAGATATAAATTATTTGATTACATTTTAATTGGAAGTCTAAAAGAAAATATAAAAAGAGTTAGAAGATAAAATAAATATAAAAATAAAATTAAAAAACCAAAATACTCATTTGATCTATGAGGAATCTAGTTACTTTTGATACCTGTGCGACATGGATATCAATTATATTTAAGAGAGCGGTTAAACAACCACTATCCAAAGTATAGGTGTAAGATTAGAGAGCGGTTTCACGTGGAACCGCTCTCCAATGTATAAATGTAGACTGTGAATCTGAAATTTGAAATTAGTTTAAATTAAAATTTGGAATTGATTTCTTTGTGAGTTTTCTTCATTTTTATCACAAATTAAAATTGAATCTTGAGTTTATACGTTTGGTGTTAACCAAACAGTCTATATCTGTATGAACCAAACAGAAAAAAAAAAAACAAATTAGTAGAATAATTTTTAACGTTAATAGAGAGAGAAAAGAAAGAAAGAGAGAATGAATGATTCACCATTAACAAAGAGAAGAAGAAAGAAAGAGAGAATGAAGAAATATCTATAGATGTGAAAAAAAAACTAATTTGTTAGCGCAGAAAATATGAAAAGAACAAGCTAACAAAGAATGAAGATGTACCTATAAATATGAAAGAAAAACAAATTGTTAGCGTAGAAAAGATGAAAAGAGCAAGCTAACAGAGAATGAAGAGGTACCTACAGATGTGGAAAAAAAATTAATTTGTTAGTGAGAGAAGAAGAAGAGAGCAGGCTAACAGAAAAAGATAAAAAGAACATAAGAGAACAGAGAAAACGAATAGAACTTACAGTAAAAGAGACTAACTTTGTTAGCTAAGAAGAAGAAATGTGTTGAGCGTGTTTTATTTATAAACAACTTTAAAGACTTTAGAGAGCGGTTCTTTCTTAATCGCTCTCCAATGTGTGACTTTAGAGAGCGGTTAATAGAAAACTGCTCTCAGAAGTATAGATCTAAGAGCGATTAGTAGAGAATCGCTTTCTAAATATATAGTTACAAAACAATTTTTACTAACTACTGTCTAAGTTAGCGCTCCAAAATCTCATTTCTAGCCTAATGAATTTACCATGATCATGTTCTACCAAAAAAAAAGTCTAGTAACAGTGGCAACAAAACTTTTCCTGCACCTTACTTTAAATAGATGTAATAGTTGACATTTTAATTTTATTGATCATCATGATTTCCTTCAGCTTATTAAGAGTAAATTCAATTCATTTATTGCCGAACAAATCAAGAGCGGTGCAATAATCTTTTACCAACCTTGATTTACTTGTCTATAATAGGCACAATAAGTACTTATGACCATGTATGTGTAAAAGTGTCAAAAACTTCAATAAACTGAAAAAGAATCATTCTAGATTGACCTTCACTATTCCTTCCAACAACGTAAACTTGTTATTTAAGATGCTTATTTTACAATATGCCCGAGCCATAGACATAAAATTATCACCATACTCCACGTTCAGCCACAAAATCTATGGGACTCGATTAAGTGAAGTTCTTTGTTTATTTTTTTAAGATTCTTATTCCTTTAACGAGGCTTATGCAACTATATTCTTTTTTAAAATATTATTATTGAAAAATGGTTGATTGTTATTATGATATCTTGACAATTAAAAGAAACGTTTTAATTATATCTAATCACTTCTCAAACAATCTCATCATCTCTTTAGTTATTTCTACATGCATAAATATTATATATGAATAAATCTTAAATTAGTATATATAACTCGTAACATGCTATATTATATTAAGGGAAGTAAATCATTTTTTTAACTTTGCAATTAATAATGCCCAAGTCTATTGAAGGAAGACTTATTTGCTCTTGATTTACATGCAAGTTTAAATAATGGTTATTTAGGGATAAGATGTATGAGCATTTAAGAAAAAAAAATTGTACACGAGACTTCCTTGAATCTAATTTTGCAAGCACTTCACATGGTCAAAATGCAACAGAAAATACGATCAAAGATGCCTTTAGGTTCAATAAACACCATGTAATCATGTGTTAGAAGATGAAAATAAAAATAAAAGTAAGAAAATGTAAAAAGTTTTGAGTTATTAAAGAATGTAAATTAAAATTGTGCGAAAGATGTGAAAAATAAGGGCGGATGAAAAAATCTAACAGACTAAATCTGATGAATCTGATAAATAAAAAATAAGTTTAAGATTAATTTGAATACATAATGTATTGATTAATTGAAAAAATCAGTTAAAAGAAGATTAATTCGGTCGACTTCGAGTTAATATTTTTAAATCTATGGAAATTTGAATCTAACTGAAGTATTATAAATACAATTTTTGTATACTTAAACTTCAATAATAAAGTTGTAAAACAAGGTCTTGAGCTTGAGTTTCAATAATAAAACTGTATAATTAAGATTTGCACTGAGCTCTATTATCCTACTAGACGTGTCAACAACAAAGGCAAGCTTATTCTTCTTGAGAACTTTTTCCTGACTGGATCAGTTTGCACCTCCCACAAGCTGCTAAACCACTTTCTTGTTATCCATTCCTAGTACCTTCTCAAATTCCCTCACCATCTGCATCCCAGCTCCCTAGAAGGAGCAACAATCACTGCTTCTATTCTCAACTTTTTGCCACTCCCGCCATCACCTTTCGGAAATTTTGTCCTTCAGGGGTGCAACTTCCTCTCGATAATATTTATCAATGGCAAAACTAGTTTGAATTTCCTTCAGTTTTGAATTTTGAAGTCGCAACCCACCCAAACTTGTCCGATGCCCAGCCCTTACTAAAAGATACGTCTTTTTCGAATTGACGACAATGAAATGTCTATGGCATTGAATTATTGCATGATATGAAGTGATTTAATTTAATTTATCTCTATTTTCTTTCGTGATTATTATTTGTTGAAGTTATATACGATACAGTAAAAATAAAAATAAATAAAGACACGCTTTCTCCAAAACTTGTCCTATTGAAATTTAAGATCAGTGATTGGATCAACACATCAATTTTTAGAGCAGCCACTATCATGTCGTCAACAACTAAACATATTCTGCTGGTGCTCTGACTTCACATGATCCCTGTATGATATCAAAATACACCCTTCTTAGTGTAACATAAGAATAATAGTAGCTCAATTTTGGGAAGGTGCACATTAAATTTTCAATTCAACATCAATCGGTTGCAGCACAACTACACAAATCAAAATGCAGCAGCTTTTCTCGATTCTTCGTAGTCTCCATCATGATCACTTGCTTCTCTCCTTCGAAAGTATCTATAGTAGATGTACTGCAATATTATCTGTTATATATTGTTAAGGTTTCGGTTATGCATAATCCTTCACAATTTACCATATAGTTAGTAAGATAACCCGAATCAAAAATAATTATCCACATCATGAACTGCATGTATAGGATACAAAAAGGTCCAATGCCACGCAAAATGCGGCATCCAACAGCCATGGCATGTTGGCTTTGATGCTTTCTAATTCCGTTGTTCTTACAAGAATGCTGCATCAAGACGTGTTAGAATTATGGATTAATTTTAGTTAATTTTAAGTATAATTTGATGCAATTTTATGTACAAGGGGTGGAGGTTGGAACCTTCCCACGTAAGTGGCATTAGCGATCAATGCAAAGATAAACATGAAAGGATTCAAGCCCTAGTGTGACACAAAAGCACACACAAATCAGTAGAAATTAATATCTAATATTTGCACATGTTGTAATTCATATTCGAAGGCTGGAAATGTTTATAAACTGAGTGTTACCTCGACACTGCCTCTTTTAATCTGATCAATAATTGAGGACACGAAAGCATATCAGCAATGAGAAAGCACATTAAAAGAATAATAAAAACCTGAAAATTAAATAAAAAAATGACACTTACATTCATCCATATTTGAGGAAGCCGACCACCTATATAGATAGCAGCCATGAGCCATCCCAACCATTGACCAAATGTACTATGTTTCTCGTACTCCTGTGATAAGCATTAGTTGTTAGCAGCAAGTGCTATTATGCAATGCAAAATTAAACCAGCACCACTGGCTAGTCCCACCTGCAAAAGCTTCCTTTCACTAAATCCAACGTATTCTGCTCCCAAAGCATTACCGTTAAGAGGCAAATTAACGGTCGCTGCAAGAAATGTTCCATAACTTCCCTGAGACAGTGTCACAGTATATGGAAAACAGAGTAGTATATTAGTGTAAGGAGGTGAAGAAACAAATGTGCAAAACTATTAGAAATAATCATTACCGTGCAAGGAAAAGACTTGTTGATTAAGGGTTAGCTTATGCTGATCACAAGCGCAATAGAAGTAATTAGTCGTAATAACTTTGTTTTTCTTTGTATAATTTATACCAAATTATTTAGTAGAGCTTCAATTTTTCTTTCTTCCGCTATTTTATTTTAACAACCCTCTTCCTATTTTATAAATGCAAGACCAATTGTATAATCTAAGTTGGGAGCACGTAAAAACTTGGAAAACTCACAGCCACAGATCGAGGGATGGGTCTAGGCTGGGTTGCAGAAGTTCCAGAGGAAGCTGGAGATGCTTCATCCTCGGAAGAAGAGTCATCCTTCAATAATTCCATGGCTGAAGGGCCACTCTTAGCAGCTCTTATGTAGGTACCCCAGGGTGGAGTGCCACTCCCAGCCAATGATCGTGCTGACCTGCATAATTAATTTAAAAATTTAAGAGTGAAATTCTTTTTTTTACTCTTTTGTATATTATATAATAAATAATTTTTTTATTACAAACTTTCCATTTATAATTATTTAAAATTAATCATAAAAACTGTCCTCCATGAAATTGAAAAAAATTAAAATTCAAACTAAATGGTCAGAGAGCAGTCACATAATGGAAGAAACCATATGGCTTACATATAAAAGTACTCTCGTCTAGGTGCTGTTTTGGGTGTGCCTTTTGGTATTGGAATCCCTGACTTGTCACTTGGTTTCGGCGGTTTCAACGGTTTTTTCTCCTCTTCATAATCCTGTAGGACAATTGACCCTGTTCGTTCACTTCTTTGGTTAGGGGAAAACTTGATTTTAATTAATTTGAGAGAAAGAAAAATAAAAGTGCGTGAATTTCATATTTGATTAATTAGAAGGAATCTAGGAAATTGGAAATGTACCCGTTTGTTGTTAACCTTCCGACGATGTCTGTACCATATGTAGATGTAGTCATAATATATGATTTGCACAACTAATATGATCGTCGTGGCTGTGTAAAGCTGTTAATTACAACGTAGATTGCTCATTAAAAAGAGCATGCTTGCTATTCTCGTAGGTTAAAAGAAATAATAATGATGAAACATAACTACAAGCTATAGCTGATTATGGGGTGAGTCTAATGATAGTGCCTATGAGGGAAAATATATAGAGCCGTACAGGATTTTGCATTAATTGAATTGACTTTTACTCTTAAATTTAAGATTTATTTTTTAGTTCATTTTTAAAGCTTAATTTAACCTATATAAAAGTTTCACTTAATTTGGGTTTCTATTTAAAATCTTGTATGTAATGAAGTCTTTAAATCGTTAAAAAAACTTACCTCTAATTAGCTTAAGGAATTTTATATATAAATCAACATATATATTTAAATCAGTAATTTAATTTTATTATATTATTAATGTAAAAATTTTATGCTATTAACCAATCAAAAGTCATCACAGTTAAAACTTTTAATTTAATTATTATAAAAGTCAATAATTTTTAATAACATTTGTTTATGATTGAGTGTAAGTTTAAAAAAGTATACTATTAGTGTATTTTAATTAAAATAAATGTATAATCTTAAAATTTATATTATTATTATTATTATAAAGTTTAAAAAAAAATTTAGATGACTTAAAGTCTGATCTTTTTAATTAATAAGTTTTTTATTTATAAAAGTACTTTGAGCTACCCTATTGCCAAACTGATAAAAGACTTCTCATATTCTCACTCTTAATAATGCATATATTATTTTAGTCACTTAAAAATATGTTGCAGTTATTAAAATGATTTTTTAATCCAACAATTTTTTTAAATAAATTGCACTTTTTTACTTTTCTAATATATTGTAACAAGAATTTATTAAACTAATTATTCAAATCTAAACACTTGTTTTATCAATTTAATATTATTTAATTATTGTAATTTTTTTTTTTTGAAAGGGATAAGTGAGGTGACCGGCTGGGACTGAGTTCGAATCTTCTCTACAAATTCTTGCATCTCCTCTCAATCTCCAATTTTTCTCTCCAATAACAAAAAAGGAAAAGTTGAGTTGACATGCTTGGCTTCTGCTACCAACCTCGTACCCATAATGGTTTTTGTTTGATGACGAGTTATTCAATTTTATAATATTTTGTAGGGTTTTATAATTTATTTTTTTTATCACATTACTTATTTATTTTATATTATATTCTATTTTATTCTTTTTTTTTTCAATTCCTATCTGTAAATATTGTAAAAAAATTCATAAGAAATAAAATTTCTCTTCTCCAATTACTTGATTTGTCCCATTGACAATCAACCAAGTTGATTTGAATCCGCTGCATTAGAATGCCAGCATATATGTATAATCTTTGACCTCTGATCAAGAGGAAGGTATTACACACTAATCATTTAAGTACTCGCTACCTATAGATTTCTTACCAGTCAGACCCCATACTTTGACATGATTCTTTTATATCTTTTATTACATCTTATAAAATGTAACTTTAAATTCTAAATACTTTAACAGTGTAATCATCTATTTAATACTCTTCATCTTTTTATTTCTTTATTTTTATCACATGATATTAGTATCACATTATTATTATTATTATTATTATTATACCAATCTCTCTTAGGATGCTGGGGGCATATTAAATAGTATCATAAATAAAGAAAAGAAGAGACAATGACAATATTTGTAATGAATGTGAAGGCTGGGTGCCACCACTCCCCACCAAGTTTAGCCAGCAAATTTTGGCTTGGGACCAAATACCTGACACGCGTCCCCCCTAAATTGCCAACCTTGGATCCTATCAGATATTCCCAATGCTTTTAACCAAATCAGCACATTTTTCGATTCTGTCATGGATTCTTTGTTTTCAAAAATCGATAAAAGGGAATTGAATAATGAATATAATAAAATAAAATGATTGATAATAAAGTGTTTTTAATATAAGGATTCAAAGATCATGAATGATAGAAATTGATTAATAAAGTACTTAAGAACCAAAAACAGGAATTAACAAAACTAGACATTTTCAATTGATTACCAGAGCTGTGTAATACTGAGTCGGCAACTGCACTCGATCCACCGATCCCCAAATTGCAAGAAAAACAAAAGCCACAAAGGAGAAAAAAGTAAGTCCACAGTCACACGTGAAGTGTGTATATGGATTCATCTTAAAACATCTATAAACATGAACTCAAAATAAAGGTTATAATTATTAACATATGTAGATTTATAACATTTAAATACAAAAAAATATGAAAGAATGATGAAGAACAGTACTTTGTGGATGATAAAGAATATCATGATAACAGAGAGACCAATGCCTCCCAATTGAATACCAGGGGCTCTTACACAAACACACAACCAAACAAATATTATAGTTCTTGTGGTTCAGAACCACTCACCGTTGCCGGTTCAAGAAGGCAACCCACTAAATTGCATATATCCCTGCATCAAAACCAAAACATTTTTAACAAATCATAACTGACAATTGATTAAGCTAGTTAGTGCCTCTTTCAGAGATTGTAATCCAAAAGATTTTGTTCAAAACTAACTGGTAAAAAAATATTTCTAATTTGTAGACTCCTTAATGATATCATTATTCATTTAACTATTTTTAATAAACATTAAATAAATATTTTAAAAATATAATTTTTTATTTAGAATTAAAATATTTAATATTATATTTTACAGTTTTGAATAAAAAATATTATTTAAATTATTATTATGCTACATTAGCCGCATATTAAAAACAATGGTGCATTTAATATTCTTTATCACCCTATTCTTTTTTTCTTTAACATAATACATACATCATCCATTATACATATACACTCTAAGCATGTTCTGGAAAAAGTTCATCACAAGAAAAAGTTGGTTATGCTGTTTCTAAAATAATGAATATGGAAAACGAAAATTAGGAAAGTTGACTAACCCAGCAACCCAAGCGAGGAGAAAGAGCAGAGAAAGTCCATGGCTTGACTTGGTACGAAAAATAGTGATTATTTGAGGAATTTCAGCTACTCCCCAAAATACTAGACTTGTGAGCCCTAAACCGAATGAGATGTCATCTTTCAAATTGCAAAGACAGTCTTTGAAGTATATCTCAACCCATCTCAGGCATGGTTTTCTCTCCTTCACACAATAAGAAGGTGTCATTCTCTCTTTCTATCCTTTCTCTGTGTGCGAGTTTCAGCTGAGAAAATTGTAGACCGTGGTTTAATATATAGAAAAAGAAAAATTTTAAAATTACATAACAAGACATAGAAAAAGAAGAATCTGTCAGATTGTATCATACATTTTTAGGTTTCATCAGAATTTGAAAATAAAAAAAAAAAATAGTAACTCTATGTAATTAAATAAAATAAATAAAAAATATTACCAACCACAACCACATTTTTTCTAAATTATAAAATTTTAACATAAGATGTGGCTGAATCACATGCTTCCGAGTACTCGATAAGTTTTCCTACCACAACCATAGGATCACGTGTGTCTGTAATTAATGCTACAGACCAGAGCGAACCTCATTCCATGTTTATCCCAAGCATAGAAGTTTTGATTAAATGCTGTGTTAGATTTTGTGTTTTTTTAAAAAAAAAATTATGTAACATAATATAAATGTATAATAATATTAAATTTTTAATTTGTACAGTATTGCACATTTCTATAAAAAATTAACGTAATTCAATATATATAATATTATTAAATATTAATATTTTTAATAAAAATTTATTATATATAACTTTTTATTATGTTCAATATTATACAAACTAAAAAATCAAAATAATATATTTTTAAAATGACTGCATAAATATTTAATTTTCAAAGAGTTATCTTTATGTATTATTTTGTTATATAGCCTATTAATTACTAAAATGTATTATCTTTTAAAAGTATCTTAAATTTCAAAAAATCAAAATTAATAAAAAAATTAAACATATATTAACATTGTATCATATAAGTTATATAAATAAAAATTTTGTTTTAAAATGTTCTTCTGCTCGATGCATGATAAAATAACAACTTGAAATATGTTCAAGTATTAAAATGTAAGCTACTTGTAATTATATTTTATATATAAATAAATTTTAATATTAAATTTAAGTATAAAGTTTAAATTTAAAAAAAATATTTTTAATAAACATATCTACATAACATATATTTATTACAATTATATATATATATATATATAAAGAATACAATCACTACTCCATTCTATATTCATAAAATTTACATTACTTGAATAAGTTTTCGGTTGTATACTAAAGCATTTAAATTATAGCTAATAGCATCACCAAATACACATTGTATAGTGTAAATTATTTAAAACATTTTATTACTACAAAACCTGCATATATAGACAGATTTACAGACGAAATTTTAAACTATTATAGACGGTTTTTAAAATTACAGACGAACATAAACCGTCTGTAATATTTTCATCGGTAAAGAATTATAGACATATTTCACAATCTGTTTGTAACTTATAGACGAAAAAATCTTTCTGTAACTTACAGACTAAAAAATTCATCTGTAATCCATCTGTGATATATTTTACTATTTTTGTTATTTTTTGTTTATATACATAGTTATTTCTACCTGTTCCTGATTATCACAATTTATAAACATAATAAAAACTACAAATTGGGCATCTAAAAATTCAAAAATGGTTTATAAAATATAAAATTTAAATGTCATTACAATTGAAGACAAAAACATTCAAATAAATAATGTTAAAAATAAAATACATGTGTTCATCATAAATAATCAGTATGCTCATCATCTGAAGGAGTATCATCATCAGTAGATAAGGAGTCGAAAGAAGAATGATGCATGGAGCTGAAAATCGTTGGTGCTGGAGCTGGTGAAGGAGGAGGAAGAGGTGTGGGGCTACTTGCTCTCATTAGTTAAAAATATGTATGCATTTGCTGCATCTGCATATGTTGTTGCTTCATCTGCTGCTGGACCTCCCTTTACATCCTCGATGCCACCTTCTTCTTTATCTTTTTCTCCATTTTCGTTGTCCACTTCTTCTTCTATACACTTTCCTTACTCTTCCACATCTTCTTATTCAACTTCTGGAGTTCTTCATTGAGGGTATAGACTTGAGTGGACCATGTTCTCCACTTCCTCAGGTACAAGAGAAGGGGCATCTCCGGTGACAGATGTAGGAGACATGAAGTCTGCAAAGCAGCCTCCCATGCCATAAATGCGACCTTTATAAAGGTCACCCACTGTCTGTGACCACATAGCATCCTCATCAACTGACTCTGGATCCTGAGAAGATGTCTCCTTAAGCCTTTGAACATAATTAATCCTACAGTTCAGTTCAGATAACTAGATATTAGTCTGGAGATCTATTTAATAAATCACTAATAATAACATTTAGTATCAATATCAATAAGAATGACTGACATATGTGACCTGAAATTGTGTATCAACCTACAGGTTTTTGTCTTCCCTGCGAGTGTGTGTCTCCTTGAACAACTCTCCATGCATAGGTGGCCTCTTCAACAACTTCTCCTACAATTTGAAATAAATCACAATCTCAAATATGAAATTATAGATAGAGTAAAATAAATTTTAAAATCACATACCAAGTTCATCTTAGTATCAGCCAAAGTCGTAGAGCCACCAGTATGCAGTGATCCCCCTTGTTAGATGCCCTGTTTGTCTTATTCTTTACGGAGAGATTTTTAAACTCATCTGTACCCAATACTCCTTCAAGGCATGAACAAAGTTGGGTGCTATCCAATTAGCAGTAGAAGGGTCTTGACGAGCCTTAGTGTACATCTGTCTTAGTCGTTTTGCAGTGCGACTCTTCCAGTCCTTGAAAATCATCTTTTCGTCTTGGGAGAAATGGAGAAGTTGCTCTACATAAACACAATTTCATTAGAAGAGGTACAAACAGTCATATGTAATTACACTTAGTTAAAATTAATACACTATTATTACTTTCCAATCTTTGAACCATTTCATCTTTGTATCCTTTGGCACCTTTGCAAAACTTGTGTAAGGTGTCACACTTCTAAAGAGAAGTAAATTTGACTAGCAACTGTACTAGTATTGATGTAACAAGTTATAAAAATGATAGTCCCAAGTATTGTTCTCAGGGAATAAAAGTATTCAATTATCACTTCACAAGGCCACAATTAGTTGAGCTTTACAGATGTCAAATTGATTTTGGAAATAAAAGTGACAAATATTGAAATCAGAAAGAGAAATAGAACAATGAACATGTAAATGTGTGATTAACAGATATGGAAAACAAAGTTAGGGAGTTGTTTCACAAAACTTTAATGTTGAATCAATAAAGTTCTAAACTTGCAAGTAATTGGAAAGAATGACAATCAGTTTCACGTTGTATTATTCAGAGGTTAATTCCTTAACTCAATGAACCTAACATTCAATCAAATCACTCTAATTCCTTAGATCTGGTTCAATTCAATGTTGCTTTAAGTGTAAGAAACCAAAAGATTGCAAGATTAAGTTCTCTTATCCCTAAGAAAGCTATAATCCTCGTAATTGATTCAGATATGAGAAACAAATCCAATTTTCATTGATAAGAGTTTATCTGTAATTAGTTAATCAAATTTCCATTCAATCACTATGTAAAGTGAAGAATCAATCACTCAATCCATTCAAAAACTCAAAAGTCAGATCCAGAATCGATTCAACACATTCGTTTTGGATCCACAATCCCTAACTATGAAGAATTTACGCAACCATTACAGCAGAGAAAGAAATGTGTTGAACGCAGAAGAGTCATCTTCAATTGATCTTCAATCTGATTCCTTTAGGTTGAAGCTCGATGTTCGTCCCCACTCTCTCTCTCAAACTCTCTCAACACCAGAAAACTAAATGCAAATGAAAAATGAACAAAAAATCCAAAAATCTGAGCGCTTCTGCAATTTATAAGTTTTCCCGCCTTCTGCATGTTATCACTTTTCTTCATAAGAGTAGCCATGCAAAGGCTTATCTGGTGTTCTGGAAGACTCGAATGATCACTTTCATTCATAAAAGTGGCAACGCTAGAAGTTGAGTTATGTGCGTGTTCACTTTCATGAGTAAAAGTGGCCACGCGCAACTTGCCTTGCTACATGCCTCTCTGGAACAATCACTCTTTTTGGCGAGAGTGATAACGCACTACTCACTAAGATTGAGACTTCTCTAGAACATCCACTTTCACCAGCGAAAGTGATAACGCGCTATTCTGCTGTGATTGGAGTTCCTCTGGAACGCTCACTTTCACCAGTGAAAGTGACAACGCCCTCTTTGTTGAGTTTGGAGCTTGTCTGGAACGTTCACTTTCACCAGCGAAAGTGATAACGCATACTTGTAACATTTACTCTTGTGGATAAGAGTGATTATGCACAGATTCCACTTCTCATTTAAGCTCTGGAATAATCACTTTCACCAGAAATAATGATCACGCCCAGCTCAAACTCCATTAAACCTTGTTCCTTGCATCCAGTTTTGCTACTTTTCTTCTATCTTTCCATTGATCTTCCATTTTCATGAACTTTGCTCAGATTTTCCTACAAAAACATTATTAAATTACTAATTTCTACACAGAAAATTCATAAATGCTAAAATAACAATGAATCTAAAAGAAAACCTTAACCATTCTATTTTTATGAGTTTTTCTGCTTTTTCCAACATATTTTCTTTATCAAATGGATTAAAGCTACAGTAAAATACTAGTCAAAATGTGGATTCATCATAAGGCGCATCAAACATCTTCTTAATGGTATTTGTGACTTGGTAGAGACCTTTCTGTGGTGGTATCCAACTGATAACACAATAAAATAAAATAATTATTATAACATTCACATAAAATATGCAATGTTAGGCATATTTTGAAGGAAACTTACCGAGTAGACCCATCCCATTTCAAAGTTTCTAACAATCTCAATGATGCCTGGGTCTGTGATGATTGCTACCCACTTATAGCTGGGACAGCAGTGGATCCCTCTCCTGTGCCCTATGTAGTAGGCAGTGCAGAGTGTGAAACTCGCTGTACTGGAGGGGGAGGAGCAATATACCTAGGATTGGGTATCATGATAAATTGCTCCTACCCCCTAACCTAGGAGGTCTACACTATAGTTGGTGTGGAGGTCAAAGTGGGAGGGGTGGGTGAAGAAGTATTGCTACGATCAGGACGCTGAGCAACACCCTTTTTAGCCTAGGAATTAAAGGCAAATAATGAATTCTAGTTTGTGGTACATCTTTATGTTTACCACTTTTACCACCTCTTCTTGGTTTAAACCCAGGCTCTCCACAGAATTTGTAATTTGTCAAAAAAGCATGCAACCTTTCAAATAACAATCAATTTTGACTTCTTTTAATCCAAGTTTGGAAACTAATTTTTTTGCTTAGTAAAAGTCTTTTAGGATTGAGTCAGATTAGAGACTAAGCTCACTAATTAATGTAGCCCATTAATCAAATGAACTCTGACTTTGATTGCCTTCTGACTTTATGCTTAACATTCTTACTGCTAAAGATAACTTTGAATGTGCACACCCATCCCATAAAGGCTTATTTGCTGCCTCTAAAATATTATAAAACTTTGCAGCCTTTCCATTAGGTTCTTATTCAGTTTCAAAATCATGAAAAATTCCAAATTCAGGACCAACAACATCATAAACCATTTCTTGATAACAACTATTGCTTTCTTCCCAACTTACTTTACCTACATCCTCACCTGATTGCAATATATTTGAATTGCCTACTTGATTGTCCACATTAACTACTTCCCTATGCTCAGTCCATATCCAATAATCATATTTAAATCCAAACTTATACAAATCATACCTAATTGAATCAATATCCAAAAACTTTCTACACTTGCACTTAGAACATGAGCACCTAACTTTTTGGTTGGTGATGAATTATTGCGAATTACAACAAACACGTATGAATTCCTCTACACCCTCAATGAATTCATGTTTATTCCCCCCTGACTTGGGTGCAACCTATCATACATCCACTGACGATTTCTGAGAAACATCAAGATCAAGAACTATATAAACCTAATACAAATACATAATGTTGTATCAACTTTCTATTATACATTACACAAATTTTTAATATAAATTTTGGCATAACCTCTCCTAATACATGTCAATTTCCTTACGTTTGTTTACCACTTTTTATAAAAATTAAAATTTTCACCACACATAACTAATATATTATATAACAATATATTAATCAATGCATAAAACACAAACACATCACAATTCTAAACCGTTCTAGAGCACATCCCCTTATAACTTCACAACATGCATATTCTACAAACTCCACAAACACAAACAATCCTATAGCACACAATAATCAGGTTCGAAGAAGGACCTCTATGCCCTTCCCCCCAGTCATACAATCTCCAATCTTACAACTCTATCTTAGAAATTTTAAGTCTCTAAAATACATCAAAAATTAAAAAACTAAACTGATTAAAAGTTAGAGTATCGTACCAGGAACATAATGATGCAAGTTATCTTTCAAATGAATGCTCCAATCATTCGCAAAGGCCAAAAAACTGAAGCTCCAAGAGAGAGGCGAGAGAGAGAGAGGAAATTATGCAAAATGAAGAAGAAGAAAGAGGAGGCGTAGTTTTATGTGTTTCGCACATTATAGACAGAAAAATCCGTCTATAAATGTTTTAATGAAATGCTGCATTTTAAAGGATAAATTACAGACGAATTTATCCATTTATAAATTCGTCAAATACATTTACAGACAAAAAAATCAATCTGTAAATTGTCAAATGAAAAGTTGGTCAAAAAACGGCAATATTTACAAATGAATTTTTCTGTCTGTAACTCCCGCTCCAAATTTGCCTCCCATTTTTAAATTATAGACATATTTTTTTGTCTATAAATTCATCAAATACAGTTATAGACGAAAAAATATGTCTGTAAATTGTCAGATGAAAATTCGGTAAAAAACGGCAATATTTACAGACGAATTTTCTCATCTGTAACTCCCACTCCAAATTTCCCTCCCGTTTTCAAATTACAGACGAAAAAATCTGTTTGTCATGTCTGTCTATAATACTTCGTGCCAAATGACTGGCCAACTACAGACAGACAAAAATCCGTCTGTAATATAGATGGATTTATAGACAGATTTTTCAGAAAATTTTTAAAAAATAAAAATCTAAAAATTCATCTGTAAATTCGTCTGTATTACAAATAGATTTGTGTCCGTTGTAATATCCATTTGTAAATAGCACTTTTCTAGTAGTGATTTTTTTAACTTTTTAAATATATTAAAAGGTATTATTTCTTATAAAGTAATTTATGTTTGAGACATATAGAAATAATAAAAAGTTTAATTCTATTTTAAACACTATATATACATTATTAGATAAATATATCGTGGTGAAATGTTTTTATACTATCTTTTAACTAAAATTATAAAATTTACTACATACCATATTACATAAATTCTTTGAGCGAATGTTACTTCTTTAAGTAGGTTCATACTAAATCTTAAACCTAACAAGCTAGTTAGATCAAACTTTTTGATATCATTAAATTGAGACGTCTTTGTTACTATTAACAATTTCATCTTAATTGTTATGTTGTTATGCCATACTTAGAGACTAAAATAAAATTATTCTAAATAAATGAATAAAGATATGTATCACACACATTATATATATATATATATATATATATATGTATGTATGTATGTATGTATGTATGTAGTTATTGTTTAGCAATAAAAGATATCATACAAATCTTCTATCTTTTTCTAGATTGGTTAGGTATATTATAAACTAAATAAAAAATGAATGTCAAGTGAAAAGATCCTAAACACCCATAATTTACATATATTACTTTCCTTTTCGAACAGTTCACCTTTATATAATCCTTTTTCCATCTGGAAAAGGATCAACATAAAGGTTCAAGTAAGTCGCGACAGAATATATGGGATAAGGATCTAAACTCTAATGGAGGTTGCAAGATTATGAGAGTACCATTAGGATTGTTAATACTAGTAATAGTTAATATCACACAATCAATAAAGATAATAGTTTGGTTAATATTGTTATGGCTCCAAGTTCCCATCCCTATACTAAAACTCATGTTCTTATCAAGAGTTGGGTTATTCCTAACATTCATAACTAATTCATTACATCTCTAAAAATAATGAAATCAATTAGGTTTTGTTCCTATAAGTAACTATTATCTTACAAAAATATATTCACAAAACAAATTCTTTTAATTCTAATTCGAGATCAATTTTCTGTTTGGAGGTCACAAGTTATCTTATTTCAGTACAAGATTATTAGAAAAATTATAACTTATTCATTTTAAATCCAAATATAATTAAATAAGTATGGTTGTTCTCCTATGTATATCTATTTTCAATGAAAAATACATGTTCAGAACTAAGGCTCTTAAGTCACCCTATTGAGAATAATTTTTTTTCTATAAGTCACAAAATTTTATTTTTCACCTAGCAATAAGTTAGAAAATTTATATCTTACTCATTTTAAGTCCAAAAATTATAAAAAAAACAATGAAAATATTGCCTCAGTGTCTGTCTTTCAACAAATATATAATAAAAATTTAAATATTTACATAGCCTTGCATGTGACAAATTTTTGTCTGCAAGTTATATGATTCCTTTTATTTATCAACAACTTAATTTGAAAATCATAATTAATTTGATTTAAATCAAATTTTAGTGAAACCAATGACAAATTACATCTAATAGATTTTTGTGATTAAATATTTTGAATTTTTTGAAGTCTATTTAGGTTGAACTATGATATTTTCTTATATAAAGGTCTAATCTTTCAAATTTAATTCAATAACTGAGTCAACTTCATGTATTTCTCATATTACAAAGAATCCAAAAGTGTACATGCATGTAAAAATTCATTTCATAGTTACTTTCTATTTTTAAGTCATTTTTCTTTAACTCTTTTATCTAAAATCTTTAAAAATATATTAAAAAATATCATTTAAATTCAAATAAATCAAACAACTTTAGAATAATAAAATTATGTGTGCTGGTCTTCTAAAATTTTTTTCGTAATTTTTGGAATTTTTTTTAAAACTAAAAACAACATAAAAATAATTCTAACTATCTCAAAATTATAAATCTTTTTTAAAATTTATAAAAATTCCATGACTTACTAAAGTTCAAACTAAAAATTCATTTCCTAGTTACTTTCTATTTTTAGGTCATTTTTTTTAATTTTTTTATATAAAATCTTTAAAAATATATTTAAAAATATTATTTAAATTCAAAATAAATCAAACGACTTTAGAATAATAAAATCATATGTGCTTACCTTCTAAAAAAATTTTCGTGATTTTTAGAATTTTTTAAAACTAAAAATAACATAAAAATAATTCTATCTCAAAATTGTAAATTTATTTTAAAATTTGCAAGAATTTCTTTTTATAACTTACCAAGGTTCAATGAATTTTTAATGAAGGTTGGTACATTTATGTCATATAAAAGTTAAATAAAGGCTTAGAAATTAAATAATGCATAAAAAAAGATATTTGAAAAAAAGAGATATTTTGAGATAAAAAATGCATAATTTTTGCAGAAAATTTTAAATTTCAAGACAAAAAATGTCTAATTCCTCGTATAAAAATAGGAGAGAGGGAGAGAAATAGAATGAAAGATAAAAACTTTCCTTGTTAGAAGAGGGTTTTTCTATATAAAAAAAATTAAATACTAAAATATAAAATATTGAGAAAAATTACAAAAATATGAAAAAATTTAAAATATTATCATTGAGTTGAAAAAGTACTGTTGACATTTTTGGTAGTTTAAATTTTTTAATTAATTTTTTGAAAATCATCATTAAAATTTTATAATTTTAATTTTTTTAAATTATTATTAATAATTTTTATTTTTAAATATTTTCTTAAAAAAATCACCATTGACAATATTTTGCATTTTATAATTTTTTGTAGTGTAAATTTTTAATTTTTGTATTTACATAAAAAAATTATCATTTGCGGTTTTTGAATCTTATATTTATGTATTTTTTTTTAAAAAAATTCATATTTTATTATAGATTATTTTTAAATATCATATAAAAATAAATAAAAATCTTTGAATGATCCATAAAAAGAAAATTTTCATATTTTAGTATATATTATTTTTAAATATCATATAAAAATAAACAAAAATCTTTGAATGATCCATAGAAAGAGAAGCGTAGAGATATTTTTTTCTTACCCCAACTACCAAAAGGAAATCCTCCAAAAGTGAAGAATATAGGAAGGAAAGGGAACCCGTAGAATTTTGAATTTTATTTTATTTTTTAAAAAAATTAAAATGATATGAAAATTTATTATAAAATAAAATAAAATTTTTATTAAGAAAATTTAAATTTTTTAATTTAAGTTTAATTTTTTATGAATATTTTTAATACAATTCAATTATTTCTTTTTATATCTTTTTTTAAGCATCCAAACAAGTACAAGAAAATTTTTATAATTTTTTTCTTATTTAAATTTATCCAAATATCTAATAATTTTTACTTTAATTTTATACTCTTATTTTATTTTATTTTTCTCTTTATTTTACTTTGCATTCAAACAAATTCTTGGCGCAAGGTGGAAAAACGAAACTAGCTAATTCAGAATCTACTAAACAAAGTTAAGAAGTGAGAATTGAGCCTTTTATTATTATCACTTGCATTATTGTCTTTCTTATTTTGTTTTTTTTTTTTTATATAGAAAAGTAATAGGAGAGAAGACTAAAATGGACCCGACTTGCAAAATGGAATTTCTCATGTGTAAGTATGGATCACTTTTACTATTTATTTTAAACATTTTCTAATATGTTTTCAAGAAAATAAGTAAATAAAGTCTAAATAAGTTTTTTTGTTGGACAAGGGATTTTTAAACCCTAAATTGTTGAAAATAATATATATAAATAAATAAGCTATAACAAAACAACAAAAGTTAAAACTACAATCAAATATTAATTGTGAAAGAAATTGAGAGATAGAAAATTAAAGCACGTCTAACCAATGAATAAAAAGTAGAATAGGTGTAACACCTTAATTTTACTTTCTACAATAATGAATTTTCACAAAAGTAGGGGGATAAATTTTTTCATTCAAATAAAATCCTCATTAGAATGTTTCAAATTTAAGGAAAGGGTTACAAGTTCATATCAAGTAACTACTATAGGACCTATTCAAATACAACAGTTACAAAATAATATTCTAAGTCCTATAGCATTTTCATCTACCCCTTCACTAAGACCAGATCGTCTTGGTTACCTGAAAAATGAATGTAAGGGTGAGTACTCTACACTACCAAACATACAAACAAGCATAGAGTCTCACCTTGCACCTACTCTACGTTATTTCTAACACAATTCATAAAATATATTCACAAACAGTAATATTACTCCATTCAATTTAATTCAAACACTGATGCACTCACGGCATCAACTAGTTTACAAACACACAAAATTAACAAACAATAATCTCGTGCACTCACTGCATACTAGCCACGCTCACAGTGGTACAGTGATCACAGATTTTCACCATGGATGGTCGCCAGTTACCCCCACCTCACGGATACCACGTGAGCAGTCACGGGTCGCTCAGCAAAGGTAATGGTCAGAGGTCTAGTCAAGAAGAGAGTGTGTGGCCTGTGGCGCACCCGCTCCTACAGTCAGTGTCACCACCACTCCCTCTTTCCCAAGATATTTCTACCGTTCTCATCTTCCACACTCCAGTATATTGCTAAATCATTAACCGCACGTTACACTGGCGTTAATCATGCCTCATTCACACACATTGCAATATTCATTCTCAGTATACGACATAAAGCCTACAATCATGCGTAATACACGGCATTAGGCCCTCATTCGTTTTACAACACACGACACAAGCCTATATTCATTCATATTACATGGCCCTTGGGCCCACACTTGTTTACAACATTCATTCAAATATACGGCACAAGTGCCCATACTCATTCGCAGTACTAGGCATATATGCCCTCATCCTATCACACGACATTTAATATATATATATATATATATATATATATATATAATTCACGTTCATTAATTCTCGGCAACCACACATTCTCTCATCCACACATATAATATTCACCTCTCACGACACATGGCCCATATCACATTTCATAACAATTTCCTACTCTCTAACTCAGCCACATTCCAATATTCAACAAAATAACAACAAATCACACACAATAGAGTAGGGTAGAGTCCCCCTCTACCTTGGATTGAAGACCCACACTTGAATCCAACCACGGAAGCGCTCTCTACACAAATTTTGGCCTAAATACATGGAAGAACTCCATGAGAACCCAAGGAAACTGAGCAACAGAGAAAGGGGATGAAAAACGAAAACTTTAACCATTAAAACTCACCTCTAAGCGTTTCTCATACAGATTCAACCTTCAATCTGGCTTCCGAACGGCTTTGGAGGCAATTTAATTGGTAGAATAAGATTTTGGGTCGAGAGAATCGAAGAGATTTGGAAGGAAAATAGGAAAATGAAATCCCAATCCCTAAACCCCTTTTTAAAACTCTTCTAGTCACGACACTCTCGCTGTAGCAATGCCCCATATCACTCTTATCATTATTCTTCCAATAGTGAAACACATCAAATTCTACAGTGTCATCATAATCAACTTGTGACTCATCCAAATATAATTCTAATTCACTTTTACCAACAGTAGACTTATTTTCATTTTGAAACATTTTAAACTCCTGTAAGATATAACATAATAACCATTTAAAAAAATAAAAATAAGAAACACATCATGATTAAAATGTCATAAGAGAACATACATTGAACAATTTTGATTTCTTTGACCTATTTCCATCTCCATGTAACTTTCACAACAAATTGGATTCATTGGAAGGTTGAGACCCACTTGTAGCATTAAAACTGTTTGCATATTCTCCACAAAGTTTATCAAACTTATCCTTCACATTATTGACCTTCTCATAAGAGGTTAGAGGATTAAGATAGGTGTAGCAAAATTGTAAAAAATCAAGCTTCAAATAAGGGTCAAGAATAGCTCCAAAAGCTAACAAAACACAATAATTCTTCCAATATTTTTCAAATTTTCCTTTCATTCTTACAGCCATATCCTTTATGACATCATCTTCATTCAATAAATATTCATTCAACAAGCATTCAATCTTCCAAACTTACATAAAATATAAGTTTAAAGTCGGATAACAAGAACCAGAAGCCATATTTGTAGTATGAAAAAACAGGTCTAAAAATTCACATAATTTCTCTCCTTTCGTCCATTCCTCATATGATGAACAATATTTATAATTTCTATCAACAACCTAAAGAATATCAAAAACTTTTTCATACTTGATTGCACTCTCAAGCATTAAGTATGTCAAATTCCACCTCCACCACAAACTGCTGCACCTTCTAAGAATGAGCCTTCCTTGGAAGAGTTGATGAGGAAAATGGCAATTAACGATCTGAATTTCCAACAAAGAACAGAAGCATCCATTCAAAACTTGGAAAATCAGATTGGACAGATTGCTTCCGCTCTGAATCATTTGCAATCTCAAGGTTCTAGTAATCTATCTGCACAATCAATTGTCAATCAAGATGATGCTAGTGCCAACACCTTGAGATTAGAAAAAACCATTCAAGACTCTCAAGACCTACAACCAACAGATGAAGATCTAAATTCTATTGCTCTAGCAAGTGATTGCAGTGCAGAATCTGCTCCTACTGCTCATGCCATATCTATCGATGCAGAAGAAAAATTTGAACAACCTGTTCCTCTTGCATTTCATTCAGTTTTACATGATAATTTGTTGAATGATTTAGTTGATGATAATTTAGTCTGAGTTTTCTGATTTTTTAAATTGTATTAATTATCCTAACTTAGCCAAATATCCTGATTCTTTTACTTGTGATGGTTATACTGATTCTGCAAAATGTAGCTTTTGTGCTGAAATTGATACATATGTGTATGGTGATTTTGATGTAGCTATTGTAGATACTGAGAAAGTAAATCATGATGCATCCATTGCAAAATCTAAAAAAATGAATCATGATGCATTTGTTGAAGTGCAAGTTGCATATCCAGCTCCAATTTTTACATTGCCTGCTGCATCTGAGTTGAAGCCATTTCCTGAGCAGTTGAAGTATGGATATTAAATCACTATATATCCAAGAGTGCAGCAACCAAAGTATAGTAAGAGTACACAATATTCTGCACATTAAGGCAATCAGGAACATGAAGAGAAGCTCATTGAGTTTATCAAGTAGCTGGAAGTCCCTCCACGGTTATTTTTTCCATGTTTCCAATTAAATGAAGTGCTACAAATTTATGAGAAAAAAGAGGAATATCTAGGGATACAAATAAAATCGCTACTATCAAAAGTATCTCCTAGAATTAAAGATCATAAGGCATCAAGCTAGTGACATTAAAAGAGCGCTGTGTGAGAGGCAACTCATAATTTTTTTGCATAAGTCTTGGAAATGATCAAGTGTAGCAAGAGAATGACCACTTTTAAGACTTAAGGTAGTCACTTTGGTGAGAAAAATGAGTTTGTCATGAAGGTAATCACTTTTCCAAGCAAAAGTAGTTACTCTCGACCCAGCAAAGGAGGAAGAAGAAGAGGATGCAACCGATAGTTTTTCTTCCTCCAACTCAAATGAAGACCTAATTTAGTTTTAGTTTCTTTTATTTCAATTACCCTTTAGTTATTTTTATTTCATTTCCTTGTACATATTACCCACCATTTCCAATAGTTATTGCACTTTATCACTTTTCTTTTCTTGCTTTAATTTTGCCCTACTGCTTTATCTTTGAATAGTTACTTGACGCTTTCATTCTCTTTTATATATAATTATCTGTTTAGTTTCCATACTTCTTTTTTGTGCTAAATGCATTGTGCGTCTTTCTGTAGAGAATGCCCCAGTCCCATTAAGAGGAGCATGAATTTCATCTCTGAATTGTGAGCCATCATCCATGAAAGGGGAGTGATCTCTTGCCTCTGTTTCACATGTTTTTAGTCTGATTTTCTTGCATACTTTACAGATAAAATACAAAAATATGTTCATCATTCTTCTCTTTTTAATTCAATTTAGTTTTGTAATTCTGATTTTATGTTCTGATTGTACTTCCCATTCAACTCACAATCAGTCTCTGTTTTGTACATATTTACTATTCCTACCACACTGAATATATTTTCTTGTAAGGTGAATTATATTCACATGTTGCAATTAATTATCACCTTTATCATGGTAGAGAATTGGGCCTTAAATTTCTTTCCTATGTGCACTTTACATGTATTTTTGCATCTATCCTCTAGAACTTGCCCTATTTCTTAATTGAATATGCATTGTGTAATTTTTTATCTAGATGATTGAGGCCTTCTTTGCACACACCTACCCACCCTAGAACACCCTTGCGCATAATTACCTTGTTCTAAACTATGATTTTTGCCAAACTTAGTCTGCAAAACTGTTTTTCTTACCTCAAGAAAGGAATTTCTTTTGAGTTGCATCAAGATTGAATGCAAGAAACTAAGTTTGGGGTGCTGATTATCACTATAG
Organism: Abrus precatorius; assembly: GCF_003935025.1. NCBI lineage: Eukaryota > Viridiplantae > Streptophyta > Magnoliopsida > Fabales > Fabaceae > Abrus > Abrus precatorius. The sequence continues at coordinate 4,441,760 of NW_020874362.1, read as the reverse complement.
TTGCTTAAGGACAAGCAAAATCTTAAGTTTGGGGTGGTGAACATCATACATGTTAATAATACATGTAAAAAATATGCTTGAATTTGAAGAAAAGAATGATTGTCAAAGTCCATAAAAAAAATGATGATGAATGAAATAAAAAGAAAAAGAAAAATACAGCAAGTTTTTTTTATAGAAATTTTTTTTTCACATAAGGCAAAATAATAAAAAAATATGGTGAAAGAATGCTTGAACCTCTTAACTTACATCATTTAATACATTCCATTCTAGTTATTGTACTCATTCACTCAAAAGAATTCATTTCTCTTGAAAAACCCACTTGAGTTGCATTATGTGGATTGTATTAAACCTTACTGGATTTTTGTTTCAGTTTAGTGGGACTTTGCATGAAAATGATTTATATGAGTGTGATTTCTTTGTTGAATGAATTCATGGTTTTGAAATTATTGGAAGTGTCAATTAGGGTCTAATAATGGAATGAAAAATTTTGAGAAATTTTTTTGGATAAATCCTTATGGAGTCATTGATTTTAATTTTTATGAAAATGATTTTAATGATTTTATGAAAATGGTTTTAATTTTTACATTGATGTCATTGATTTTCCTTTGTTTTCATCTTAAATTTGTAAGACCCATCCTCATGGAGGGCTAAACTTTCTTTTAATCCGTAGTGAGTTCATGGATTCCTGAATTCCTGGGTATGAATGTCAATATAATTTCATTTCCTTCATGAATTTATATTTCCTAACTCTTTGAATTGAATTAATGGTTGAATGAGGGTAACATTACTTAATTAACCCTAATTCGTTTTAATGAAATTCTTAACTTGGTTTGCTTAATCCTAAGTTAATTTCTAAGGTTGTGTAATCTTGGGGAAAAGATTTGGAGTCCATTAAATTTGCTTAAATTCGTATGGAGTTTTAAGGTTAATTCTTGCTTGTTGAGTTAATCTAATTCAGAGGAAGAGGAAAAGTATTGAATCTTGAGAGGAATATGGATAGAATCACATGAATAAACTAAGGATTGCTACATTTCATTGATTGAACTTTATAATTTTGTTTCTTGCTTTTTACATTGATCTTGAAATCACAAAACTCCCTTGTTTACTTACTTTCTGAATACACTACACACCATATGTTTGATATTTGATTACTCGTTCAATGATTTATGGGAGACGACCTAGGTTAGCACCCTAGTATTATATTAATTTCTGTTTATATTTTGATGAGGATTTGCAACAAATCTTTTGATCAAAACTTATAACTAAAAGTGTGTTTGTTTTATTGGACTATACATATGACAGACTGTATGAGAATGATTCACTAAGAATAAGAATCAATTTAGTTTGGTTAAAAAAAAAATTGGGTACTTTCGTTGTTAGAAAAAGGTCATTACACTTATCATTTTCCTTTCTCATTCCATTTCTTTTTTCAAAATTTCTGTCTCATTACTATATTTTCATTATGGCCTTACTCCTCTCATCAAGAACAAGAAAACTCATGTTATCAGCAAAATCATTTAAACATATATTCACAAACAAGAACACATAGCCACATCCATACAAGTACAACAAATCATGTTTCAGGTAACGTAATAGAACTTTCCTTATCTCAAAGGACAAGTTTAGTTAAGGAGTTAGTGGAAAGGGTCGTTCAAAAGGCCAAAGTCATCCTACATATTATAGAGAAGAACGCTCTTTGAAAAGAAGGAAAATAGTGAAAATAGAGGCGAGAACGAAGAGCCAAGCTCTGAGATACTCACCAACGATTCCGTAGAGTTAAGGTTCAAGCTCAAATTCGGGGTAACTTCAGAGTTTCTGAAGCTTCTCTCTATAGGATGGAAGAGAGAGTTCAGAGAAAAAGAGTTAGGAAATGTTTCTTGAAGTATAATGCAAGTCTCAGGTCAGAAATCCCTTAAATACCCCCTGAACCTTGCGTGCTCTTGCTTGAGCGAACGAATTCTCACTTGAGTGAGACTATCTTCACCTGAACGAGCTTCATCTCGCCTGGGTGAAATATGCAAATAGTGGTCTCCCCAACTATTTTTTGATATTCTGGTTGGAGCAAGCCCAATTTTGTCTGGGTGAGGTGACAATTGAGTTGTGTTTATCTCCTTCTCGCTTGAATAAGACTCATCTCGCTTGAATGAGAATGTCCTAAAATCTTGTGGTTCTAGATGCTTAGTCTTACTTGAATGAGATCCCCTGCACCAGACTTATCTAAAATGCTCAAAATTCATTCTCAAATACATTCTAACATTATGCAATATTAAATAATTCATTAATTAATCAAATAATAAAAAAGAGGGTGTTATAGCTCCATATAAACCTTCTTTTCGATATCTCCATGCAAAAATGTTGTGTTCACATCTAGTTGATGCAGTATCCACCCTTTTTTGCTGCCAATACCAACAATGTCCTGATTGTAGTCATCTTGACCCTTGGACTAAATGTGTTCAAGTAGTCCAAACTAGCCACTTGAGTGAAGTCTTTTGCCACAAGTTGAGCCCTTTATCTCTACACTGCCATCAACATTGTATTTCACCTTAAACACCCATTTACATTCAACAACTTTCTTCCTTTAAAGTAGCTTAGTGAGGGTCTAATGAGGTTGTCACTTAAAGCCTTGAGTTCATTTCTAATAACACATTTCTAACAATCATTTTGAATAGCTTTTGTGTAGGTTTGTGGTTTAACAATAAAAGAAATAGACACAGTAAAGTGTTTGTGTGAAGAAAATAATGAATCATATGAGATATTTTGAAATTGAATGTCTGACATAATTGGATGGATTGTTGGCGAGAAAAATATGCAACGATAATATTACAAATATGAGGGTGGTCTTTTAATCCTTTGAGATTGCCTTAGTAGGCATGTTATTAGGCATTGGTGGTTCATTTGTAAGTTTTATTTTATTTTCACAATTTGGATTTTGATTCTCAAATGAAAGGATCATCAAGCAGATAGGTTGCTAATTAGCAATGGTCATTGGTGCTCCAATGGTTGATTTTTTGTTTTTCTCAATCAAGGGAAATATTTTCTCCTAAAACATCACATCCCTTGATATGAAGGTTTCTCTTGACTTCAAATTATACACAATGTATCATTTTGTCCCTAATTTATATCCTAGGAAAAAGCATTTCTTTGATCTAGGATCAATCTTACTTCTATTACTAATGGAACTTGAAACAAATTAGATGCATCCAAAAACTTTTAAGTTTAAAATCTTAGGATGCTCATTATGTAAGACTTGGTAACATAATTTGTTATTAAGAAACCGAGTCTATTTATGATGTAAATAGCATGAAGGAACACATAATTCTAGAAAATTTTATGAAGGTTAGATTGGAACATGAAAGTCCAGGCCACACCAAGTATGTGTTGATGCTTTCTCTCCACTATCTCATTTTGTTGTGGGGTGCCAACATATGATGTTTGGTGTTGGATTCCTTTTTCTGCATACTAAGATTTAAGCAAAAACTCCACCCCATTATCAAACCTTATTGTTTTAATGGTTTTATTAAATTATGTTTCAATTATTGTGACAAAATTTTTAAACAAATTGGAAGCCTCATATTTTTTCTTTATTAAAAATATTCATGTATATTTAGATTTGTCATTTACTATAGTTAAAAAATATTTATAACCAAAAATTAAAGTAACGGGCAAAGGCCCCCAAATATCTACATATATAATATTAAAAATATTTATTGAATCGCTATCACTGTCATTCAGAGGTAATCTCTTTTGTTTTGGGAAATGTATAACATCGCAGGGAAAAGTTATTTTATTACACTCAATACCAGGATACATGCTTTTCAGAAATTTTAATTTCTCGTAGGATGGATAACCTAACCTCAAATGCCACAAATCAAAATCATATGAGAAAAAATTATTGACATAATATTTTATTGTGTTGGCAGTACCCTTTGGATCCTTTGCATAGAATCCTAATTTCAACTTAGCTACATCAATCATCCTCATCGAGCTGATTTCCTGAATCTGACAATTAGAATCTAAAAAATTACTTTGCAAGATAGTGTTTTGGTTAACTTTGAAATTGATATTAAATTGAACTTAAACTCGAGTATATATAAAACTTTTGTAAGGTGCAATGACTTATCAAGATAAACAGTTCCAAAAGTACAGGTGCTAACCTGGCTTCCATTTGATAATCAAATGACAATAGGTTTGATTTTTCTATGTGATTGAAAGAAACCTAAAGAATAACAGACATGATCACTTGCTCGTGTATTAATGATCTAGGAAACATAATTATATTACTTAGAATTATACCTGTGTTCTAAGGTTAACGATCACTACATGATTTGAAGAATTTGATGATTGGTGAAGAAAAGCTAATAGAGCTTTCTGTTGCTCCAAGGTAACAATCACACCAGAATTCTCTCAAGGTTCCCTCTTGGAAAAAATACTCTGAGTATCATTACACTCATCTTCCTCCTAGCTACAATTGTTGACATAGTTCTATTTCTTTAGGTGTTGGGGGTATCCATGTTTTTTATAACAAGTATCAACTGTGTGGCCAATTTTTTTCACGGTATGAGCACACTCTAGTGCCTTGTCCTTTTCCCTCGTTACCTCTTCTTCCACTATCACCATTCACTCCTTAAGGCTTACCACCTCTTCCTCTTTATCTTCCATAACTACTGGCCAGGTTAGTAACAACCTGAATCTCATCATACTGAGTCATAATTTTCCTTTCTTATTGAACTAGTAGGGAGAATACCTTATTAATTGATGATAATAGAATTTTACAGCAACATATTGGTCATCAAGACTCTTCAAAAAATGAATCACCTGATCTCCCTCTCTATATCTCCTTATCGTAAAAATTAGGTTGCAAGTACATCGATTCTCACAAGAATAATTCAGAATTGGCCTAAAATTTTCAAGCTCTTGCCACAGAGCCTTTAAATTTGTGAAATATGTTGTAATTGACAATGTTCCTTGTTTCCTGTTATAAATCTGTTTTTGCAATTTAGAAATACAAAAAATGTCTCCCTGATAATACCCCTCTTTAATAACACTCCAGACCTTAGAGGTCGTCTCCATCCATATTATGCTTTGAGTAATTGATCGATTAAGAGAATGATGTACCCACAAAAGTACCATGGTATTGCACATATCTCAAGCAAGAGACGTTGGTTCATCACCTTCGGGTCTCGATAATGATCCATCAATAAATTGAAGTTTATTCTTAGACCTCAACGCCATTTGCGTAGTCCTTGACCATGCATGATAGTTATCCCCTGTCAAATGAGCCGAACGAGAGAAGCTCCAGGGTTTTCATTGGGGTGGAGACAATAGGGATTCAAAGGATCTTGAGGAACATTCGCCATCAAAATCAAACAAGGATTAATTTGAAGAAAGAAGAAGAAAATCGGGGAAGAAGAATTTAAAAATGTAAAATTTCAGAGTGCAACAACACTAGCAGAGCTCCAAGGAAATGAGTTCTAATACCATGTAAAAATTCATGACATACATGCACCTTGAGACCTCGTACACAAATTACAGAGAACTTTGAGAAAATAAAAAAAAAAATCAAATTAATTGCAAGAAAAGCCATAGAATACTCATTATGATACAATTATTTATACAAGCTAAAAAAAGAGAAAGCTAACAAACTATAGCAGACTTGTCTAACAAAATCAACTAACTAACAGCTTAATAGAATACATCAATAACTTATTACATAGAGAAAAGAAAAATAACTGTAACATAACTTAGTAGATACATCTCCTAACACTACCGTCCTGCATCACCAACACATTAAAAAGTCATCTCCTCATAATATAAGCCATGTTTACTACTCAGATATTGACTTTTATCGGTATATACATATCATTCTTAATTTTCCCCTTTTATAAATTTTAAATTAATTGTATATTCTTATAATTTGATTTTTCTATTTTCATTCATCTTTATATTTTATTAAATTATTCATATATTTCTTGATAACTTCTATTATTTTTATATGTATGTTTCACTAAATTTAAAATACCTAACCCTTACGAAAGTTTATAGTTATTATAGTTATGAGTGAAGATGCTCGTAAGAAGCTGGAACAAGTGGGTGGCTGGAAATTACTCCGCGTTTGGTAGGTTCTTTTCCTTATGCCCGAATGCACAAAGCCAAACGTATCAAATATCAAGTAGGTGTAAAGATGGCATTATGCTCTCTGCACCACAAGAAATATATTTGAATATGGATGTTAATTATAATCAGATTCCTATAACATCATTTAACAATATTTTATGTATATTAAATTTCATCAATTTATTAATTAAATTAAAAAATTTTAATATTAGATTAATTTTATAATCTTTTAAATAATTAAAATAACATTTTATTAATTAATTTTTATAACATATAATATATTTTTTTTAAATATAAATGAATGTAAATTCTAAAATTGCCAAATTTTCTTTGAAAATCATATTAATACATATTTATTTAAGTTAAAATTTAATATAAATATATTAGTACGGTATATAATATCGCATAAATTAATAATTGAATTTATTTTTTCATATTTTATAAAAATATATTAGATGAAATAAGTGTTTACGACTCTTGATTATATCCTATGCATGTTATTCTGACACGAAACTGTGTCTGGACTCTTGATGATTTATAATACAACTTCTTAATTCTTAAGTCTGTAAATGCTAGCTGGACAAGAGGCTGAAAAGTACTCATACACATAAAAAAAAAAAAGGGTTTATTTAAAGAAACATGATTTTCGGTTTAGTTTAAGAAGTGCTAATTGATTCCATGAACTGATTGATTTTGGAATTGAAATTCTACTCAATCTGATTTGTCTGCATTTTAAACTTAGTCCAAAAACAACAAATATAAGTGATCATCAGGGAAGGGGGAATTACTTCAATATATATAATAAGTTATCATAATAAAAAAAAACCAATATAAAATATTTGGTATGAGAAAATTATGGTCGAATTTAAATTCAATCGTTTGTGTAGGTCAGTAGGGGTGTGCAAATTGCAATTGCTGTACCGAAAAGTTACGCAAGAGTAGTACAATTTTGTCAATGTTCACAATTTTAATTGGTTAGCAATTGATTTTTTTATAGATTAATTTTAGGTAGAAAAAAATATAAACAACAGACTCTTAATATTTATTGATTCTTTTCACAACCTCATCTAATCATTAATTTGAGGTGTGTGCAAGTATAATTTTAAAAATAAATATTTGATACAAATTATGTTAAAATTGAAAATAATTTAGTAATATATATATATATATATATATTACTAAATTAAGTAAGTATTTTAAATAAAAAAAATGTGTAGCCCTAAGTAGATAGGAATAATCAAATTCAGCCTCAATAAATATCTATAAAATTCATTCACAACTAATAGAAATTTTATCCATTAAATATGTCTGAATTTGAATGCAGGTAGTTGTAAATTTTGTACGTATAAATATAAATATTAAATGCCAAAATTGTCTCAACTTCTTGTACCAATATAGATATTCACTCCATATAATTAGTATGAGCATTAAAATTATTACTCAAATATAAATTTAATTACGAGGTTTTTTTTCTTTCTAAATGACTGTTATAAACATGGGAACGAGGATACTCTAATATCCTTCTCAAAGGAAAAGAAGAAAAAGAGAACTCTAATACCTTGCCGAAATTTTTTTTCTATTGCGATTCCTAAATACACGAGACTTGAGTTTTAATCCTGTTTTCAATTCCAATTCAATCAGTAATGTATACCGAAATCAGTTTGGAATTGAAACTGACAATTCATTTTATATTCTACCGTTTGAGAAAGGACTCATTAAAAAAAAAATCTTTTAAGTAGTAACAATATTTTAGAGTTAAAATTTTAGGATATACGAATAATATCTTAATTAAAGATCTTAAAAAAACTAACATAATTTATATTTATTTTATCCTAGTGAAATTAGTGAGAATTGAAATATGTATAACTTGCAAGATATAAAATTCTATCATACTTCATTCAACTAAAATAAATAACACTGTTTTCTCTTTCAATTAATTTTATGGAGATATTATCATTAAAATAAAATGATAAACAAAATAATGAACACCCTTTAGAATGAATAAACACGACAGGAAAGAAAAAAAAAATGAAAAAATAAGAGAGAAAATAAAATGTTAAAATAAAATCACGATGGAAAGGGAAAATTCATAATGGCAAAGGTGATTTGATTTCAAGACATTGCCACATCCATTTATTGAGACCCCACTAGGAAACTACCATGCAATTTCCTTCTCACCAGCAGGGTTACGTAATCTTTATTGATATCGGGCTCTGCTCCCCCAAGCACTTTCATAGCAACTCCCTCAAAAGCTATAGACCTTCCTTATATTCATATATATGTATCTCAATCCTTTCCTTCACTCTTATACTTCATATTAAAAGCTACTTCAAGAGTTACATCGTTCAGTATTATTATTACTACAATTTTGTGCTAAGAGAGAGAAATTAATTTCTCATTTCAAATTCGATCTAATGGCTACGGGGAAAATTCTCAAACCGTCAAAGTGGTTTTCAAACAGAAGTCTCAAGCTTAGTCTTCATCGTGGAAGATCAAGATTCTCCAATTCTTCACCGAGTTCTCCAAGAACTCCCACGTCAGCATGTGCAACTCCCAAGAATAATAGCAATGGAGAAAATGGGCTAATAGAAGTTTTCCGTCACTTTGATGGTGATGGAGATGGCAAAATTTCGGCCTATGAGCTAAGGTCATATTTTGGGTCCATTGGGGAGCACATGTCACATGAGGAAGCTGAAGGGGTGATTCATGACCTCGATTCCGATGGGGACAACATGTTGGATTTCAAGGATTTCACAAAGATGATGAAGAAGCAAGGAAGGGATGGTGATGATGATGATCTAAGAAAGGCTTTTGAGATGTTTGTGTGGGAAAAAGAAGGGTGTGGCTGTATTACCCCAAAAGGGTTGCAAATGATGTTGCACCGCCTTGGAGATGACAAATCCTACGATGAATGTGTGGCCATGATTGATGCCTTTGATATTGATCACAACGGGGTCCTTGATTTCAATGAGTTCCACCAAATGATGGCCTAATCCACGATGATGATTCATGTATGTTTTCGATGTATATGGTTTCATATTCAATCCAAACTAGATTTAGCAATTGCAAAATTGCGGGGTTTAATCAATGCTTCGACACTACAACTTCTATGTATATATATATGTGGATGCAATGAAGTGGAGAAGTACTCACTATATTCTCAAATAAAGCACGGTTATTTATTCGGCACTCCCTTAATATTATGGTTTATATTTTCGTGTATATATATATATATATATTTTACAAGGTATTTTTTAAGTCCTATCTCCCATGGATTTGCTAACACGAATTATAAGATCATCTTACTGATGAATCAATTGATCGTTAATGAAGTGGAAATCGATGTGATCAATATAGAAAAATCTATGGTCATCGAAAAATTACTTTTTGGGCAGATTAAGCCACGGCATTAATTACTTACCCAAAAGATGTAGAAAAATCTATGGTCATCGAAAAAATATCCTTGCATAAGCTTGAGAATTGTACTTCTAAGAAGCAGACACGAATTGACATATATCTTGCTTCATCGCATCCGTTGTACTTTTAATTACCCTTAAAGTGAAGATAAGGGCTATCAACAGTGAATATTTTTCAAACATATTTTATATGATTAGTTTTTTTATTTAAAAATATTTTCAATAGACCCATTTATAAAATAAGTATTTTGATTTCTTTAAAATAGACTAATCATAAAAATTGTATTTAAAAATGTTATTAATATTAATTTTTAATTATTTCTAAAATTATATAATAAATAATATTTTTATTAAAAAATTATAATATTTAATATTATTAAAATATTAAATTATATAATATTTATATTTTTTAATAAATTTTTATTATATATAAATTTTTATTGTATATTAAAAACCCGATATAGAAAGAATTTGCTGTTGGCATTTCGCTCGAGCCAAAGCAAAGCGATGAGAACATGTAGGAAAAAGTAAAGAAAAGAACATGCCCTGTCGGCTTTAATTCGTTAGCTTTTAGTTGTTCAAAAAGTTAAGAGAGATTGTTTGGGATAAAGAAAATTTTTCAAGTTAAAGATCATTTTGTAGGAAATTTCATTTTCGACAAAATTTTGAGAGTCAAAAAGGAGTCAAAAAGAAGCCTGGAAGATTATCTAGGACTTAGTTTTAAGGGACACATTTCAAGCTATTTTTAGCGATTTTTGCAACATTATTGATTTTTCTCAAAAAACTGCTTGAAAGACGAAAATATTCTAAGTCCAAAAAACTGAAGGCTTTTTCAAGGAGTTTTAAGGAGTTTTCAAATCACTGACACTCAAAACTACTCGAAAAATAGAACTGGCAAGAAAAAATAAAAAACTGATGGCTTTTCGAGAAGTTTTGAAGAGTTTTCAAGTCCCTAACACTCAAAACTGCTCGAAAAACAGAACTAACAGGAAAATATTCTAAGTCCACAAAAAAATGATGGCTTTTCGAGGAGTTTTGAGGAGTTTCCAAGCCCCTGACACCCAAAACTGCTCGAAAAAAACAGGAAGTGATCAGAAAATATTCTAAGTTCACAAACCTGACTGAGCGCCAGATTTCCTCCAGAATTGCTCGAAAAATAGAAATGGACAAAGAAAAGATTCTAAGTCCACAAGACCAAGACAAAGTTCTCAAAACTCCAGAATGGCTCGAAAAGAGAAGTCAAGAAGAAATTATGCCAAGGCCGTAACATTAAAGGAGTCTCTCAAGTTTCTTCCAGAAATACTCGAAAGATAGAAAAACAAGAGTCTTGATAGGTTAAGTCATTAAAAAATTCAGAAGCGGTTACCAGCAGTTATCAACATTTACCACTACACAAAGGAGATCGTGGGCGATAGCGGTTACGAAAGAAACCTCAACCAACAACATGATCACAAGCAATCGTGGATAGTGGGCATCAACAGTTGAAGGCAGTTACTAAGAAGTGCCCGCAAAAGGAGGAGAACGATGGTAGTCTTCATGTCTATAAATACTCCAAAGCACCATTTTACAAAGGACGACTTTTTGCACCCAGACACCGCCCCTAAACACTTTGAGACGCTGAAACCCTGCACCGCGCCAGACACCAGTTACAAGAATACCTACGGTGGCCGCTGTTCGCCGTTGTGAGGAGTCGTACGTTTACATTTCAGCATATTTACATTCCAGCACCTTTATATTCCCGCATTTACCTTTCTGCATTTTAATTTCAGTGCTTGTTGCTTGTATCTTTGTACACTGTTAGCTTCTTGTTTGTTACATTTTTGTAAAAGCATCTATGTTTGATTCAATTCTGCACATTTATTATCCATTATTCTTGCTTAATACTCTTTTACGCCGTTAATCTGAGTATCACGTTAACAACACACTTAAAAGAACCCAAAGAGGACCTAAATCCAGTCCCCAGATTGATCTTTGAATTATTTGTTTACAACTGTCATTTTTCACCGTCAACAGAGATATAAAAAATTTTCAATTAATTTTGATGAAGTAATCTTGTAGCTGGATTCATATTGTTTCCCATAAATTTAGAAAAGAAAGGTAAAAATGTTTCTTTAAAAAATTTGCAAGTATTGTGTAGTTGAATGAGATCATACGATTAAAAATGTGAGATAAAAAAAATGTGAAACAAGTTAAATTTATCAAAGGACGCATAAATAATTTGATATATATCTTTCTTTTTTTATTTTTTTTCTTTTTCTTTCATTTTTATTTACATGACATAAATTTGCTTAACATTGTCATTTTTCATTTTGTTTTATATTTATAAATTATAATTTATCACATCAAAAATTTGTAAATGGCAAACTTTTTTACATAGAAAAATATTTAAAAAATTAAAAAATATTGAAATTTTAGAAATAGAATTTGTCCAAATGCCCTACGATTGTTTGAGTTTGATAGATCTTAAAAGGTTAAATGAAATAGACATATAATTTGAATAAATTTTAATTCTGTAATGGATAGGGACCAACTCGGTCCTACTTGTAGTAAAAGGAAACTGAGTACCTATCTGGCCTAATAACCGAGTAACTATTCGGCCTAATTTGGCTGAATACTCTTCGTCAGGATTAAGAGGTAATTAAACCTAATTTAGGGTAATAATCAAGATATTATTTGTTTTAACTAAAAGGCCAAAGATCAAGACTGGCTTAGCAGGCTCATTAGCCCATTACAGTGCCTATATAAGGAAGGTAAAAGTATAAGTAAAGGGTGAACTTTTCATTATTAAATACTATTTATTACTTAGACCCGAATCCTGACTTCAGCATCAGAGTGCCTTTTGCAAGTATCCTCCCCACGTCAGCGACTACCAGAGATACGTCATCGTTTCGGAGCAAGGACCTGAAGACTAGTGTTTCTTTAACAAGAACATTTTGGCGCCCACCGTGGGGCACGATTAGCCTCATATTTCAAATTAATCATGGTACTTACTAGAAGCCAGCAGGAAGGACATGCTCAACAAGGGGGAACCTCTCGGCAACATTTGGAGGGTGTCACACCAGATGAACCAATACCTGAAGTTGTGATGCAAGGAGGAACAGATAAAAGTATCTTAGCTGTACTGAGGCAGCTCAAAGCAGAAATGACGGAGATGAAGAAAGAATGAGAGAAGGATGCACTGGAGCTCTCGGCTCTGAGAAGGGAAAATGCTAACTTGAGAGAAGAGATAAGAACACACATCCCTTCCCAAACTACACCCATCATCCAGGATCAGGGGGAATCTTTAGCGTTGCAAGAGAAATCAAAGCAGGTTTATCAATCTGAAGCCAAAAATGACCGAGACGATCTTGTGAGCCGAAGCCCATTCGTTCACCACATCCTGGAGGCCAAGCTGCCTGATAATTGGAGAGGCCTAACAATAGATAAGTATGATGGCACATCTGATCCTGGAGAACATCTGGATGTCTTTACAACCCAAGTCGGTTTGTACACCGAGAATGATTCCTTATGGTGTAGGATTTTTCCCATCTCACTCTGAGAGCCTGCACTCAGTTGGTTCACCCGACTCCCCCCTTCATCCATCGACTCTTTTGTAACACTTGCAAGACGGTTCAACTTACAATTCGCCACAAGTTGACCTCATCCCTTAACATCCTTGGCGCTGGTCAATATTCGCCAAGAAAAGGGAAAGTCACTTAGAGCATTCATGGAACGTTTTGGCAAAGTGACCCTGTCGATTCATAATTTGGAACCAGCAGAGGCTATGCACCACCTCACAACGGCCCTAAAGCCAGGACCTTTTGTCAATAGCATCTGCAAAAAAACCACCTGTCGACCTAGACGAGTTAAGAAGTCGGGCTGCAAAGTATATGCCGATGGAAGAGTTGTCTGAATACCAAAACTAGGTGCGGATGAACCAAGGATCCAATTCAAAAAATACAGACAGGAGAGAAACTTTCAAGGCTAGGCAGGAAAATAAGGAGAGAAGAAATGAGCTTGAAAGGCCGACTAAGGGACCTAAATATCCTTCCTACACTGCGCTCAATACCAATCGGTCCAGAGTACTTGACCAGGCATTAGCCACAGAAATATTGAGAATGCCTAGACGTGCCAACGCTCCTCCTCGGGCAGACAAAAGCAAGGTTTGCCGCTATCATCAAAACAGGGGTCATACCAACAAAGAGTGCATAGCGCTGAAAGATAAGATTGAAGAATTAATCAAGGAAGGACATCTAAAAGATTTTGTGCAGACAAGCCCTGTCGGTCAATCTAACAGAGGAAGGGACCGTAACCCTGAGCCATCAAGGAGATATGACAATAGACATGAACGACAGAGGAGTAGGTCCCGGGAACCTCCAACTAGACGATATGATGAACGTGAAAAGTATCCTAAAAGGGTCATTAATACCATAGCTAGAGGGTTTGCCGGGGGAGGACATACCCATTCGGCCAGAAAGAGACACTTGAGACAAGTCAGATCAGTCAATAATATCTCACTTGGAAGTGGGATTTGGATCCCCCCTATTACATTTACTGATGAAGACTTTCAAGGAGTGGACCCTGTACAAGACGACCCCATGGTGATCAGTGTGAACATTCTCAACTGCACAGTCCGAAAAACACTCGTTGATCAGGAAAGTTCTGCTGACATATTCTACTGGAATACTTTCAAACAACTGCGAATACCAGAAGAGGAACTTAAAGAATACCGAGAACCCTTAGTCGATTTTTCAGGAGAGCGGGTAGAGACTCGTGGGTGTATCGACCTTTACACCTCATTTGGATCAGAGCACAAAGGAAAGCGCATCAAGGTCACGTATCTGGTAGTTCATGCAAATACCTCGTATAATATCCTACTCGGCAGACCATCCTTAAACAAGTTAAAGGCCATAATATCTACTCCGCACTTGGCTATAAAGTTCCCATCTGAAAGAGGTCGAATCATTACAGTCCACGCTGATCAGAAGACAGCTAGAGAATGCTACTTTGCAACCCTACGTCTTAAACCTTTCCATGGGGGTAACCGAGATGTCAATATTGTATCCCCTCGGTTCGGAGAGGAATTGGATGTTGAACTTGATCCTAGAATGGATGAGGGGTATCAGGTTGAGCCTAGTGAAAACAAGCAACCTTTCCAACTTGGATCAAAGCCTAAACAAGCTACTTATTTAGGGGTCGGTTTGGCTGTACAAGAAAAGCAACTTTTTCAAGAAATTTTACAGAATAACGCCGACTTAATTGCTTGGTCGGCCTCGGACATGCCTGGTATTGACCCGACATTTTTATGTCATCATTTATCGGTCTATAAGGGGGCTAAACCGATAGCTCAGAAGAAAAGGAAGATGGGCGGTGATAGAGCAAAAGCAGTAGAAGAAGAAAGTAGTAAGCTTCTACAGGCTGGCTTCATACGAGAAGTTAAATATCTGACTTGGTTAGCTAACGTGGTCATGGTTAAAAAAGCTAATGGCAAATGGAGAATGTGCACAGACTTCACGGACCTTAACAAAGCATGTCCAAAGGACGTATACCCCCTCCCAAACATTGATACTTTGGTAGATGGTATAGCCGGTCACAAGATATTAAGTTTTTTGGATGCTTATGCTAGATATAATCAAATACGAATGTATCCCCCGGATGAGGAAAAAACAGCATTCATCACGAACTCAGCCAATTTTTGCTACCGAGCGATGTCATTCGGTTTGAAGAATGCAGGGGCGATATACCAGAGACTCATGAATAAAATTTTCGAGACACAAGTGGTTAAATGCATAGAGGTGTATGTGGATGACATGGTAATTAAATCCCTTGCATTGGAGCAATATCTCGCCCATTTGGAGGAGGTATTCGGGGAAGCCAGGAAGCACGGTATGAGGTTCAACCCCGAGAAGTGCACATTTGGCGTAGCTGGGGGTATTTTTTGGGATTTATGTTATCTGAAAGAGGCATCCAGGCTAATCCCGACAAATGCCACGCCATCATCGAAATGGCCAGCCCTCGGAATATCAAGGAGGTTCAGCGAATGGCCGGACGAATTGCAGCCCTCGCTAGATTCTTGCCAATAATGGCAGAAAGGTCTCGGCCCTTCATTGAGTTATTAAAGAAATCCCAAAAATTCGCTTGGTCCAACGAATGTGAGGTCGCCTTCATCCAATACAAGCATATGCTAGCAGCGTCGCCTGTGTTGACAAAATTGAAACCTGATCAGGACATGATTGTTTATTTGGTCGTATCAGATAACGCCATCAGTTCGATTTTACTTCAAGAAATACCTAAACAAGCTCCTGTATATTTCATCAGCCGAACACTCCAAAGTCCTGAATCCCATTACCAGCTGATGGAGAAAGTAGTACTGGCCTTACTCCATACAGCTCATCGGTTAAAACATTATTTCCAAAGCCATCGGATGGTTGTGAGCACAGATTGTCTGGTGGCCAAAATTTTGAGAAAACCGGAGTTGGCTGGTCAGTTGGTTGCATGGACAATTGAGCTCTCACAATTTGATATCCACTTTAAAAACAGACTCCCTCTTAAAGCTCAGGTGTTAGCGGACTTTGTTAATGAATTCACAGCTCACGAACAAGCCACTTCAGACATATGGAATCTGTACGTTGACGGATCAACAAACTGACTAGGCAGTGGAGCAGGAGTTATATTGGAAGAACCGAACACCATCACTATCGAACAATCTATTCGTTTCGGATTTAAGGCATCCAATAATCAAGCCGAGTATGAAGCCTTACTTGCAGGTCTCAAATTAGCGAAGGAGATGGGAATTAAACGTATTACTGGCTGGAGTGACTCAAAAATTATGACCGAACAGGTTAATGATATATATCAGGTTAATGACTTGGTTATGCTCCAATATTATCAAGAATTTAAGAAAATAAAAGTTGAATTTGATGAAATATGTATTCGGCATGTACCAAGAAACATGAACGAACGAGCCGATAGGCTTGCTAGGCTGGCTAGTCAAAGGAAACCTGGGCAATTACAAAGCGTGATTCATCAAGAAATCCTCCAACCCAATATCACCACACAAGAGTGCATGGACATAGAAAATCTGCCTCACAATTGGATGACCCCCATTAACCAATACCTTACTAATGGCAGTCTGCGAAATAATTCAAACTCAGCCAAGAAAATAAGAATGCATGCAGCTAAATACCTCCTTCTCGGCAAAGACTTGTACAGAAGAGGGATTTCAACACCTATGCTTCCTTATCGACAACTAGGCAAACTATGTCATGAGGGAGATTCACGAAGAAATCTGTGGTACCCATTCGGGTGGATGAACTATGGCGACAAAAATACTTAGAGCTGGGTACTATTGGCCAACACTCTCCCAAGATTGCCATATGCTTGTAAAGAAATGTATCCCCTGTCAACAACACAGTCCACAATTACATTAACATGCCGACACCCTCCGTCCTATTAGCTCTTCTTGGCCCTTTGCCATTTGAGGTATGGACCACCTCGGTCCTTTCCCCCTAGCAAAAGGGCAGTGTAAATTCCTAATTGTCGCTGTGGATTACTTTACCAAATGGATTGAAGCCAAACCCTTTGCCACCATCACGGCTAATAATGTACAGAAATTCACCTGGAAAAACATCATCACACGTTTCGGTCTCCCTCATGCATTAATAACAGACAACGGATTGCAATTCACAGATCGGTGATTCAATGAATTTCTGGAAAGGCTTCATATCAAGCACAGGGTTACGTCTGTGGAGCACCGTCAGACTAATAGTCAAGCTGAGGCCGCCAACAAAGTAATTTTGCATGAATTAGAAAGAAGATTGGGTTCAGCAAAAGGAGAATGGGCAGAGAAGCTGCCTGAGGTGCTATGGGCTTATCGGTGCATGCCGCAAACCACAACAAAGGAAACTCCTTTTCGGCTTACCTATGGTACTGATGCCATGGTGCCGGTAGAAATTGGAGAACCTTCATTTCGGAGGGGGAATTTCAAGGAATCGGCTAATGAGGAGGCTCTGGCCATCAACCTGGACTTAATAGATGAGATGCGTGACCAAGCAGCCATTATGACTGAGGCCAGCAGAAGAATGATGGCTAGAAAATTTAACTCCAAAATCAATCCACGACAATTTTATGAAAATGACTTAGTATAGCGAGTAACTGGAGATGCACGTAGGGATCGGCGAGAAGGGAAGTTGGCAGCTAACTAGGAAGGCCCTTTTCGAGTAGCGGCAATATTAGACAATGGAGCATACAAGTTGGAAACGTTGGAAGGAAAACTAATACCGAGAACTTGGAATGTTACACACTTGAAGTATTATTACAGTTAAAAGTTTGTAATTTGTAATCGGTGTACTCTTTTCATCCCCTAGGTTTTGTCCTCTTAAAAGAAAGTAAAAAGGAGTTTTCCTAGAAAGGTTTTTAATGAGGCACCTCATCAATAAAATACTTCTTCTCAGCTATACGGTTTTTTATGAATTAGCATTTCTTTCAAGCACTTCATCTGAAATAATAAATTCCCTCCCGAGTACCCCTACTCGGTCAAGGATGAATCATCATTTAAATTCCCTCCCAAGTATCTACTTGGCCAAGGTTGAATTAATTCCCTCCCGAGTACCCCTACTCGGTCAAGGATGAATCATCATTTAAATTCCCTCCCAAGTATCTATTTGGCCAAGGTTGAATTAATTAATTCCCTCCCGAGTACCTCTACTCGGTCAAGGATGAAGTATCATTTAAATTCCCTCCCGAGTACCCCTACTCGGTCAAGGATGAATCATCATTTAAATTCCCTCCCAAGTATCTAATTGGCCAAGGTTGAATTAATTAATTCCCTCCCGAGTACCCCTACTCGGTCAAGGATGAATCGTTATTTAAAATTCCCTCCCAAGTATTTTTACTTGACGAAGGTTGAATTAATTAAATCTCTCCCGAGTACCCCTACTCAGCCAAGGATGGAAAATTATTTAATTGCTACTGAATCTCCTTGTGGATGTTATCCTTACAATTAATTGAATGAATTGTATAATAAGCATTCAGTTATGGTTAGATAAGTTATTTAGGTTTCCCATACATAGGTGCAAAAATCCAAAAAAGAAAATTATATTCCATAGTGAGGAATTACAAAATTGGGGCACTATTGGCCCGACAGTACAATAGAAAAAGACAATTTTAAGATTGTTCTTCCCTGACATCCGGTCCAGGGCCCTCAAGAGGAGGGGCATTTTCATCAACAGCTCGGCTAAGGGCTTCGGCATCCGGTTCCACATTGTCATCTACTCCAGTGTAAGGAATGAACCGGCTGCTGAAGAAGTCTTTTGTAATGTCAAAATGGAAGTCGGCCGGGACGTGACAGGATCCATAGCATTGACGAACAGCATGCTTAAAACCAGACTCGTGTTCAAAAGCAACTTGATCCGAACACTTTGCGGCAAAAGCCCTCAAGTCGGTTTCAGCCTTCTGCTTTTCAAGTACCACGACTTCCTCCATCTCGGTCTAATTGGCCCTTAAGGCTTCCTCCATTTGAGCAGACTTTACCCTTAATGCCTCTAATTCTTCCTCCTTTACCCTTAGAGCCTCCTCGGTCGTTTTGACTCGTCCCTCCACTATCCGGTAGTGTTCCTTGTACTAGTTGACCTCAGCCTCCAAAGATTGAATGGTCTCACCCAGGCTAGATTGAGTCTCTCAGTTTTCGGCTAGGGCTTCTTGTGAAGCCGAATGCGCCTTCTGCATATTCTTCAAATCAAGAAGTGGATTAACAACCAGCCTTCGAAGCATAGCCATCGATCGTGCTTGAAGTTCTGCATAGCAGCGGCAGACAATCTCATAGTCCAAACTGTTGACCAATTCTTTTCCCGAATTAGACAACAAGTTAGGAGCAGCTAGCCGGCCGGCGTGGTCCTATTGACTAGGAAGGCCTCGATAAGCATATTCAAGGGAACTACCGAATTGGATGAACTACTGGCCCCCTCAGTAATTGCTGTACAGGTGTGTTTACGTGCCCCTTCTGCAGCATTGGGCTCACCCGAGTGGGCATGCTTTCTCTTTTTCTCCCTCTCGATCTCCTTGCCCTTGCCCTTATCTTTGCACCTCTTGGGCTGATTTTCTACCAGGACCAGGTCTTGGAAGTTGGTCAATTTGAGGGTGTCAGTGCTCCTCAACAGCTGTACCTTCCGGCGTCCTTTGTTTCAAAGTACGACGGAAGGTCGGTACATCAACACCTCGCTGAGCCATTAAGCCTACAGTAAAAACAATAAGTCAAATCAATACAACTTGATTCAAAATATAAGTCAAAATCAAGACAATCCATACCCTCTATATCCCAACAAGGATGCAGAGACTTGAGCACAAGGATTATGTCGGGCAGGTAGATCCTGGGGGAGGGACTTCAAAAATCCCAAGTCTGATAACTCCTTAGCCGACAACATATCCTCGGGGAATATGTCGTATCGATGAGGTGCCCGAGTCCAATGAAAGGGGAAGAGGGGATTATTCTCGCTATCAAAAAAATAATTTCTACCTACAGGGTCCACGATTACCTTGAAGTATCCGGTTTTGAAGCCCTTAAAGGACAAAGCATAAGGTTTAAACAAAGGCAACTCAGGTTGCCTTATTAGGGATACTCACCTTGCCAAGTCTGATGGGCGGGTACAAAAGAGATGAAGAATAAACCTACACTAGGTTCTATATAATGAAATTTACAAATTATCCTAAACGTCTGCATTGCCGCCCACCCATTCGGGTGAAGTTGTGTCGGCGTTATATTTAAAACCCTCAAAACTCCCATTTGGAAGTCATCAAAGGGTAGCCTAATACCTAACTCTCTAAACATATATTCATACATGAAAAAAGGTGTTGGTTATACTGACGCCTCCCAAGAAAACAAACTCATGGTTCTCGGGTTCGTCCCCTTTACAGGGGTTGAGGTATATCAGATACGGATCAGAGGCTTCTCACAAGGAAATATCACATTTATCTACAAAAAATTGAAGACTCTTATTTTTTCGAAAACGAGAGAAGTACGAGGCCACTTCACCGTGCACCCACTCGTATCTGGGTAGGGTGCAGGGGGAACGCTGGTCTTTCCTTAGGGGGGCTAGTACTCGGTAGGGGTTCAGAAGCATCACTATCACTTGAAGCAGACGACTCGACTTCGGTGCTGCATCCTCTGACTTGTGCCTCTTCGGTCCTTATGATTGGTGTTGATAAGACTTTGCCGCTCCCCTGGGTTTCGTTTATAATGTCTACTTCGACCGTAGACGGTCCCGAGACACTGGACAAAGAATTTTCCCACTCAATAGAATCAGCCATGAAGGAAAGAGAAGTGAAATTAAAACGCACCTTGTAAGTAGTCGGTATGGAAAGAAGCGAAGCTCTTTGGAAAATGAACACCCTTCGGTTTGGAGCAACAATTTGCATGTTTCGGTACAGAGCAAAAGAGTGGAAAGTGGATGCAGGGACCACCACATATTTATAAGGGATCTGGTGTCGGGTAAACGAAAAGATGCCCCTCCTTTCCAACCGTCAGATCCTTTTCAAATCAACGGATGAGGTTGGGCACCCTTTCATTTCTTGCACATCGAAGAAGCCCTAATGGCTAACATTCTAGAATATTCCTTCACAATTATTTATTTTTGTATCATCATCTATTGTCTCAGTCTCCATCATTCTACTACTAAACCGAATACCCTTCAGTATATACAATGCACATCAGTCGTGTAAAGGCTACCACCGCTCGTCCATTCAGTACTGAGTACCCTCCTCGGTCTTGTTCAAATTCACCCTAATCAACTGCCAGCCACTTCTAATTATTTAAAGCCCTCGCTTCGTACCTCCGGGCTTGGGGGCTAGTGTACTGGATAGGGACCAACTCGGTCCTACTTGTAGTAAAAGGAAACCGAGTACCTATCCGGCCTAATAACCGAGTACCTATTTGGCCTAATTTGGCCGAATACCCTTCGTCAGGATTAAGAGGTAATTAAACCTAATTTAGGGTAATAATCAAGATATTATTTGTTTTAACTAAAAGGCCAAAGATCAAGACTGGCTTAGCAGGCTCATTAGCCCATTACAGTGCCTATATAAGGAAGGTAAAAGTATAAGTAAAGGGTGAACTTTTCATTATTAAATACCATTTATTACTCAGACCTGAATCCTGACTTCAGCATCAGAGTGCCTTTTGCAGGTATCCTCCCCACGTCAGCGACTACCAAAGATACGTCATCGTTTCAGAGTAAGGACCTGAAGACTAGTGTTTCTTTGACAGGAACAAATTCTATGCTAAAAATTATACTCCTTTAAAATTTATGACATTAAAAAACAACAAAATTCAAAAAAATTTACTACTTTCTATGTCAGTTTTTCAAAGATCCGATGTAGAAAGTCATGTTCGTTGAGAGACGCTTTTGACCCAAGTTTATTGATGCCATCCACGAAGACAATAACTGCTTCACCGTGATTCATCAGAGGACATGATATCGGTCTATTTATTGCATTATTTTTGTCCTTTTAACTTGGTTTTGACAAACGAACATGAATTTGTCTACTTTAGAGAATAAATTAATGAGTTTTTCTAATTAACTCAGGTTGTACTTCACATTCTCAACCAAACGGCTTTGTTTTTTTTTTTTCCCACCACAAGGGTATTCCTTTTGAAAAGTTTAGTGAGATAGAAAATAAAAGCTCTCGTAATTCAAAGTTAAGTAAGATATAATTGTTTGTAATTGTTGGTTCTATAATTTTAGATGAACCAAAAGTAAAAAATGTTTTATGCCATGATTTAGTAGACCCCACTATCAAGCTGAAATAAGTTATAGATGACATAAATAACATGTTTAGAAGAACAACAACAACAAAGCAGGAGATAACACTTAAGAGCAATAGCAGAAAGGACTTTAATAAATTTTCAATCTTTGCTAACGATGATGAAGGTCCCTCAAAAGGAATGGTGGAGAGTGGCGATTTACTCATTTCCCCTTCATTATTCACACTATAATTTGTTTTTACCTAAAATATTTATCTAAAAATAAATCTTAACCATTCTTTATCACAAAATCAAATCAATGGACTAATTATTTACACTTTATATATTAAAAAGCGTTACTTTTTGTGATTCCCTTACTTATTTAACTTAGGGAGGATTGAAGAATTCACCAATCCGGTACGTATAATTACAGCAGTGAGATAATGAAAGAAATTTTTAATCTTATTTACTTTAGTACCATGTATTCTAAGGTAATGAAAATATAAAAAAAAATTCACTACATTAGATTCACTTTATAATTCATTAACTAAGAGAACAATTAATAGAAAATTACTCTCTAAGTACTTTGAAAAACATTTCTCTGTCAACAATTTAAACTTTAGAGAGCGATTAAATTTTAACCGCTTTCGAAAGTCACACTTGAGAGAGCAGTTTGTAATTTATATTCAAAAATAACTTTAGAGAGTATTTAATACATAACCATTTTCTAAAGTTAGTTTTGGAAAGTGGTAACATGTCAACTCACGTGAGGATTTTAAATTGTAGTTGTAATTGCGTGGAGATTAATAATGTTTGTGAGCAAATACCAACAACTCAACTATGCTGATGTAGCTGCAATTATGATTATGACACAATCTAAAGTTCTTGAAATGAAATATTATATAGCCCCAATTGCAATTCAAAAGCATGTCCTAGCTAGATACACGAACTATTATTTGCTTTCACAATCCATGTACTGAGCATTAAAAATTATTGAGAAATTACCACCGAAATAAAAATACTAGACATTAAGTGGCAGGGTGTCAGATTTGCACTAATAATATGCATATATTTTGCACTACTGATAATTGTTTGTTTTAAAGCCAGCATGCATCTCTAAATTATATGGTCCCACACTGATGAGATTTAGGGATGGCAATGGGTAAAGTACCCGATGGGCACCCGCAAAATTTACCCACAATGGGTAGGGTATTTACCCGTTATATGGGTACGGGTATGGGTATGGGTAAAAACCCGCAAATTTTAATGGGGATGGGTGCGGGTATGGGTATCTAAGTACCCACCCCGCCCCATACCCGCATATATATATATATATATATATATATATATATATATATATATATATATATGCTTGAACTTTATTATACAATTATGAATTGAATTTTTGTATTATTATATTACTTATGTGAAGTTATATAAGATTAATATAAAAATATATTTAATAATAAAGTAAACCAAAAAAATTATTTTGGTTTATATTTTTAATAGAAAAATTTATTTACTATTTTATATCATTTAATTTGGCTAACACAATTTAATTATTACATAGTTAATATGAGATTGACTTTTTTTAAAATATTATTTATATATGACACACATAAAATATTTTTTACACAAATATTTTTGTTAATAAAATCATATTGATGTTTTAATCATAAAGTGAATGATAAATAATAAATATATTATAAATATTTTATAAATTTTACAATCACCTACTATTACCGTAAACTAATTATTTATTAATAATATTTAAATTTTATTTTTATATTTTAATTTAAAATAATATTTTTCTATACAACATATGTATTACAAGTACAACTATAATTTATTGAATCTAAATAATATTATTCTTACTATTTATTCACATTCAAAGAAGTTTTTGAAAAGATATAAATATAAAAAATTATTGTTAATTTTTATTTGTTAATTTTTTTAAGATAAAAAAGTATAATTTTTTTAATATACACGTATATTTCTTTATTATAAAATTTTATTGTAACTATTTATCTTTTATTCAAATTCTTTTTTTTTAAATTTATATACATTAGAAATATTTAATTCACTAAAATAATTTTTTAAAAATTTATATTTTTGATAAAATACTTTCGTATAGTATATGAGTTAAAAAATACTAGTATTAATATATATATATATATATATATTAATTATATTATATTATTTTAATTAAATCTATTATTTTTCTTACAATTTGAAATTCAAAAGTTAAAAAAAATATTTTATGTATCAATTTTCTATTGTTAGTATTGAACTTCTCTACTCTAACTCTATTCTCATTCTCAATGTCTGTCTCTCTAAAACTTAATAACTATGAAATGTTATTCATTAGAGTTAGTTGTTAATGCCGTCACAAGAGGTTACTAAGTGATCCCACACGAAGGGACAACCATTGTACAGATCTATTTCGTTATCGTTCTGACATTACTAATCAATCAAATCTCACACAAGATAGGATTATCACTGACAAATAACTTGTGTGTTTAATTTTGCTTATTATTTCTAAGAATTTTAATTTAGAAAATTATTATATTAAGATACATTTAACATTTATGATCTTTGAATATTTGTTTTTTTATCTATATTTGTACCTTGTTCGACAACTACATATTGAATTTTTGTATTATTATGCTACTTATGTGAAATTATATAAACATATTTTTCTTTATAAATATTTTTTTCTCAAACAAGCGCGGGTAATGGGTACAAGACGGGTATGCGGGTACCCAGAGGGTACGGGTACGGGGATTAATGTTCATACTCATGCGGGTATGGGGCTGGGTACGGGTATTTTTTTAAAATGCGGGTATGGGGATGGGTACTGTAGTACCCTACCCATACCCTACCCATTGCCATCCCTAATGAGATTCATATCGGTTGGATGATCAACGTTCACTTGAAGAGGTAAATAATAATAATAATAATAATAATAATAATAAATAAATAAATAAATAAATATTTTATTGATACATTGTATGCATCTTGAGATATTTAAAAAAAAAATTAGAGGAAAGAAAAAAAAATCGATCATATATAAATACGAAATAGAAATTATAATTGGGTCAAATTTATTGAGTGCTTGTTATATAAAAATATTTATAATAAATAAAAAAATTTTAATGAGTATGAATATTTTAGTATTCTAGCTTATTTTGTATTTGCAAATTTTAAAATATATTAAATTGAATATTTTTTTAAATATCAACATTTTATTAAGAATAAATTTAGAATATGAGAAGTACTCTAATCCGTTACAACTCTAAAGGGAATTAATAATACATATTAATAGATCATTAATCCAATTTACATATACAATAAATCTTTCTAAAGACCTTGCTGCAAGCTACTTCCAAGAACGATATTTAATAGAATCAAATATTTCACTAACATTTAACACATTGTTAGTGAAAAGAATATTATTCCGCTGAAGCCAAATTATTCATATTACTACAAACCATACTAATACAACTCCCCTACATTTCTTTTTTTCATATTGGATTCTACACATGCTTAGTAACGTTTTGTACAAATTTTCAGGTAAGCATAAACTGACACTAAATCATTCAAACACCATGTATTACAGTTTAATAGAAATATCGTAATGCAAAAAACGATACAATATGTCTTCATTTTCAATATCACACAACCCACAAACTTCTGAGGGAATCGACAATCCATGTTTGGTCAAGTTTTTCTGTATTGAGACTGCATTAAGTAATAGATGCCAAACGAATATCACTACCTTTCTTAGCGTACTAATCTTCCAAATCTTGCATAAGGCTTGCACTAGACTCAGCTCCAAACCACTACATGTAATAAAGAAATGATGAATGTAATGATAAGCGAATTGCACAATATATTTCTTGTCATCATCACACTTCCATAGTAAGATGTCATTCACATTTTCTCCTAGTCTCTTATCCTCCATAGTTTTCTACAACTACTCTTGTAAATCATCTTCTCTATATTCAATTGAATATATATATATATATATATATATATATATATATATATATATATATAATTTATTTAAAAGATTTTAGACAGCGGAAGCATGGAATATACAAGTTTATGAAATAATTATTTTTAAATTTTTTTATAATTTTTTTTATTTTATTACACTGAATTTGAACATATTTAAATTATTCAGTTGACGTATGATTTAAATTAATTATTATTAGTTAGTCAATAAAGAATAAGAATAAAAAAAATAAACCTAACTCAAAAACTTAAAAAGTCTAAATGAGAGCATATAGGAAAATATATAAGAGCCTAAGAGTATAAAATCTCCAAAGTAACTAACTAACGTACATATCAGTACATTAATTTTTCTCTCTACATAGGTAGTTATTTTTAATAAACTGAAAAAACTTTAAGAATTTCTAATTGAGTTAATCAAATGAAACAAATATATCTTCATTGCTCAATTCAACTATAGTTCATCTTGTCTTTGCAACATAACCCAATGGAGAGAATTAGCAAGATATATGTATAATGACCAAGGTTCAAATCCTATGTCTTGAAAATTCCTACACCCCTTCCCTTTGCTGCAATGACCCAGAAAATAAAGCAACTGGGTTTGCCCTCAAGAAGATATCAATTGAGTTCTATGTTGACAGGGTCCTGAAAAAGTAGATAAACTGCACCACTCACATGATCCATCCCCCAACTTGCATCCCAAAGTACTTGAAACTCAAAATGGCTAGAATTGGACCAAAGAATTCATGCCCTTCCCAGTTTTTATTGGGTTGGTCAACTTGGCCCAAATCTGACCAAAGTACATCAATAACATACTTTATTTTACACATCTTACTTTTACATATAACAATATTATAAATATAAATTCTCATTCTTAATTATAAAATTCCTTTTATTGTATTCCCTTATTCCTCAAAACACATTATTATATTGTCATTGAACAATTATTTTTATATTTTAAAATTATAAAATTCTTAATTTAAAATATTTCTCTCATGTTAAGATTTTTTCTTTTAAACCTTTACATCAATTACTTTTAATTTTTATATGTAAATAATTTTATCATTTCAAATTTCAATGCATATATTTTCAAATTATTTTTAATTTACTATTTCTCTTAAATTTAAACTACTTGTCTATTTTAATTAATTCTATACTTTTCTGTTATAATTTTAAATAATTTTATTTATAATATTTAAATACTATTTAAATTGAAAAAATAATACCCCCCACAATGTACCAGATATTTGCTAGTTGTATAACAATTGATGGATCTTCCTTACAAATATAACAATTGGATTGATTTACAAGTTACAGACAACGTTTATTTCTCTTTAGTTATGCACAAATTTAGCTAATTGTTAGATTGTCACAATTAGGAGGATTTAAAACTAGCTTAACCTCCATGTTTCTATTCTTAGTTTCCTCTTGCATGAGACAGTCCCTTAGCCATTGCTTGACACAACAACTTAAACAAACTTCCAAGTCCCAAGCAATTACTAACCACTTTAACCTCTATAATCACTACCTCATACCACTGCTTCTCCTATAAAACCCTAGTAACTCCTTCCTTTCTTGCTATCCTCTCTTCTTAACAATTCAAATAGTTATATCTTTTAATCAATTAAAGAAAAAACATATTGTACCATGACTTTTCAAGTTATCAATTTCATCCTTTGGTGCTATATTTTAACTATTATGATTTTCTCATTTTTCACTCCAAATGTTAGTTCTGCCAAGCAATCCAAGATAGAAGGCTTGGAAATGAATGTGATAGATCAATGTTGGAGATTGAATGGTGAATGGAGGAGAAATCGATCACAACTTGCCACATGCTCGGTGGGTTATGCAGGGAAAATGACAAACAACATAGGTAAGGACCTCATACATTATGAAGTTACTGATTCTAGTGACAACCCAATAAACCCCAAACCTGGCACCTTGAGATATGGAGCTTCTAGAGTTCAAGGGAAAGTTTGGATCACATTCGAAAGAGACATGCACATTAGACTCGAGAAACCCCTTTTCATTAGCAGTTTCACCACCATTGATGGTCGAGGTGTCAATGTCCACATTGCTGATAATGCATGCTTGATGATCTTTAAGGTAATCAACGGCTTCAGCTAATTTCAGAACGAAATTTAGATTAAATTATCTTTGTAATTAGCCTTCATTAAATATATGTAGTAGAATTTTTTTTAAAAATGTGAGCTGTGCTAATATCATCTTTTAAGGATGATTTCAATAATTTAAAATTAGTAAATTTTTATTCAAAAAATATTTTATTACATTAAAATTATAAAAATGTAATAAATAATTATTTTTGATGAAATCTTATTATTTTTAGCTACTTAATCTCAGCTTCAAAGATTGCGGTTAACATTTTTCAAATTATATACATATGAAGGAGAATTTAATGATACTAATGTTAATAACTTAATCTAATTTTGTCTTTTTTCGAACTTGTGCAATTATCATTATCATGCATCTACCACTTGCTAACAATTCCATGGTTATTTGTTATTATTAGGCCACCAACATAATCATCCATGGCCTTAGGATTCATCATTGCCGACCTCAAGCTCCTGGACTGGTGATGGGTCCTAATGGAAAGGTAATGTCTTTGGGTCAAGTAGATGGAGATGCAATAAGATTGGTTACCGCTACCAAGATCTGGGTTGATCATAACACTCTTTATGATTGCCAAGACGGTCTTCTTGATGTCACACGAGGTTCCACTGATGTAACAGTCTCCAACAACTGGTTTAGGGAACAAAACAAGGTCATGCTTCTTGGCCATGATGATGGGTATTTGAGAGACAAGAACATGAAAGTCACCGTTGTGTACAACTATTTTGGACCCGATTGCCACCAACGCATGCCAAGGTAGATAATTCTTCAATTAATGTTGAATTGCACAATTAAGTAGTTAAAAATACATATGTCAAAGATTTTAATTAATTGTTTTATTATTTGAATAACATTGCAGAATTCGCCATGGGTATGCACATGTTGCCAACAATCTTTACATGGGATGGGTGCAATATGCCATAGGTGGAAGCATGGAACCCAGCCTCAAAAGTGAAGCCAACCTCTTCATAGCACCAACGTCTGGGAGTAAGGAGGTAATTTATTCAAGCATTTCAACAAGTTTAATATTTAGAAATTAATTTTTTATCTCTGTTTTCTTTCGAAAAGAAATTTATTGTTTATTATCATTTTTACCATAACTTTAGCATTAATATATGAAATAGAATATCAACAAAAAATAAATCTTATTGTTTCAATAGAGCCAATTCTAGTGTTTGTATATAGAATTAGTGGAAATGGAATATGCTAATAACTTGTACGTACAGGTGACATGGAGAAAAAGCAGTAATGGAATTGGAGACACGTGGGAATTTCATTCAGTAGGGGACGCTTTTGAAAATGGAGCCTCATTCGTGGAAACAAAAGGTGAAAAGCTACGAACGCCAAATTATAGCCCTGAACAGAGATTTAAAGTTGCTGAAGCTACATCTGTGAGATCATTGACAAGCTCATCGGGTGTGTTACGATGCACTAATTAAAACCTCCATATGTTAAGAAATATAAGAGCATTGAAACTCCGTTGTTCATAGAATGAGAACAAAATAATGAGTATTGTACTTCTAGAAAGATTTAGCATACATTGAAAAGTATAGTTCAGAGACACCCTTGGGTTGTTCGTTGGGGGATCGTGTTCCTATTTAGTTAAGAAGTTTATTACTATGTAGGGTTTATCAATATGTCTCTGTTGCTGTAATGGATATATGGTCGCCCAACCATCATTTAAAACAAATTCAATAATTGATTTGGTGCTTACGTTGAATTACAAATGTAGAGACGCATGTTCGATAAATAAAAAATGATAAAATTTAATATAATTTAATGCATTAGCACCGTTAAATATTATAGTTTTTGTAAAGTCGTTCCCTTCATTTTCTTATGTTGCATTTGTGGGATAGAAAGATGGATGAATAACAATTATTTTCTTATCTTTGACTTTAAGTTTTACCAAAGTTAAGGTGTTTGGATTTGGAATAACGTTAGGTCCACTGGAGGCAAGTTCGTGAGAAATGTTGTTATTATTATTCGGTGTATAAATGACTGACATATTTTGAGATGAGCCATCTCAAAGTCAAAATGGTCTCTGCAAGAACACTTACATAATATGAAATAAAGTATCCCGTGTTGCAACTTGCAAATTATCAATATTTTTTGTTACTCTATTTCCACCATTACAATTAATTATTCACAGGTTACATATGTGATGTATCCTCTCCTATTTTATCATCAGATATTTTAATATCAACTTAGCATCTATTATTTACACTTATATTACATATATATATATATATATATATATATATATATATATATATATATATATATATATATATTACAATAGTATAAATTTAATTTAAATATTTTATTTAACTTACATCTAACAGATTATAATTTTTTTATTTTTAAATAAATGTATGCTACTTTTCAGGATGTGAAATAGTCTTTATCCTTTTATTACAATATTATATATATATATATATATATATATATATATATATATATGTATATACAAATTGACACATTAGAGTTCACATTTAGAATGTCTTTGCCATTAGGAATTGAGATACTCTGCACTGAATTCTATTGTACCCTCTCCAATTTTAATCCTATCTATTTATTATAATATTTATTAATTTTAAAATAAAAGATAAATTATTTTAATGGCCATGATCTATCCAGTAGAGTATTTTGGTCTCTGCCATTAGACTTGTACGAGCCCTACATTGTAAAATCCAAATAAATTACTGATTCTAAAAGATGCAAAACACGATATAAATAACATGACCAGTACCAAAAACAGAAATAAGTGACATAAATTAATGCACCGTTTTATCACTCTTGTTTACTTTCTTTTTTATAAACCTTTTTTTCTCAATATTTCAATTTTCTTGTAATATATCTTGGTCTTCCTATTACAATAATGACACTTGATTTTGTATGATTTTTTTATTTAAATTTTTTTAAAACTAGAAATGAAAGAAAGAAATCAAATTTAGGATGTTAATTATAAGAAAATAAGTCCTACACAAATATGGAAAAAATTATCCTTATTTACGTGTAAAATATCATAAAAATCATTTATTTGTATCTATTTTTATTTGCCACTCACTGTCTTTAAAAAGCATATATTAAGCCCATCTTAACGAATTACTTTTTTGTTTTTCCGTTAATTTTTTCATGCAAGTGCATCTGGCTTAAATTGTTGTTAATCGCCCCATAGTAATAGAGGTGGAGTGTAGTTCCATACTTACTTCATGATATCCATACATCATTTATCTTATTTTATATATTTTTTTTCTAAAAGTTTCTTTAAAATTCTTTTGCAAAATTAAAATTATTCAATTACTAATTAACTATCCAATATGCTTTAAGAGTAATCTCAAAGCTTTATTTATTAAGTTTCATGTGAAAGACAAAAGTATAAATTGTCAAAAGACATTTTTGGAATATAAGTACCAAAAAATAAAAATAAAATTATATATACATGCAATATTAAGTTTCAATTGTTCAAATTAAATAACATAATAGTTCACATATATTATAGTGCATACGTGAAATACCAAACAAAATACCTGCCGTTACAAATAATGACAGCAGGAATTGGAAAATAAAGAACAAAGAAGTTAGCGTCCTGCGTGCGACACTGTGACTCATCCCTATTGATGATGATGCGGTTGAATGAACAGAGGCCACAAATACTCTTTCTGTAAGTAATTAAGGTATGTAGCTTTTCCTTAATTCATCTAAGAGCAGAATCATACATTTAACTCAGTCACTGAAGTCAAATGCAGTTGCCATTCAAGGACTACATGCTCTAACAAATCATGAGTGGAAAGTTAAAAACACTTAGAAATTAACATTTTTCTATTCAAAACTGATTTTTATACATAGACACTTCGAACTAAACACGTAACCAAAACACCATCTTTGAAGTGCATGTTTGGAAACGTATAAAAAAATCTGTAAGCATTAATCTAATGTAAAAACTTTAATTAGTAACATTAAAGAAAGCACGAATTTATTATTACGTAAACGTGAATTAGACATGCTGGAACTTGAGATTGAGATATTGAAATTGCATTCACTCAATCAACGAGCAGTGACTGGAGTAAGCAGCGTTCGAGTAACTTCTACTTCTAACCCATGAGTCCATGATCTCTCCAATGTGGAAGGAGAGTGCTGAGTGAGAAGGGAAAGGCTAAGAACAACTTCTCCCATTGTTGGTCTAGACAAAGGTTTCTCTGCTGTGCAATTCACTGCCCAGAAAGCGATGCTGAGAGCATCATCAAGAGAATAAAACTCCCCTAACATAGGATCCATCAATTTTCTAAACCTTTCCTCTCTCTTCACTTCTTGATCAAAGATCCCTTTAACCTTACTCCACACCATTGCCAATTCACCATTTTCATTGTTTGCTAAGGATTCTTTTCCTGTCAGTAACTCCAACAAAACCATTCCATAACCGAAGACATCTAATTTTGTTATCATAGGATTTGTTGATGTTCTTGCCGCGGAAAAATTTGCTATCTTGGCCTTAAAGTTGGAGTCAAGAAGGATGTTACTTGTTGTGATGTCCATGTGAACTATACATGGTTGAATGTGTTCATGCAAGTATTGAAGACCCATGGCAACATCAATTGCTATGCTTATCCTTTGACTCCAATTGAGGAAGCCCATTGAGCTTGAAACATTGGAAGACTTGGAGAACAACCAGTTATGAAGAGATCCATTTTCAGCATATTCATATACAAGGAAGAAATTCCCGTCATTACCTAAAGAAACTCCTGTTAGTTTAACAAGATTTGCATGATTTACCTTTTGTAAAATCATCACCTCTTTTGTGACATCTTCCTTCACTTTTTTCACTGCTAAAACCTGACCATCCATTTTGGCCATGTACATTGATTCCCCAATCCTGCATTGTTCATTGAGGTTCATGGTAGCTTCCATAATCACACCAACTTCATACATGGTTGGTTTGCTTACATAGCATGAAACTCCAGAAATTAGCTTATCTGCAGTCTCCACAGAAGGCCCGCTCCTATTCTCACTACTAGTCTTCTTTTTCCTCAAACAATATACATAAACCAGTAATAAAAGAGTAAACAAAACAATGCTAACACCAATGGAAATGATCACAATAGATAGATGATTGCTTCCCTTTCTTTCATGTGGTGAATAAATTTGAGAAAGAGCTGGTAGCTGTGTCACTGGGATAAAAACTGGAAGGTTGGTTGCAACATTGAAGTTCTGGCTGATGTTGTTTTCAGTTATTATGTCCACTGGGGATGCCCCAAACTTGGCAGCTACAAGGGTAACATTATCATTTTGCTGCCAAACATAGGTAATCAAATATTCTATCCCTTTATCCAAGTGGTATCTTGAAGAGCACTTGCAGAACAAAGGGATCACTATTTTGATACCTGCATGCAACTGATATGGGTCTAGATGAGGGTTTAAATCTTTCACTTTTTCCCAAGTGGTGAGATTCTCATATGAAGTGGTTGAAAGAGAATAGTAGCTATCACCTTGCCTGATCTCATGTGAGATAGTGGCGAATGAGAGGTTTCCATTGCAACTACAATTTACAGGTACTAACAAGAGTTGACCTGGAATAAGATCTTCATATTCGGATTTCATGTTACTGGCTCTTGCAATGGATAGAGGGCTGGTGTCAAATATGTCAGATATGCTTGTTAGAGTCAAAAAATTTGGAGACTGTGCAAAGTATGCCACGTATGTGTCACAAGAAGGAATTGAATTCACGGGGCATGAAAAGTTTGTTCCATTTGTTAGTGGCAATTGAGCTAGGATATGGGTTGTGGTAAAGAACATAAGTGCAAGAAATAGGGTATGATAGGAAAGGAAGAAAAAAGCCATTGTACTAGTGAACGAATGAAAGGCACGAGGGAAAGAGAAACGGAAATTTGTTATTATGAGAAAATCAGCATTGTTGTGATAGAACTTCGTTATTAAACTAGTTGGAATTATTAAAATCAGCTGGAACTTTTGTCTTTAGCTTTAACCATTTTTTTCTTTTGTTTATTTTCCTTTTCCATTAGTTGGCTCGGTGGAGACATGTCATATTCTTGTAACCAGTATTCAATTCATGCACACGATTTCAATTGCAGTGAATATTCTATACTTGATTTTACTTCCAACGTGAATGTTTCATTTTGATCTAAGGCTGAATTCATCTTTAGGACGGCCATTTGTCGCTCTTACCATATTTATCTATATGTGAAGACAGCTGTCTAGTGCCACACCTAAACACCAACTAATTTGAAGTTTCCGCAAGATTTTTACAGGGAAAATTTTCAGATATTCTTTAATTGTCAAATTATACCAAATTTTGGTTTAAATTCATCCGTTGGTCATAAGAGTTTATGACCAGACTTAGTGATTCACTTTTGGGTAATTGTTTGAGGAAGGAACTCTGTTCTTCAATATTTCTCAGTCTACTCCATAGAGCTACTTGAATGTAGGCTTATAATGCTTTGAAGTTATTCTACTACTATTTCGAATCAAAAGGTGATAGACAAACTGTTATGAACGGCTAAAATGTAAAGTGAAAGCAATGAAGAAAACGGAAATAGCTGAAAAGTAAAAATTATATTAATATAGGTTTTGGTCCTAGCATCTGGTACAATTGCTCCTTCTTCTATTTTTACTATTACAGCTGAAATACAATATGAAAACTGCATTAATGTCACTACTCCACATTCCCCTTTACATGCGGCAACTCCAAATACATGTAAGTCAGTATGCCCACTAAGTTGTTCTTGAGTTGAAAGTAGCTATAAACTTGAAAGTTAATGAAAATATAAGTAGTTTATTGAATTAAAGTTGTTTAAAAAATTAATTGTGTATTAATTTATGTTAAAAAATTTAAAAAGACATATTATATGAAAATTAAATATTATTTATTTTATTAATTTATTTAATACTAATTAATTAATTAAATTATCAAATACGTAGATCAACTAGAAAATGAATGTAAGATAAACACACGGAGAAATTTTTGTTGAAAAAAATACATGTGGTGTAAACTATAAAAATTAATTAATTAAATATTTATATAAAAGAATAAAATTTATCTTCGTCTATATTTTTGAACATAAAATATTTTAAAATATACCTTTAAAATAAGTAAAACTAAGAAAAAAGACTCTTGTAATATAAATCGAAGTCACCAATTTAGAACAAAAATATTTAAAAAATATTTTATTCTTTGTTAAGTCACTGGTATAAGATAAATTAAATCTTAATTGTTAACTATAATCTTACTAAATTTTAACTTAGATTTGTTAAAATTTTAAATTTTAAAATATCTTATTAATAAAAATGTTTAAAGATAAATGTATACGTGTAGAGTTTTAATTGTGTAAAAGATAAATTATTTTTTTTAAAAATAATGAGTAAAACTAATAATACAAAAATTGGTAGTCAGCTTTTTAAAATTATATATTTATTTAAATATTTTTTTAAATATTAACTGTTAGAAACTTTTTTTTATTTATTTACTCCAGTTTATTAAATTTATTGATTAAATCAACGAGTTATAAACTCTCAAATAATTAGAAACTATCTTTACTAAAGATAATCTAAAATTTATTGTCACTTTTTAAAAATAATTTTTTGTATAAAATACTATATTTTATTGGTTGATTAAATTAATAATAATAATAATAATAAAATAAATAAATGAGAAATGATAATAGACATTTTGGACTGACACTACACTATACTACTAGTCCAAATGTGCAGTGGTCCCTAATGTAATTTTAATCCAAACGCTTAGCAAGCTAAGTGTGTCGAAGGCGCTTACAAGCCCAATTCCCACTACCTCATTAGTTGCTTGACCCGTCGCTTTAAAAGGACCCACTATGCAATTAACTTCGCACCAACAGCTGTTTTTGTTTTAATTATTCGATTAAAAAAACAGTTGGTTTCTATATAAATACTTATTTTTAATTTATTCATTTTATAAAATATTAAATCGATCCACAATAATACACAAAATTGTTCTAATATAATAATTGAATTCTCATCTTTATGTGTTCTCAATTTTAATCCGTATAAGATGACAGTACAATTTTATGTACAATTTAAAACTTTATTTTAATAGGAACCAAACTAAATTAATATAGGATGTAAAAACAAAAGTCTAACACCACGAAGCCTGCTGTCTGTAGCAGCCTGCAATGAGAAAAAGAGAAAAAAGCATGGACTGAAACAAAATCTTGCTTCTCCTTTTTTATGCAACCCCGCATCAAAGTATTTTAACTTGAATGAGCAAATAATATATTGCAGTATCAGTAATAAAACTAGCGTATACATCTTTACGATTTTCAATTTCATTAGCAAGTTTATAGTGAAATGTAAGATCTTTATTTTGAGTGAAGTCAATAATAAAGTATGAATGATCACTTCATTTACTTACACCTAAAAGTACTTCCAAGTCGTTTCCTCGTAGCCTTTCCTCTTTCATCCTCCGTTGTCAACAATCGCGAGAAAAATATTAGGAAATTAAAAAAAAAAAAAAATCTTAACAAGGCGCTTACAAATTTTGCTAAATAGGAAGTTAAAAATTTGTCCCATGAATGAAGTAGATCAATAATTTTCAAGTCCCTCAAATCATTATTCTTCAGAAACGAGCTCATATTCAACTAGCTCATTTTTCAAAAAATTACAATCCCATATTAATGAGAAGTTTTAGAAACTAATAAATTCAACATACCTACAAGCACAACTTCGAGAATAAGTTACAAAACTTGATTTATTCAGCAGCAGAACATCAAGCATACTTATTTCTCATAGGAAATTTCTTCTACTGTTGAAACCGAAATCTTAATAGTCATACACAATAAATAAATCACTAAAACAATGAATAAGCCTTGTCCACGAGAGTCGATAGCAGTAAAGTTGATGGAAGTAACTGCATATACTAGGCCACTCCAAAGAAATAGAATTAAGCCTGCAAGAAGCTTGCATACTTTGCACCTAAGAAAAGTCGCTGAATGCAGAGCAGTGCATTTTTAGTAACCTCTGCATTTTCATGATTCATTAGTTTCATCACTCGTTCCTTGGCCTTAAGGTCTGTCACAATGATCCGCCCAGCAGGATGGTGCTGGATAAACTGTGAAAGGTCAAAGCAGGAAACAGCCAGAGTCCTTGGATCACTAGACGTGTCCAAAATTGTTATTAGGACCCTTAAAATCTGCAACAGATGAAAATAGTATTAATAAATAGATGAATGTTTGTTTGTGAGAAGATATCGTACACAATAACATTACACTAATACTATCTTTTCTTTCTTTTTCCATTGCCAAAGCACTTCATATAGCATAACCATCTGTTCCCGCTATAAAAACACTATATCACTGTTGACAAAATAGAAAAAAATTATGATTTGTAGTACGTGTATCTTATTTTGATGGGATCTCTGTGAGAACCCTCAAGGGAACAATACATTTTAAAACCCATGTACTATGTTTCTGATCAAAATCAGTGCAGTACAACATATACTACTTTTACATGAATATCAAATTTATATTTACAGACACCTACTGTTGTCTTCTTTTCCTCAGGACAAAATACAATTATCTAACATACTACAGAAATAACAATACCATTACCACTAGACAAAACCAATCAATCTGTTCTTTTGCACATCTGCAGATGTTCATCAAAATTTGGTAACTAGATTTTTATAAAAAGGAAAATATTTTGGACCAAGAAATATGTTTGACCGTAATGCCTTATTAGGAATCACCACAATAATAATTTCAGGAAATAAATAAGTAATAAAACGGACTTTATCTATTTAGACATTAGCTGAAGACAGTAGTTAGGAAAGTTGTGATCCAGTAGGCTGCAATCACAAGACTCCATAAAATATAAAAGTTGTTCATTTATTGTTTATTTTCATTACATTTACATTGCATCATGATAACATTTTATAAACTAACAAAAAGTGTCAGAGAAAACACTTATCAGTAGAAAAATCATCACACGATCACACTAAAAAGAAAAAACATCCAAGTTGATACTATCATTATAAGAGAAAATTTATAATAGCTTGCACAATCAACTATGTAATGCTCATACTCAGTCTCAGACTGGAGAGCCAAGCTTACAAATATTCTATCATGGAATCCAACGTCAAGTAGTTCAATGTTGTCTAATTTTGCACAGAAAACCATCAGAAACACAAAAGCGAGCTAGCTACCCAGCCAGTCAGCATTCAGTACTAACCATTTCTGTCAAGGTGAAACCCAATATGAGCCCCACGGATACTACCAAATTATAAATTTCTAAAATAAAGAAAATAACAAAGAAAATAATATGGCTACATGCAACTGAAAGCTTTTTTATTGTTCTCAGCCTAAAATGTCAGGTGTGCTTAAATAAGAATTGAATTGAATTGAAGCATAAAGGAAGGGAAACTGCACATATACCTGGAAATCATTCTCTTCAAAGTTGGTTATATTTTCTCGCCAGAATATGGGATCTTTGTGCATGGGAGACCAATCCAGATGGCCAAGGAGAACTTCTTGCTTGTACTTATCAAAAGAACTCAGTTTCTTAATATTATCCTTAAGCCCTTCTTCCAGGGAATTTAGTGCCTCCAACAAATCCTATGAAAAATTTTCTAATCAATAATAGTAGCGTTGGGGAAGAAAGAGGAAATATATTATTTTAAAAGGAAATGTGGTAATTGAGGTCAAAGAACACCCCACTATTATAAGTTTGTAATTTAAAATAAAATGATAAAGTTCAAGAAACATAAGATCTAAATATAAGGAAGGACAACAAAGCGTGTGTAGTTCAATCACAGAGTGCCAATTCAAGCAAATATAAGAGAAAACAGAAAGATGCTTCGGAATGAAGAAAAACTGCCATTTGGTGAACCTTCCAAAATGGGTATTCAAGTAGGCAAATGTTGTATGAATGTGCACAATTGTGCAGCAAAATGCACATAGAAATGAGGAGAATAAGTTATTGTCATGGTCAACATGTAAAAGGATCATTGATCTGTGCTTAGGTAGCATAGCATCATAGTTAAGCTGGCAATCCAATTTCATCTACCACATTGTATCGTCACAAGTCATCTGTTGGCTAGCAACAAATATTTGAGTGGGAGGATCCTACTATCCCAACAAGCTCCAAAATAAAAGTCACTCAGATTTTCCTTTTTCTATTAAAATACATAACAAATGGTAAATGCCATTAAAATTTCAAAGCATCATGGAAAACAGGAGTGTATCTAACAAAACAATACAGAAACATATGCACTGTATGACAACAAAAATTAATAAATATTGTTCCAAAGTTCCAACTATATTAAAATTTATGATTAGGATTACAGATAAAAATAAAAATAAAAAGTTCTGACTGCGAAAATGTCAATGATGACAAGATGTAAAATAAAGGGGCAACCTAATGCACAAGATGTGGGCAGCCTAACCCCCACAAGTGAAAAGGCTGTTTCCATGATTTGAACATGTGACTATCAGATCACAAGGCATCAACTTTATTGTTGCACCAAGGCTCAAATGACAAAACATATATAAAAAAACATTTTCTCTATTTTGATTATACACAATTTGCACAAAAAAATTTCAGCATGAAGTTAACATAGGTCCTTCTAATTATCTTACCTCGTCACTCCATGCTTGTGCTTTTAAACTCTGCACAACTTGTGGCAGCTGAAGGTCAACCATCTGAGCACCTAATGTCCCTTTTGACATCAAGTTCTTAAGAGTCAAAACAACAACCCTAACAACCTAACAAATTTCCAAAACAAGTATGCCAACATTAGACTGCTATCTCAGAGAAAGTTATAAACATATCTACTTGCTACCTTGAGATACACATAAATATACAGAAAGTTAATAACAGTTCAGCTAGCAGCTATCAAACAACTATAACTAACAACAATATTTCCATAAAGAAAGAAATGTGAACAACCTTTTGTTTGAAAAATGAGATGAACATAAATTCAATGAGTCAGCCATACCTTCTCTTTTGTAGAACTCTTAACAACATCAATAAGTCTTGGAAGGGTCCTTGAAGTAGCCAAATATTCAATTGCTGGCTCATAATACGATAAGAGCCATATGCAGAGACATGTTTCATAAAGAAGCTGTCACAGAGGAATTTATCAATTAATTTCCCTTTGTTCCGAACAAAAGGGCCATGAAATCTACAAATTTCATCAGTGATATTTTTGCTGATAAATCAAATTTAGAAGCCAACGAATCTGGAATCACCAGAAACCAATCCATCATCATTCTTCAAAAATAAATTATTTGGTCAGATGCAACAAGCATGTTTAAGTTATCCATCTCTTGCAAAATGCGATACAGGCTATTGAGCTTCCAGAAAGTATTACAGGTAAACTAGATACATCATGAATGTACCTGAATAGACTGTTGAGTGGATGCTGGTGATATCAATGGCACAAGTAACTTGACCCCATCTGCTTGAACAAAGGAAGACCTAACTACAGGTTCCTTAAGTAGAGTTGCTAAGCAATTGATGGCAGTTGGGACTCCACGAACAGGATGAGAAGGTTTCTTCAGCTACAAATATAATAAATAGATAAAAGTGAGAAACCATTCATATTCAATAAAACTGAGCCTATTTACATCTTACGATTTAACATGCAATTCTTTTACTCATGTAAAACATTTCACACACTCCTATAGATCAGAGTGAATATTTTAAAGTATCTGGTTTAATTGATTCTATGGTCCAATTATAACCTAGTTGTCATGTTCGGCAAATAATGTGTCACTCTCACAGACTTGCAGATCTTACAAAATTCTCATATAAGTCAAGCAATTGTGCCAACCTCTCCATAAGGTGATATAATTAGGTGCATCATCATCATGTCAGTGAATTACTGTTATGTGGTTGATCTAGTGTGAAAAAAACAAGTTTCAGTATCACATACCTGTTCACAAAGCCATTTTACCAATCCTATCAAAACATCATCAATAGTGGTAAACGGCTTCTTTCCGTTTGATGCTTCTCCATTTGAAACAATGTCATTCTGATTTTTTGGTCTGACACTGTAAACAGAAGGGGGATGAAATTGTGCAATAACTGAAAAGGTAATAATGTATACAAGCATACAAAAAGATTCCATTATTCAGTTCAAGTCTGAGAAGTTTTTGAACCAAAATGTGAAAAGTCTCATGTTTGGATTACCTAACAATTAAAGCAAGGATCTTACAACTTTTTTCTTGTATGAACCAATTTCCTTTCCAGAGCAATCTGAAAGATGGATAACATTGTTATTTTTATTTTTTGTACATCATAACTTTGAAGTAAAAAAATAATTAGTAAAATACATAACAATTATATGAAATAATCTAGATGACAGTTATAGACAGTTTTTACTGCTCAAATTGTAAAAATAAATTGATCAGGAAACTGTAATTAAGGGGGGAAATGATGGACTTTAGTTTGTGTGCAAGGGAACTAAAAATATCTCTATCAAGCACATATTTTACAAACACACATGTATGGCCATCATCAATGATTAGGGCAGGGTGTTAACCCCCAGGAAAAGAAAATTCTAAAAACGTTTGGCTGAAGTAATGGCCATGGTTACAGGTACAACTACGTTCTATTTGAAATAAATCCTGAATTTTAATATAATAAGGAGATTTTAAAAACATGCATTGCAGTATAATAGATAAACATATACAGTATATGTTAGTTCAAATCATCTCCAAACCAAAAAAGTTAATAATTAATATGCAAATCAAAAACTATTTGAGTAAATACTTAACTTAGGAAGGGCTCATAAGTATCTTCGTCTGCAAGGGTGCTGTCATGAAACAACCTTGCTCTTTTCGGGTTTGCTGCCAAAGATGATAATTTAAAGATTACACCACAGATAATAGACAAAACAAGAAAGAAAACAGGCCACTTTCAACAAATTACCCGCAAGCATCTCATCTATCAGTGCCAAAACATACTCTACAGTATCTTCCTTGAAAATATCACGCAAAACACGAACAAACACGCGAACATACGCCGGACCATCCTACCACACAACAAAGTTGAATTTTCAATACAACAAGATAGCAAACTCCAGAATCACAAATTAAAGCAACTTCTAAAGAAAATTGCAATCAAGCTCAACTCTAAAAACACAGAGCACAGCATTTAGCATCGATAATTCATTATTTTTATAAAATTACATCATCGAGCAATTGTGCTCTATGACTTTCTGATCGGTGATCGTAACGCCTTAAGAGCTGAAGACTCGTGCCAGAGATGAGCTTCGTGGACATGTAGGCCTCCCATGGGATGTCCCTCCTCAGAACCTTCGAGAAAACACGAACACAATGTCAATGGAGTAATTCAATTTAAATCGATGATCGACGAGATTACAATGCTGGAAACCAAAAATCGAAACGGAACCGGTTCTCAATCGTGCACAATCGAGATTTTGCAATCAGATCGTGGAATGAAGAAACATCCGTAGAGAAGCGGGATCGGAAAGTACCTGTTCGGTGGTTAATTCGGCCTGGTCCATGGTAGTGGGGAACCCTAGAACTCAGGAAGTGCGGTCAAGAGAGTCGCGATTTGGCACTGCAGACGAAGAAGTGAAATGAATGAAGCGAAGTAAATTGAAACGAAGAGAAGTAAGGGGTGAAAGGGAGGGAGGGAAAAATGGATCAAAGAGAGGTTTATTTTACCCGCGATTCGGTGGATTTTGGATTTCTAGCAGAGAGACAAAGACAGAACTGGGAAGAAGAAAGGAAATAGATCAGTTTTGGAAGCACATGAAGGGCATCCCTCCCTCCATCATGATAATTCTGCAATCATGTTCACTCCTGCGACACGTGGCTTCTCAGCTTCTATTTATTATTTATATTTATTTTACCATATATAATATAACTTAACATAAAAAAAAATTATTAACTTTTGAATTATACATTTAGTCATGGATCCTCGTTCTTGATTCATGAATTACTCTTTATATTTATAAAAAATTACGTTTTAGATTTTGAAGTATTTTCCTATGTTTTGATCTCTGTTATTTATATTTTAGTTTATGTCATTAATAATATTATAACACCGTGAATTAAAATGAAAAAAAATATTTTTATAGGGATAAAATATAAATTTTTTAAATTATAATTAAATTCATAAATAAACTTTAACTATAAATATTAATTGAACATTTTAACTAAAATAAAAAAATTTAATAGACTTGTTTAAAAAAATAAAAATGAAGTACTAAATAAAAAAATTATAAATTTAAAAGGATAAAAACTCATTTATTCACATAAAAAATTATTATTTATAATTTAAGATTATACATATTTATTAATATAAAATTTATTAATTTAGTGAATATATAGATCAATAAAAAAATCATTATTATAATAAATAAAATATTAAGAATAATTCAGTATGATAAATATTTTTATAATTGAAAAAATATTTAATTTTTTGGATAAAATATATAATCTATAAAAAAAGTATTCTAAATATCAAGTAATGAAATTTTAAATCAAAATAATTAGAATTACTTACTTATATTTATAAATTAATTATATAGTAAAGTTGTTCATTTAAAATTTAGAATAACACTATAATTTCACATATCAAATATAATAAATATTTTATCTCTTATATAAAAAATTATATTATCAAAGATTTTATAGACATGGATATATTATATAAAAAAATTATTAAAATTTATTGATACTAAGTATTAAGATTATATATTTATACTACTTATTAATGTTTTATAAAACGTGAGATGAACTAATTTAATCATTAAATTATTTTATATTATCTTTATAATTATGTATATCAAATTTTACATATTTTAAACACTTTTAAGTACATTATCTAAAATTTAATATGTTTTTAT
Source organism: Abrus precatorius (assembly GCF_003935025.1). Classification (NCBI taxonomy): domain Eukaryota; kingdom Viridiplantae; phylum Streptophyta; class Magnoliopsida; order Fabales; family Fabaceae; genus Abrus; species Abrus precatorius. The sequence goes on along the minus strand of NW_020874362.1, from coordinate 4,397,506 downwards.
ATTTTAAAATGTGTTATATGTTGAGATAAGTAAAGTAATTATATACTTATTTATTTTGTTTTTTAATAAAATTTTATAAAAATAATCTAGTTGATAAGAATTTTTAAACCAATGATTATATTAATTAATCTCACGTTACACCAAAAAATTATTAAATGGTGTAATTATTCAAGTTTAACACATAATCCTAACTTATAAAATATATTTTATATATAAATTAAGATATTTACATGTTAAGAAAATTATAATAAAAATATTAATATTGATATTATATTCATTTTTTTAAAAGAAAGATAAAATATAAAAATATAAAATTAAATAAAATTTTCACTATTGTGTAACAAAAAACTCATATATAGATTTAAATGTGATTTTTTTAAAGTATGAAAACTAATTTGTAAACTAATATTAACTACAAAGATTAAATATATAATTTAACTTTTTTTATTATATATCTTTAAGTACGTATTAAAAAGTGTATAACATAATATATTTTTTTTTAAATGTGTGCCAAAAAGATACATAATAAAAATTCAATAAGTAATAAATTTTAATAAAAAATATAATATTTTTTTTTGCTACTAAAAATTATAACATTTAATATATTATAGGATTTTTATTGTATTAAATTGCTCCTAACGTGTCCCATTGCCATCTCTACTTAAGATCAACCTTTAACACAACAGATTCAATAATTTTTATTAAAAAATACAATATTATTACATTTTTATATTGTCAAGATAATAAATGCTTTTTTCTTCGTTAAAGTTTATTATTTTTAGTTGTTTATTCTCAATCTTAAGAATTGAGGTTACCATTTTTCTTTCCCTGTTTCTCATATAAATATTAAAAAAGGTAATATTCTTGTATTTTAATATATATATATATATATATATATATATATATATATATATATATATATATATAATAGAATATTTCTAAAACCAAACGGTCTGGTATAGGTTTAAAAATGTCATAGGTGAAGATGATTTCTTCTAGCCAAATTATTTATTTGCAGTTTGGTAAAGATGGATATGAACTACAATGAAAAAGACTGCTTGTGACAAGCATTACTTACATTACATGGTCGAACAGTCATTGCAAATACTGAGATACCGCCAATATCAATTGCAAACTCCCACTAGTGGATAAAAACAATTACTGCCGAGTAAGGCTAGAAAAAAGAAATGAACATCGGCAAAATACAAAATATACAATCTATTCACTGTAATTGCTTCAGCTGTTTTTGTATATTCAACTGCAGGTGAGGAAGGTATTTGTAAAACATGGAATATGAATCTGGAAATTACACCAACCAAACATTAAAAAAGAAAAAGGCTTCATCAACCACAGGCTAACAGGAGCATTCCATTCCTTATTTCGTCCAGTGTAGTGTAAATTTATATAATTTTGGAATTATTGGCTCCTATATAATTTATATGACAAGGGTGAAATATTGGTTGATGTAAGGTAAACAAAACTGTATCATCCTCTTAGATTTGGCTCCTCAACCATTGATGGAAAATTTACGGTTGATGTCTCATGCACATGCATAATAAATCATGATTTTATTAAAATTTACCACCTTAATTTTCTCATTAACAATTGGGATACCTTACTTGACTCTCCAAAGTGAACTACTCACTTTAGAGGAGTCAAATACCATCATCATCTTTCAAAATGGAAAACTTCCGGTCAATCGGATATGGTCAAGGGTCCTTCTAAGCCCATATTTAAGCACAGCCTGGTTACCCTCTCTGAACCCATCTCCATAAGCTGTTGAGCTATCTGACTCAATCTGGTGTTTGAAAAACTCTCCAAGTTTCTTCTCAAAGTCAGAACGTTTACCTTTCTTTGACGATGAAGAGGAAGAAGGTGATGACGAGGATGATGATGATGATGATGAAGATGAAGATGCACCATCATTTCCAGAGCTAGAATAGATCTCTGAATCTAACCACATATGGGCCAAGACTTGGCAAATTCCCTCTTCAACTTCTGGCCTCAGATTGCCATAGCCTGCCAAAACCTCAAATTTGTCCAATTCAACATGATGAAAATAAAAATATAAATTTTCTATCACAGGAAAGCAGATAGTACCTTTAAGCCTAAGCCATGCATGCATCATTTCATGAGCCAAGATTGATCCTGTTAATAACCTATGAATATAAAATCCTTAAATTAATACAGTGAATTCCATATGCAAATACTTCATATTGTGAAAATAAATATCAAGAGGATACCTAGGAAGGCCATACAAAACAAGTATGGCTGTCACTTCACAACGGCGAATCAGCCTAAAAGGCTCAGTTATCATATCTATGACCTGGTATCCTGCCCCTATCCTTGGTCTTCTTAAAATCTGGAAATACAAGACATAAGTAACAACCAATGGTTGATAAACAGAAATATTTTATAAGAGAATTAAAATCATCAATAAAGACTCAAATTCACAAGTAAAACATCCCTACGGTGGGGATAGTTTGCTCTTCGGATAAGCAAAGTCCTCTAGTTTCGGGTAAGTGGTGATGACCCTATATTCAATTGTGAAGAGCAAAAAGGCAATCCAAAGTCAGAATAGAAAGAGTATGATATAAAGAAGAGAAATAAAAGACACATTTAATGAATGAAAGTTTGAAATGTTAACATTTACATTCTTTTCCCCCTCCATCGCCTCATTCAGTGCTTGTCTCTCCACCAAAAGCATAGGAATTTGCTGCTCTAATTTCATATTTAAACCTTCATAAAATTCTTGTATTTCAACATAGAGAGGTTGGCATTCGTGAGTATCCATGATAGCTGAGTCAAGACACTCTAAACACAGCGTTCGACCATCATCAAGCAACAGATATTTGGCATCCACTGACTGCATTAATTACAAAGTTCATGTCAGATAACGGAAAGGAAGACAGGATACATCGTGATGTCCTTGTTGGTAAGGACACATGATGAAATGTTTTAGGAGTTGATATAACTGACCTCCATTCTTTGACAGCTACAACATCGAGGAGTGCCGTCCCGCTCATGCGATGGACAATATTTTTGCAGCCAAAAAGGATGTGCTCTAAACTCAATGAGGCCAGCTGAATTTGGTGGGATCTGTAATGTAAAAATCAGTTATTCAATTGAACTGTATATCTATAACTTGCAAAACTAAAGAACATAAACAACAAAGACAAAATAAATTTAATTTGAAAAACAGAGGGAAGGAAGATTAACATGGTCACCCTTAATAGATTCAAGGTTTTTCACCTATACCTTGCTGAATTGCTTTTATTTTATTTTCTTGTTTCATTTACACCCTTAGCATTTAAGGCTGAGTAAAATACAGCTCTATTAACAAAATAGTAGTAAAACTTCTTGAATCATCATTTCAAAGAAATCCAAATAGTCCTATTAATTTTAGCATTTGTAAAAAAGTAAAAAGTTCAACCTCGATTACAAAAGAAAATGGTTCCATTTCCAATTTCATTGAAATATGAATGTATTATTTTAAAGTTTCTCTCCGATTGTATTGGATGACTGAGGATGATGTCATAGCTCAAGAACAGGCTTATTTTATCCATATAACATTTGATGCAAACTTAAACATGCATAGCTGGAAAATCTTAGATCTCAGAGCAGTTTTGAACATTGTGTGTACAATGATTTAAAAGTATCTGATCCACAATTTGTTGCAAAGCACGAGCCAATTATTAAAATATAGGAAATCTACTATACCTATATCTGGCCCAAGATGGGATCTTAGCCAATTGCTGAAATTTAAGAAGTAATAAAACATATGACCAAAAATAAGAAAGAAGTAAAGTAATCAAACATTCACACTAATATCTGTTTGGCCATAAAAAAAATACTTATATTTGACAATGAAGAGCTCACACAGTCAAATGGCATGGTATACCTCAGAAGCACATTCTCAAGTACTATTTTGATTTCTGTCCTTTCTAAGTATTTTGGAGAACAGCTCAATATCAATCGTCTTCCTTGCGCATATACATTGTAGTGAAATTTGCAATGCACATCAAAATTACCAATACCATTGACCAAAATCAAGCACCACTGAATTGACTAAACAATTGTAAGCAAAAACCAACTGCTAATACTTACAAAATTCTTGCAAACATCACATTTCGGATGATGCAGCTCCTTATAGCAGGATTTATGATAACGGCGATTTCCAGACATGGAAAACTGTGAATGAACAGGGATTTAGGCATTATTTATAAATCACAATCATATTCACCTCAAAAAATAAAGTTAAAATAAGTTAAAGACCTTCATTTATGATTTCCAGACGAAAGTTTAGAAGTGTTGAAATTGAGTTTCATGAACCATGCAGCAATCAACACAACACTAACCTCATAATCAGTGATTGGCAGTTTGCAGGCATGGCAACAAAAACATTCTGGATGCCAGAAACCTCCCATGCAACTCAAAAATCTTCCTTGGCCAATCTCAGCATTGCAGCCAGCACAGATTCTGTAAGCACATTTTCCAAGAACCCAGTTTAGACTTTGTTTTTATAAGATTCAAGAATTTGTGAGGGACACTTTATAGATGTCTCTATCTTGATCGTGCTTTTGCCAGTGAGGTGAATATTTCAATTTTCTTAGGATGATTGCATAAAAACTAGCAAGATACTTATGATATTCAGTGCTAGCAAGTTACCATAAAAAGGGCAATAATTGACCCTATTATGAAATGCTGGCTCAAAAAGGCTGTCCTTGCATCATTTTCATCAAATGAAATGAACTTTTAGAACAAGAGGAAAGAATAACAGATTCCAGTGCATCACACACAAAATCCCGTTATGGAATTTATCCAAGTTCAAGGCTTTGGACTAAAATCTCAAACTATTATAGGATTACCATATGTCAACTCCGTGTAAATTAGGGATACATCAGTACTCTCAAGTTATTCTTTATAGGCTAATTTAAATAAAATGTATATCCATTTAAAATATTTACAGCTTAATATTATATCACACTCATTAAAAATTTTCCTCTTTTATGACAACTTTTTTCTCAACCTTCACTTGGTTGGTTGTCAGTGTAAAAGAGAAATGGCATCATTTTCCATTCATTCTTTCAAATTAATTTTAGACTTTAAGAGATTAAAATTAACAACTATAGACATGAGAGGAAAATGAGAGTAAGAAACATTGAAATAAAAAGTCATCAGTCTTTACTCTACATAATTCAGAAATTCTTCATATTGAAGTTTGGAAACATTATCGGTTTGGACAATTTTTTTCCTGCCAGTATTTCATTAAAGCAATTTTAATTATGTGGAAAATAACTAGTCCCCCCCCCCCCCAATTTATCACAATTAGTGAACTTCAGCAATTTCATAAATGGTGTTCGGAATTGGACTCACTATCTACATATAAAGATGTCATCTTTCCCACAGTTACCTGTATACTGATGGGAAATAGTGTGCAAATGGTTGAAATAAAGAATCAGCATCAGATTGAGGTTGAGAACTAATGCTCAAACTTTCTTGAATTGCCCTGGCAAGTTGTTCATCTTCCTCAAGTTGAGCTTCATCAAGGTGTTTGTCTTCATCCTGTTGAATTTTAGCAAGATGGTCATCATCATCTTGTTGAATTTCACCATGATATTCATCTTCCTCATCATCAATTTGACACAGTTCAACATCTTCAGATTCGGAGTCATCCTCTGGGGTATTGTGAGGCAAAAAAATGAGGCCTTTTTAAGTACTTTGGCAGGGAAAAATCGAGAATCCTTTCCAAACACACGTTTACCAAATGGAATTTCAGAACTTTTTCAATGGACTCTAACCATGTAAAAAAAATATCTTTAGTACTTTCTGTATCAACTCATAAAACAGCCGAATCAACAAGTCCTGATTATTCTGGTGTACAAATTAAAATTACATTTCAAACAAGATTTGATCAATGACACCATATTCTTTGATTAGTAAAACATAATTCTATTAAATAATAATGAATAAGACACTAAGATAGATATAAAAAGAAAGGCAATAATGTATAAAAGAACTTAATAAATCAATACTCATACTTAGAATATACATTTTAGGTACCTCAAACTTAATAATGAACTTTAAACACTGATCAGCAGAGACATGAATCTCACCAATAACTTTTTTCCCTTTCTGATCTGCCTCTGAAAGAGAGAGCGCTATTGCACGATCAATTTCTTCTTTCTCAATATCTGTCAAATTCTCCTGCACTCAGATTACCATTGTTACAACTTCAGACTAAGTCCCAAGGAACTAGTAAGTCCCAAGGAACTAGTATCGTATCATGCTAAAATTGATATGATAACTTGTAACAAAATGGTCAGTTTTTTTACTAAAAGCAGAAAGAGTGATCACCTCCGAGTAATCATGATTGTTTGAAATTCTGTCATCTCCATATTTCCCATGATATTTTCCTCCTGAAGATTTACGGTTGGATCCCTTAAGCAATTTGGTAAACCAACCCATGCAATATTACTTTCTGCGGGCTGGTAAACCTCTTCCTGAGTAAAGCCCCACAAGTAGGTAAGAAAACAAGTACTATAATTTACACATAAGAAAACTCCATGGATTAATTATGTCAATAAGCTACAAGCAAGACCACAGATTGAATCTTCATATGTACTATGGTCATCTCTCTAGAATTATAAAATATTCGAAAAGATAATACACAAATAAATGTTGCCAGAAAAACATGCTGTGATGCTAAAAGTGTTACCATCTAGCATTTTTTGAGGTATTAACACTGGCAGGAAATAGGCAACATCAAGAGCAGGTAGATCAGGGAATATAAAAACCATGTCGCCACATCAGGCCTTATTGTGTGAATCATAAATTACCCAGTGTCTCTGGTCCTGAACAATCAGAGACACCAGGAAAAATGAAAAGTGATACATAAGAGATTGAATGAAGGGAAAGATTCTGCACAACTGATACAGTATAACTTACTATATGACTAATTCAAAAGGAAAAACTGATATCATGTTCTTCTAAAGACAATCTAAAAAAGCAAGAAACATGACAAGCAAATGTTCAGTATCCAATCAGTAACATGTTTGTATCAACGATAAAATAATGTTAAACTCTCTTTCATGTAGCAGAACCAATCCACCAAACCTCAAAGTAAGGAAACAAGAAAAAGTCTGAATTTCCAATCCAGCATAACAGTTTGCTCAAATATCTTCAATTTCATAGCACCCAATATGCTCTATCCTTTTCTCTTTGTTCCCTTAAAGCAAAGCCCAATATGGCTTGATAATCAATGGACTCAAATTGAATTGCTTCAAACGAAATTCAATTTCACATGCATAAAGGAAACACCTTCCACCAACCCCACCATCTATATTGTTGATTATTGATTAAAAACACCGCAAGCACAAAACCCCCATGGAAGATAATATCAATATCAATATGATAAAGCAGATAGAAAGAAGAAGGAAAAGAGAGAGACTTTTATGTCACAACACAAACAAGATGATTCACCTTAAAGAGAATATGAATCAGCAGAGACAAAGGAATCAGATGTATCCCAGTTCAAGTACACTTTGTGATTCCCATTTACACAGTCAACCACACACACCCAGTAATCTCTCTCTCTCTCTTTCTCTTTGTCAGTGTGTGTGATCCTGCAATGGCTTTTTGAGTGCAAAGAGTGAAAAGAGTACTTGGATCCTACGCAAATACTGGCAGGGCCAAAAGCCAAAAAGGATAGATAACAATCCTAATAGTGGAATCTTTTATGAAGGGATGAGTGTATTATATTTATTTACAATCCTTAAAAAACCACCACAAATGACGGATTGGAAGGTAGATATGGAGAATCAGAAGAAGCAGTTGAGTTTCAATTCCATGTCACTATTTACACTGCCATGTGGGGTCCCCTCTCATTTTTTTTTTCTGCCACAATCTACCAAATGTCAATAGCAACATGAAGTATATAAAACTTTTCGGTAGCTTCTTTCACATGGGAGAGTGGGACGGTGTAACATAGCGTCTTTGTTTGATCTTGCGTTTTGACAAAGCTTAGTGCACTTTTTCTTCTTTTTATTTTCTCCTTAAATTTTGAAGATGGATAATTTCCTGATTGTTCCTTAAACTGACAAATAGTGGAAAAATTAGTTACATTCGACATTCTAAAATCAATGATGAATTGAAATACAAAGTGTTAATACTATCAAATTATCATTAATCAATATGAGGAGGACAAGAAAAGAAATGAGCACTATCTATATTGCATAATTTTGGAACCTAACTCTATAATTGAGTTTGGGGTTGACTACTTTTGTTTATCTAATTTAGACAGCTATGTTACTGTTAGTACAGTGTCTTAAAATTAAAAAATAAAAAAAAGTCATTGAATTTTCATAAATTATGCAATTCGCATGCATGATACAGCGTCCTGTGTAAATGAAATTGACATCTAAACTATAGCCTTTTGCTGAATGAAGGAGAGAAGAGAACCACGTCAAATGACTGAATTTATATTGGCTTGCGTCCCCACCCCCTTAATTAATTTATGCAGACACAACCATATTTCGTGAGACAACACTCTTTTCATGTATAATGATAACATTTATTTAGTTAGATATAAAATGTGATACGTCTTACACAATATGAGACATCGTGTTGAAAATTTGTTTGATATCACTCACATATTATGCATCCCTGCATATGTAAATTGATTATTTAGCTACTCAAGGTTAAATCTGTCTAATTAAACAAAATATAGGGTTTAGAGAAAAACAAATAGAAGAAAACAAATTCTCTCCTGCTGTAGTCGTGTGTTTATTCTATATACGAGCATCATAGTGTTGATATAAAGGGAATAAGTATTGGCTGATTGGATTAGAAGTGTTCATTGTAAGAACAAATAAATAAAATTTATTTCACACTGCCTCTGAATTCGGTAGCGTTGATGAACCAGGAAATCCACTAATCTGGTTAGGCCAATGATAAATTAATTAATAATATGTAAAAAAAAATTATTAATCAAGTTCGTACAAAATCTTTATGTAAGAATCTTTCATTGATTTTCATCAATAGAATCAATCTATGCCTAATTATTTTATTTCAACTATGTTGATAACTCCATCTATATGTATTTTTGTGCAAAATTAGAAAAAAGTTTATTAAAGAGGTATGAAAAGATTTACTCATTTTTTTACATAGTTAATAAGTAGTAATTTTATTTATTTAATTTGTGTATTTGATACAAAAAAATTAGTTACTATTAAATTTGAAGAGTTTGACTCTTCTTAAATAAATGACATTGTAAAATGAGAAGGTAAAATCTTATTTACCATTAAAAATGAGGTTTTAATGTGTTTTGATTTTAACTAATTATTTTCAATTTTTAAAAATAAAATAATCTTATTTTTTAACTTAACATTTGAATATAAAAAAAAATTAATTAGTAACTTACTGAATTTTTCTTATTTTAATGCATAATGTTTATAGAATTTAAGTTTAAATAAAATACATAATAATAATACATATAATGTCATTTGATTTTAAATTATCTTTTAATTTTATTAAATTTTAATAGTCATAATTTGTATATTTATTTTGATTTAATATAATGAGATATTAAATAAAATTTATCTATTTAAAAACTATAAAATTTTATTGTTTAATTACTAAACTGTATATATATTTATTTTAAAATAAAATACCTTTGCCTACTAGAAAGAATAGATAACTAAAGAATTTATTGTTGAGGGGAAAAAAGAAAGAAAATAAAATAAGCATTAAAATAAAATCAAAATCAGTTCGGTAACTTGATGATCCAGTGAAATCCACTAATTTGGTTACATATGGTGATGTATACACGGTAGTTAGGCCAATGATAAATTATTAGCATATTACTAGTAAACAATAGCTATTTATCATAGTTAATTAATGATTAATTATAGTAGTTAAAGATATCTAAAAAATTTATTAACCAGTTGGTAAGAATCTTCCATTCATTTTCTTTTATAGGTTCAATCCGATATTTTATAACTATGCCCAGTAAAACCTGCCAATTTAATTAACTTGGTTGATTGGTTGTCTATTCTAGTTCGTTTCTATTCTGATCATTTCTGTTTTCTGAACCATCAAACAAAAAATAATGAACATCCACTGATGATATTCATAATCCATCCAAATTTTATATATATGCTTGATGCTTGATATTATTGTGAGGCAAAAAGGGCTCCTCCTAATTAACACCATGCTCTGCTTTCAGTTGTAAGTTAAGCGACCCTGTGGCCGGTGATTGGTCAATTCTGCTAGTTATTGGAAGGTGACTTGTCCTTTTTCCAAATTTTGGTGATCAGCGCAAAGCTGTTACTTCTCTCATGGTGCGAGCAAGAGAAGGAAAGTTAACGCAAGGTTTTTTTTTCCCCTCTTTGTCATAGAACGCAAAGCATTCTTGACCAACCATTAGTTATAACGTATCCGATAGCATATTCCATTACAGTTGTTTTATACGCATTAAGGATGTTTTTTAAAGGTCAGATATTACTATGTTTCTCAAAACCTTATGTTTTTAGATTATTTCTTGCTCGCAGGTGAAGAATGTTCTTAATCCAAAGATTTTATACCCAAGATCTTGTAGATTATCTTTGCACACGAGAACATAGGTTTGATTGAAATTGAAATAAAACATGCCACTATACTAGGTGATTCAACGATGTGAGCTCACAATGCCCTGTAGCTGGCCCCATGTTTGGTTTTGAGGTCGGTTATATTTTATTTGTTTTATGCAAAAATTGAACCATACATATGTACCTTTTGTAAACTGATTAGCTTTTGAGTTTTGATGACGTTCTGGCCAATGAACCCTTCTAAGAAAGAATAAATGAATGCGGATAAAGTGTAATAATTTTTAAATGTTTGGAATTTGAATACTTTTTTATTGTAATCAGCGGAAAAGATCTCTAGACTTTTTGTCATTCGCCTTTACCTTTAGTTTAGTGGCTACTGAAGAATCACTTGGCTTTAGGTAGCTGCTTAGTCGTCTCACATAGAAAACCAACAAAACTGTCACTGCCATGCCAGGAATTATGCCATGTCATCTTCTTCGTCTGTTAAAAGTAAAAATCATATCTTATACAGATACCATGAAAATGAACTACATAGGTTGATGTTAATGAATTTGTCTCCTGTGACCTGAATAATGTGCCTGCATATTACTGACATGACATTTGAAAACTTGTAAAATACCATTACCCTTTGGCAACAAAAAAGTTCACCACACAAAAACCTCCATGGCTGCACATAATATTCACATAAGCACGCCACCAATGGTCATCTCCAACATGACAGTGAAATATAGTCTATTTCATTTGTGTTTCTTCATGGTTTGTGCTGTCAAAATGAACCTATTATTATGAATTTCATTTTCTTACAATTAATAAGAGTAATATTATATTATATTTAATTTAAAATTAAAATTAATTTATTAATAATGAAATATTATTTTTTACAAAAATTACTACATTTAGACTTACTTAATATTTTAAAAAAAATTATTAAATAACATTTTAATGTCGATATTTTAAAAACATCTACTAAGGTTTTATAATATGTAACCTGCGTAGTAACTATTATTTTTACTCACGGCTGGTAAACTTGATTTTTGTTAGTGCTGCTTCTCGGCCACTTGAAGAATGAAAGGAAAAGTGAGGTGCCCACAGCACAAGAATCCGATCGACCTCACTGGACCCACCGTATATGATTTTGGGTTTTTCTGCACACTTCTCTCTTTGATTTGTCTTGTCTGCTACCGTATAGCTTGGATATACATACATTAATGTGATCTACATCAAACTATATCTTTGTATAATAAAATGATATATGTATTTTGATGATAAAATAATATTTTACTTCTCATTAGAAAAAGTGACTTTGTTGATAAATTACTTCTTTTACTTTTTTCTCTCAAAATTCAAATTAATTAGTTTTGATATTTTGCGTTGAATTTTTTTTTTATTTTCTCCGAATTTATCTGGTTATTGTTTTTAATTTTTTTGTATTATTATTTTTCTTCAATTTTCAAATTTTTACACTTTCAAATTATTCATTTTAATATAAAATCTTAATTTTTGTATATTATAATTAAAATTAATGGAAAAGGATTAATTGATGATATAAACTAATACTAAGTTCTATTATTTGAATTGTTTAAAATGTGATAGAACGTATAGAATTTGATGGAACTTCTTTTTCTTTAATTTGTAAGATATTAGATGGAACCCAGTTTTTTTTTATATCTTATCATAAAATGATATAAATAATACAGTAATAAAATATACACACAACTGACGGAAGTTAGTCTGTGACAAGCGACTGATAGACCTTTTTACATTTACTTTGAAACCTTTATATTTGCTGGGTGAGTCAACATCACCAGTTAAAGCACTTGAACATTCCACAATCAGTAAGAACAATAGAGAGGAGCCAAGAAAATCTCCTTCTTTTTGAGACCTTCAGAAATTTGAACCTCCTCCTCAATCAGGCTATCATTCACTCAAATAGACAGCTAAACTAAGCAACCGTAAAGACAAGCCCTTATCCAAGCTTTCCAGTTTATATATGAACCCGTGCAACCCATCATATAATCTGAAAAATGCTAATTAATAAAGTCATATGACTCTTCAAAATATACTTCAAAATCCAATAATCTTATTATTATTATTATTATATTATTATTATTATTATTATTTGCATAATCAATTATTTCATTCATAATAACTCCAAGACCTATTTTATGAAAATTACATGATGTAACTTGATTTGAGGGAGATAATAGAGTTCGAAGGCTTTTTTAAAACCTTTTCGTAGAGAATTTAGAATAATTTTATATAGACCGCCAAGAAGAGAAGTAGAACAATACACAGGCCTAGGCTATTAGGGCACTTTGTTTTTGGCACAAGAGCTAAACAGTACGAGGTAAAACCTTCTAAAATCTTATCATGCTCGTAAAACTTCCCATGGTAATTGACATTTATTCATTGTTATTGTACTTACACTTACTACTAAATTAGTTAATCGTCTTTATTATATGAATTCGTATGATTAAATTAAATTAATATTTTAGGAGAAAAAGAAACACTACATTCCACACACAACGGGGCATATCTTTATTTTACAAAAACGTGACATACACATTTTTCTATAATATTTTATTATTGATTTTAAATTTAAATTATACAAGTTTTACTAAATATCTCTAATAGAACTGATGTGAAATTTACTCAAATCATTATCTTATTATTAGATCAAAGAGTAAATATTATGAACTCTGACTTTTTTATATATGTATTAAAAATTACAATAGCAGGAAGACTTTTATTTGAAGGAGCAGGCCAGCTCAAAATTAAAATTAAGCTATGAAGAAGATCAGGAAACAAGGGATGGAAAGCTTTTCGAGATTCAATTAAGCTTGACACATTTCTAAAATTTAAGGCGTGAATTTGACCAATTTTCTTCATATAACTTTTTATCTAATATTTAATTTGGTGTTTTAAAAAGTTCAAATTGACCCAGAAGACTGTTTAAAATTTTACTTTCACAAAAAATAAAAAAGCATATCCGTACTAATAGTTTAATGTTTAATTAGTTTATAAGAATATGAGTTTTATCAAATATAAATTAAATATATAGTAAGTAATTTATGAATTTACACTAATAATATAATACATTTAATGAAAATTTTGTTAGTATATAAAATTAATATTTTTTTTTTCAGTATATTGATCCTATTTAAATAATACATCATACCATTACGGTATATTTACAATACTAATCATTTGAATCTTATTAAATAAATTTTACTAATAAAGATAATCTTAACATTTACATTCTTTTGGATTTGTTAATTAGTACTACGTAAAGAGAATTGTTTTGTAACTTTGTCGTAAAGTCATGTAAATAAGCCGAGGTAACTATGTAACATTTAATATATAATTTACAGATGTAAAACTATTTAATTAAAATTTATATATATATATATATATAATTTATATATTTATTTTTTTATTAATCAGATATTAGTAAAATTAATATATTTATCATTTAATCATTAATTTTATTTTATTAATTTTTATGATGTGATACTCTATTATAAAATAGATTGATATTTCATCATATTTAAACTTTAAAATTTAATTTTTTAACTTAATTATAAACTTAAAAAAAGCCTTATTCTATTTTATTTAATATATAAATCTAACCTAACATAGATTTGAAATAAATTAAGATTATTATGGACTTGAATTTATTAATAACAAATTAAGCTTAACAAGCACATCAATTACTTTAAATGGGTATAGATTTAATATTTTTAACGATAATTGATTTCTTCATTTAATAATTTGTATAGAAGTTAACTTATACAAATTTAGCAAATTTGAGGCTTTGTATCAAATTAATAGAAATCAAAATAGAAATCACGAAAACTAACACAACAAACAAAAATTTTAACATGTAAATGTGATAAATTTGTAATTAGGTCCTCTTTTACAGCTCATATATTGATGTTTGACTTTTATTTTATTTGGGTTTTACATTGATTTATTTGTATACTGTGCAGTTTAGCATAAAAAAGTCACAACTAGGTTTAAGACGTGTTTTGAGTTCAAATTGGTTGCAAAATAGAGCTTTACAGTAGTCAGCAGGCTCAGAACTATCATCAAGCACGGAAGTGTTTTGAGCCCATGCACGACTGTGCTTACGGTCTTACATGACCATGCTCATCTGCAACAAGTCCAATTAATGAAGAACTTTTAAAGTTTTCAAACTCTATTAAAGAGAGACTGTGAATACCCAATTTTATCTGGGTCCCTTCTTAAAATAAATAAATACATAAATAATAAAAATAAAAAATTTTAGATAAGAGATTAAAATTTTAAATTTCAAATTTCAAAATTTAAATTTTAAATATGTAGATATTTAGGTTAGTGAGTAGATTTTAAAGGAAGTGGATGAGATGTTTAAGGAAATGTGAGAGGTGGCCATCAGAAAAATAAGAAGGTGGAACCTTTTTTTTAATAAAAAGAATAAAAAATAAATAAATTAAATAAAACCTAGGGTTATGAGGTGTGTCTATAAATAGGAAGCTTAGGTCTTTAGAAGGGGATTTTTACACTTCATATTTTTATGTGACACTTTGGGAGCATAAAGAGAAAAAAGGGAGAATTCTAGAGAGAGAGAGCTCGGAAAACGAAGAAAAAGAAGAGAAAGCTGAAAAGAAATCAACCGAGAGCATACCAAGGTGCACCCGAGGTCAACAAAGAGAGTAAATCAAAAGAGTTGAAGGTTAAAGCTAACGAAATTCTTATTCTCCGAATCAAGTAAGATTTCCTTTTGTTACTTGTTCTTCTTCTATTATTTGCTCTTGTTTCTGGTTGTATATTTTTTTTGTTATATTAAAAGTCTCAAATTTTGTTTCTAAATAAAATACCTCTGCATCTATTATATTGCTCTCATTTCTTCCTTCTGTTCATATTAAAAGTCCAAATTTTTATTTCTAAACAAAAATCTCTTTATTTTTATTATGTGTACTTTGCTTGCATCTCTATCTTTTCCTTATTTGGTTAGTTCACATTGAATGTATCACTTTTTTTTAAAAATAATTTCTAAAAAAACAAGCATTTTTTGCTTTGCCTTTTGCCAACCCTAAAGCATTTTCTACCCAAAAGTGTCCTTTTTTGCAAACCCTAAAAATAATTTTTTTTTGAAAAATCCCAGGTATTTTTTTTTTTTACAAACCTTAAACAATTTTTTAAATCTTAAAAGTATCTTTTTGCAAACCCTAAAACATGTTCTACCCAAAAGTGTTATTTTTTTTTTTTGAAAACCTTAAAAATAAATTTTTAAAAATCTCAAGTATTCCTTTTTTACAAAAGCCTAAACAAAAAAAGAACTTTTTTTAAACCCTAACCATTTCACAAATTATAAAAGTCTAAATTTTTCAAACCCTAAAAATTATTTCTTTCTTTGTAAATCTTAAAAATTTCAATTTCTTTACAAATTCCAAAAAAAAAAACTAATTCCTAGATCAAACAATAATTATTTTCTTGTTATTTTGTTTGCTCTGGTGTTTGTTTTTATTGTTCTATATATTTCTCGTTTATTTCTTATTGTGTGTGTGTATATATATATATATATATATATATATATATATATCCAATATCGATAAGACATTTTTGGTTATATATATATATATATAAAAAGAGGCTTTTAAATCCATGCAACGACCAAGTAATTTTGATAGAGTGGTGGATCCACCTTCAACATCGCTTGGATCGTAAGGGTTTATTGAGTAGTCGTGTACTAACTTGAACCCCGTGCAAGAGTGGATTTTAAAAAAAAATAATTTTAATAAAGTAAAAATCAAGGTAAAAAAAATTAACACTTTTGAAACTCATTCAAACCTAATTTTCAAAAGAACTATGTGACAGCTTTGGTTCTTCTATTGCATACAGGAGATACGTAGGAGCGAGAACCTGACCCGTCAAGTCCAATTTTTTTTTATTTTTTTAAGTTTAAATTATTTTAATTTTTTTTTACTATGAGCAATTCAAAATAATAAAAAAAGGAAAACAAAATTTCTATGTTTATTTAAAAAAGGGAATAAGTAAATAAAATAAAAAATATTTTAAGATTATTTTCATTAGTGCCAAAAATGTAAAAAAAAAGAGAAAGAAAAAGAAAAAAGAGAGGAGGCAATAAGATCCTATGATTAATCCCTTCTCTCCATTCAAATTAAAATTTTTATGTTTCTTTATTAAAAAAATAAAAAAGATAAAAATTTACAAAAAAACAATCAAGTTAAATTTTATTTAATACAAAAAAATAAAAAAAATTAATAATATTTTATAAATAATCCATTTTCCTAATTTAAATTATTTTTTTTAATTCTTTATTCAAAAATATAAAAAACGAATTTTATACTTAAAAAAGAGAGAGAGAAAATTAAATTAAATTTTGTTTAAATTTATCCAATTCAAAAAATAAAAAAGAGAATAATATTTTGTAAATAATCCATTTTCCCAATTAAAACTAAATTCTTTAGTTTTTTACAAAAAATATGCAAAAAATGAATTTTGACTTAAGAACAAAAAATCAGGTTGATTTTTATTCAAATTTATTTAATATGATAATAAAAAAGAATAATATTTTATAAATATTTCATTTTCTCTATTAGATTTTTAGCTCATTGTTCAAAAATGAAAAAATACAAAAAAGAAAAAAGGGAAATCTTACTTTAAGAAAAAATAAAAAATCATGTCATATTTTATTTAAATTTATTTAATACGAAAATAAAAGAAAAATATTATTATTTTTTATATATATTCATTTGTTAGAAAAAAAATTTGTTAAAAATGAGAAAAAAATAAATGAAAAATTAGAAAATAAAAAAAATCAATAATTTTCTTTAAAAATGAAATAAATAATTTTTAAAGTTGAAACTATTTTTGCACAATTAGTTAGAAAATAACTGTTTTAATCAACAGACGTTGTAGGATGCTAATACCTTCTCTATGCGTAAACGACTCCCGAACTCAAACATGGTTTCGAATATTATTTTATTAAAAGTTTTTTCCAATGTTTTTCTTTAATAAACTTTGGTGGCGACTCATTGTCATCACTGTTCCGTCGTGCCTCCGGTTGCGACAGAGACCTTAGGCATCTGTTCTACATCTTATCTTTTGCTCTTCGATACACCTTTCATTATATCTCTCTTGCACGAGAGACTTGGAGTTTCAAACAACCGTACTTGAAGACTAGAAAATCATCTCTTTCTAGTTTGCTTTTCTCTATGACTTTATTTATTATTATTTTAGTTCTTCTCTTTAGCATAAGTAACTAAGTTCATAGCTAGGACTATTAAAACTATTATTCATGAATTTATGTGATTTTGAAGTTTGAATCTATGTTTGATTTCCATTTGTGATTAGCTTTTATTCTATTGTGCATAATTACAATCCTAATTAATTATTCATCAGGCGATTATACTTCGATTAGTTAATGGATCTATAAGATAAAACGAGACAAAGGATTAGGTAGATCAAACCAATTTTTTTCTTCTAATCGCTATTAAATTAACAAGTTCATAGGTGCTTTATGTTTTCTTTAATTAATGTCTTGTTTGATCATTGAATATATTAATTTAGAAAAAAGAATATTAGTATTGCATGATAATTGGATATTAATAGTATTTGTATAAATGATTGATGATTACAAGGAAATCAAATATAGAGTTAAACAGAAAAGTAACACAAATGATTGAATGAAAAAATCTATATGCCCTAAGTTTCTCTCTTATAAGTTTAATTAAGACGTGTGTTGTGTTAGTTGCTTTTATTCATAATTAATTTTATAGTTAAATTCTGATTTTTACTTAATTTCACATCTTTTAAGCTCAAATAATTGAATTAAGAAATTTTTAATAATTAAAAATAATATTTGTGAAACGATATTTCAAGAACTTATTTTAAAACTTTTTATTACTTTTCGATGAGTACACTTGTCCTCTAAATAAAATGTGATAACAAAAGATTAATTATATAATAAAATATGAATTTGCAAGATGAAAACAATGAGATTTTCAAACTAAAACTTGTAATTAAATTTTTAATAATAAAACTAACACTTACAAGATGAAATATAATAATGAATTGATAGATTGATTATAATAGAAGAGAGACACATTTGAATGAGTAAAAATTTAGACATAAATTAGGAATTAGATTTCATATAACTACTTTAACTCAGTTTCTTAGTAATATTGTATGATCTATGTAACATCATTTTTTTACCTTTTGGTAAATTATGTTTTGTTTAATGTTAAGTAGTATTAGAATAAATTTAGAAGCGAAATAGAGAAATTTTGGGTGCATGAGATTCGCTCATGCGAGGTAAATCTCGCCCAAGCAAGATTGAGCGTGTAGGGCTATCTTGCTCAAGTGGGATGATTATTACTCAAGCGAGATAAGATAAATGCAGCCCAATTGTCACCTTACCCAAGCAAGAGTGATCTCGCTCAGACGAAGACCCATAGGAAAAATATCATATTATCTGGACATTATCTCGCTCAGGTAAGATGGAGCTCACTCAAGCGAGCATACCAGAAAATAGTGGGCGAGACCACTGTTTACATATCTCGCTCAGGCAACAGAGCCGTCGCTCAAGCGAGATGTTGTCACTCAAGCAAGAATGCATGGGGCTGAAGGGTATTTAAGAGATTTTCAGCATGGAAACTTCATTTGTTTGTAAACTCACATCCCTCTCTCAAGTTTTCTTTGAACTCTCCCTTCCTTTTACCTAGATAAAAGTCTCAGAAACTTCGATCTCTCTTCGAATCCAAGATTGGACGTTGAATTTAAGCGATTTTAAGTAAGTTTTTTTTGGATTAAACTTGATTTTCTCTGATCGTTTTTCATGTTTTTGTTCTTATGGAAATCTCTTGATATTTAGGAGAACTTCCATCTGTGAATCTTAATCCTTTTTAACATCTCTCCATAAACTCATTTTCGAGGTAAGGAGAACTCTAGTTTATCATTAGATTACAGTATTTATTTGTGCTCTTAGAGCACTGTTATATGAATACTTTTATGAGAAAATGTGATTGAGATAGTTGTTGTGTGAATAATGAAGGAAAAAGATGTTTGTTTAATTGTTTGGGGGCTAAATGGCTGGTATATGCTTTTATGCATTATATGATAAGTGCTTAATGTGGAATATTATGAAATTTGCTGAATGATTATGTTGTGATTTTATGAAATATGTTTGGATATGAAATTTCTAAAAATAATTTCTAAAAATAATTTCTAAAAAAACAAGCATTTTTTGCTTTGCCTTTTGCCAACCCTAAAGCATTTTCTACCCAAAAGTGTCCTTTTTTGCAAATCCTAAAAATAATTTTTTTTTGAAAAATCCCAGGTATTTTTTTTTTTTACAAACCTTAAACAATTTTTTAAATCTTAAAAGTATCTTTTTGCAAACCCTAAAACATGTTCTACCCAAAAGTGTTATTTTTTTTTTTTGAAAACCTTAAAAATAAATTTTTAAAAATCTCAAGTATTCCTTTTTTACAAAAGCCTAAACAAAAAAAGAACTTTTTTTAAACCCTAACCATTTCACAAATTATAAAAGTCTAAATTTTTCAAACCCTAAAAATTATTTCTTTCTTTGTAAATCTTAAAAATTTCAATTTCTTTACAAATTCCAAAAAAAAAAACTAATTCCTAGATCAAACAATAATTATTTTCTTGTTATTTTGTTTGCTCTGGTGTTTGTTTTTATTGTTCTATATATTTCTCGTTTATTTCTTATTGTGTGTGTGTATATATATATATATATATATATATATATATATATCCAATATCGATAAGACATTTTTGGTTATATATATATATATATAAAAAGAGGCTTTTAAATCCATGCAACGACCAAGTAATTTTGATAGAGTGGTGGATCCACCTTCAACATCGCTTGGATCGTAAGGGTTTATTGAGTAGTCGTGTACTAACTTGAACCCCGTGCAAGAGTGGATTTTAAAAAAAAATAATTTTAATAAAGTAAAAATCAAGGTAAAAAAAATTAACACTTTTGAAACTCATTCAAACCTAATTTTCAAAAGAACTATGTGACAGCTTTGGTTCTTCTATTGCATACAGGAGATACGTAGGAGCGAGAACCTGACCCGTCAAGTCCAATTTTTTTTTATTTTTTTAAGTTTAAATTATTTTAATTTTTTTTTACTATGAGCAATTCAAAATAATAAAAAAAGGAAAACAAAATTTCTATGTTTATTTAAAAAAGGGAATAAGTAAATAAAATAAAAAATATTTTAAGATTATTTTCATTAGTGCCAAAAATGTAAAAAAAAAGAGAAAGAAAAAGAAAAAAGAGAGGAGGCAATAAGATCCTATGATTAATCCCTTCTCTCCATTCAAATTAAAATTTTTATGTTTCTTTATTAAAAAAATAAAAAAGATAAAAATTTACAAAAAAACAATCAAGTTAAATTTTATTTAATACAAAAAAATAAAAAAAATTAATAATATTTTATAAATAATCCATTTTCCTAATTTAAATTATTTTTTTTAATTCTTTATTCAAAAATATAAAAAACGAATTTTATACTTAAAAAAGAGAGAGAGAAAATTAAATTAAATTTTGTTTAAATTTATCCAATTCAAAAAATAAAAAAGAGAATAATATTTTGTAAATAATCCATTTTCCCAATTAAAACTAAATTCTTTAGTTTTTTACAAAAAATATGCAAAAAATGAATTTTGACTTAAGAACAAAAAATCAGGTTGATTTTTATTCAAATTTATTTAATATGATAATAAAAAAGAATAATATTTTATAAATATTTCATTTTCTCTATTAGATTTTTAGCTCATTGTTCAAAAATGAAAAAATACAAAAAAGAAAAAAGGGAAATCTTACTTTAAGAAAAAATAAAAAATCATGTCATATTTTATTTAAATTTATTTAATACGAAAATAAAAGAAAAATATTATTATTTTTTATATATATTCATTTGTTAGAAAAAAAATTTGTTAAAAATGAGAAAAAAATAAATGAAAAATTAGAAAATAAAAAAAATCAATAATTTTCTTTAAAAATGAAATAAATAATTTTTAAAGTTGAAACTATTTTTGCACAATTAGTTAGAAAATAACTGTTTTAATCAACAGACGTTGTAGGATGCTAATACCTTCTCTATGCGTAAACGACTCCCGAACTCAAACATGGTTTCGAATATTATTTTATTAAAAGTTTTTTCCAATGTTTTTCTTTAATAAACTTTGGTGGCGACTCATTGTCATCACTGTTCCGTCGTGCCTCCGGTTGCGACAGAGACCTTAGGCATCTGTTCTACATCTTATCTTTTGCTCTTCGATACACCTTTCATTATATCTCTCTTGCACGAGAGACTTGGAGTTTCAAACAACCGTACTTGAAGACTAGAAAATCATCTCTTTCTAGTTTGCTTTTCTCTATGACTTTATTTATTATTATTTTAGTTCTTCTCTTTAGCATAAGTAACTAAGTTCATAGCTAGGACTATTAAAACTATTATTCATGAATTTATGTGATTTTGAAGTTTGAATCTATGTTTGATTTCCATTTGTGATTAGCTTTTATTCTATTGTGCATAATTACAATCCTAATTAATTATTCATCAGGCGATTATACTTCGATTAGTTAATGGATCTATAAGATAAAACGAGACAAAGGATTAGGTAGATCAAACCAATTTTTTTCTTCTAATCGCTATTAAATTAACAAGTTCATAGGTGCTTTATGTTTTCTTTAATTAATGTCTTGTATGATCATTGAATATATTAATTTAGAAAAAAGAATATTAGTATTGCATGATAATTGGATATTAATAGTATTTGTATAAATGATTGATGATTACAAGGAAATCAAATATAGAGTTAAACAGAAAAGTAACACAAATGATTGAATGAAAAAATCTATATGCCCTAAGTTTCTCTCTTATAAGTTTAATTAAGACGTGTGTTGTGTTAGTTGCTTTTATTCATAATTAATTTTATAGTTAAATTCTGATTTTTACTTAATTTCACATCTTTTAAGCTCAAATAATTGAATTAAGAAATTTTTAATAATTAAAAATAATATTTGTGAAACGATATTTCAAGAACTTATTTTAAAACTTTTTATTACTTTTCGATGAGTACACTTGTCCTCTAAATAAAATGTGATAACAAAAGATTAATTATATAATAAAATATGAATTTGCAAGATGAAAACAATGAGATTTTCAAACTAAAACTTGTAATTAAATTTTTAATAATAAAACTAACACTTACAAGATGAAATATAATAATGAATTGATAGATTGATTATAATAGAAGAGAGACACATTTGAATGAGTAAAAATTTAGACATAAATTAGGAATTAGATTTCATATAACTACTTTAACTCAGTTTCTTAGTAATATTGTATGATCTATGTAACATCATTTTTTTACCTTTTGGTAAATTATGTTTTGTTTAATGTTAAGTAGTATTAGAATAAATTTAGAAGCGAAATAGAGAAATTTTGGGTGCATGAGATTCGCTCATGCGAGGTAAATCTCGCCCAAGCAAGATTGAGCGTGTAGGGCTATCTTGCTCAAGTGGGATGATTATTACTCAAGCGAGATAAGATAAATGCAGCCCAATTGTCACCTTACCCAAGCAAGAGTGATCTCGCTCAGACGAAGACCCATAGGAAAAATATCATATTATCTGGACATTATCTCGCTCAGGTAAGATGGAGCTCACTCAAGCGAGCATACCAGAAAATAGTGGGCGAGACCACTGTTTACATATCTCGCTCAGGCAACAGAGCCGTCGCTCAAGCGAGATGTTGTCACTCAAGCAAGAATGCATGGGGCTGAAGGGTATTTAAGAGATTTTCAGCATGGAAACTTCATTTGTTTGTAAACTCACATCCCTCTCTCAAGTTTTCTTTGAACTCTCCCTTCCTTTTACCTAGATAAAAGTCTCAGAAACTTCGATCTCTCTTCGAATCCAAGATTGGACGTTGAATTTAAGCGATTTTAAGTAAGTTTTTTTTGGATTAAACTTGATTTTCTCTGATCGTTTTTCATGTTTTTGTTCTTATGGAAATCTCTTGATATTTAGGAGAACTTCCATCTGTGAATCTTAATCCTTTTTAACATCTCTCCATAAACTCATTTTCGAGGTAAGGAGAACTCTAGTTTATCATTAGATTACAGTATTTATTTGTGCTCTTAGAGCACTGTTATATGAATACTTTTATGAGAAAATGTGATTGAGATAGTTGTTGTGTGAATAATGAAGGAAAAAGATGTTTGTTTAATTGTTTGGGGGCTAAATGGCTGGTATATGCTTTTATGCATTATATGATAAGTGCTTAATGTGGAATATTATGAAATTTGCTGAATGATTATGTTGTGATTTTATGAAATATGTTTGGATATGAAATTTGATCTGAAGGATTTAATAATTGTGCCTATATTTATGAGAGTATTAGTGGAAGGGATTGGAACGAAATTAGTATGGAAGTGCTTTACTAAGCACGATCTTATGGGTGGGAAGGAAGGATAACTCCAAGAATGACTCTAAGAGTCGAATATGGATAGAATCTAGTGTGAATAGTTATAGAGATACACTGGGGGTATAGAGTCCAGAGACGATAAAAATCTGGGAGAAATGTAGGGTGGTGAGCGACATTCGCGTATATGTACACTCTTTCTGAGAGCAAATATGTCACATGGTCTCACACTCGTTTCCTGACTAGACTTCTGACTATGCCTTTGCTAAGGGGCCCGATTATTGTACATGTTGTATTCGCGTGCATGGGCTAACTGGTGACTATTTACCTAGTTGAGTAAGACCTCAAGAAATGTCAGAGCATCGATATCTGTTATCATAGTACACTGAGGGTGCGTATTGGAATAAGAGAATGAATGGTGGAAAATAAATAATTGAATTATGTATAATGTGAATATATTTGTATTATGAATGTGTGAGATTGAATATATTGTATTCATGTTATAAAGTACAATTTTATGATAAATGTTTTGAAAAGGGTAGACTAGACACTCATCCTTAATGATATTTTTAGGGAACCGGGATAACGGAACCTCAGGGAAGAATTAGACTAGTAGATAATTCAGTACATTTTAGGTTAAATTATGTATTTAATGAATATCATAGAATATGTTATTTTAAATTTGTTGTACTTGTAGAAGATTAACTTAATATTTTTGTTATGATAGAGATGGATTACTCTTGTAGTATTCCTTTTGATTTTCCTAAGAATAGAATACACCAGACTTTATATATATATATATATATATATATATATATATATATATATATATATATGTATAGAGGTACAATTAGAACTCCAATAGTCCTCACTTATCTTTTCACCTATCATGACCACGACCATCTCGGGAGATTGACCCGATGGATCTTCGAGCAAGTTACTGACATAAAGATCAGAGCTGATTCGGGTGATGTTTATCTAGGTTCAGATGATGATATAGACTCAGAAGATTTAGTCGAGATAAAGAGTTGCACGAGGTTGATGAATAGGAGTGGTCTTCAGTGTTGATTTATGATTTGAGACTGCTCTGTGACTTGTATTCATTTATGTAATGTAAATATTTTAGTTATGTAATTATTATTTTAAGTCCCTTATATTTTAACAAATAGTTTGTAAATTATTATACTTGATCTATGAAATGCATATACAATCTTTTATTCTATGAATTTGATTATATTTAATACAACATTTAAAATTTTGCTGTATCATATATTAATTTAGAATAGAAATATTTGTACAAATTATTATATCATTGAAGAAGATTTCAATAATTAATTATAATAAAATTTATTATACACAAACTTTATATTTTACATTAAATAATAAAATATAAAATATACATTGTACGGATTATTGAGATTAGAATGTTACAATCTAATTCTATAGTGTAATTTTGTTCAATTTTTTAATATAAAATATTAATTTCTAGTTAAAAATCGTAGTTTCTCAGGTAAATTCAATTTCATAACAACAATTAATCTTAGAAGTTGTTCATGGTCAAACAGAATCTTGATTCCTATTGTTTATGTAACTAATAAACGGCAAAACTTTAAATCCTAAGCACACAACAAATGCATTATAATATAATACAACTTATCAAGAAAAGTTGAATTAAATTAAAAAGAAACAAAATTATATGGAGCTCAATTCAGAGTTTATTCTTTTCTAACTTACAAAATTTAAAATATAAACTGTACAACCATTAAAAATAGAGAGTATGAAAGGAATATTTATAGAAATAGCATTCATTGAAGCTTGATATTTGTTTTAAGGTATCTCATTTCAATCTTATAGACATTGATAAGAGATTCAACAATGAAATCCTATCTATGAAAATAAAAAATAGAGAAAATAGTGAGAAAAAAAAAAACAAAAAACTAAAACTACAAATTCAAAAAAATAGAAAAAGCTCCTCTAATTTATTGCACTTTGAGCTATTTATAAATGTCAATAGCTTAATTATGTAGTCATACTATCTATGAAAGTTAACATACACGTAAGCTTTTGAATAATTTTGAAATGTTCTTAGCAATTCTGAGTTTCGTTAAATATCAAAGACATTCAAATTCAGATGTCCACATTTGATTGAGTTATGAAACTTCTTCTTTAACAGAAAGTGCAGTTATAAGCTTCAAAATGTCCCAACCTATAACTTCCCTTTTTACTTTAAACTAATTTTTTGTTTCTTTTGCATTCTAATTGATCTATCACCAAATTTGATTAACATTCAATTTGCATATAAAAATACACAAAAATATTTCAATTCGGTCCAAAAACTTATAAGTGACCACATTTTCTTTTTATTTAATTCTTCATGCAAAATGTTATCATTTTAATATTATTCTTATACAATTTTATACAATTCAGCACAATTTTTTGCATAATTCATCTTATAAATCCACTTAAATTCAGGCTACGTAAACCCAAAACTAAATAGGTATGAAAATCTGTACGGTATTTTGATCTGATCATGTTTCTTAACAATAACAAAATGCATTCAAATCCAAATGAGCGGTGAGTCATTATAATTGAAAACAAAAAGTCTTATCTTTGACAATAAATATGGCAATGTATTGTGGTGTGAGGACTTAATGCGAAACTTTGTAGCTCAGGCAATTTTCTAGCTATTCAATTTTTTATTCTCACATGTGGCCTCATTCGTAAAGGGGAGCCATGACTCGTGCTATTATCCAAAATTGTAGCTCCAGCAGAACTGAAGCATGGTATCTATCAATATTTGTCAGTTTTTCTTGACTGAGAAGCAAACATTATTATATTTGTCCAGACCAATTCGCTACACCATAATCTTATTATCGTTAAACCGATTGATTAATTAATTATAAGTTGAATAAACAGTGGATATGGTATACTTAAAAAGTATTTCTATATCTTCATGTAATATCGTTATATTAGTTTCTTCCCTTAAGAATTGAAGTATTTAATATTTTTATGTGTTAAAATACATAAAATTATTTCATTTACTATAATATTTTATTAAATAATATTTGCATGATAAGTGAGAGAATATTATAAAATATAATATACCATTACTCTCTTTAAAATTAAGATTAATTAACTATGCTGGTTAATTAACCATTAGTTATCATAATTAATGATAATTTCATAGTTTATTAATCTTAAACACCCACACACATTTACACGTCTATAAATAAAATAGAGTAATTATAAATTTCCAGTGTGTAAGTCGATATTTTAGAACTCAAGGATTTTGGAAACATTAAAGACAATTTAATATTTATAATAAAAAATAATTGCATTAATACAAAACATTAATGTATATTATCAATGTATAAATTTTAATATGTTACCTTATTTATTACTATAAATTTTTATTAAATAAAAATTATGTTAACAAAGATTATTTTAACATTTAATAAACTATTATTTATTAATAAATGATAATGTTTTTGTAATGTTGATTAAAAAAACAACACAAAAAACAATTAAGGAATTATATCTAAATATTTTCCTAACATTAACCCACTCCATAAGTTGTCTATATATAAGATATAAGAGGGTGAAGCCAACACAAGAAAGCCAAATCAAGAAGGTTTCAATTGACCAAAAGATGGGTCACTCTTCCATCAATGAAGACTTGAAAGGCTTAGACGCTCAACAAGAAGAGTGTGAATCGGAAAAGCTTTATAGAAAGGCTACAGAAGACGCAGCGTTTTTGAGGAGCCTTAGCGTTAAACAAGAGAGTGGTGTTAGAGTTAATGTTCCTTTTCGGTCTTCATCGGTGGGTCATCAAGAATATGCCTCGTATAGACAGAAGTACCTCGTAATGTATAGTCCCTTCAGAACCTTCGGAAAGAAGGAAGACAAAAAGCCTATGAAGGAGAAAATGAACAAGTTGTTCATCATTAACTCCAAGAAGGAGAACACTAAAATCACTGAAGGTAAATCCAATACGGACAAGGACAAATCTTCATCACATGTTCGTTTTCTTCAGAGTGTTGTTAGGTTCCTTCGGTTTCTTCGCTGGCCAAACGCTGACGCTCCAATTTCATGAATATAAATTTAATATATGAATGCTCACTACCTCTTTCAGATTTTTCTTTCATTGATTGGATTTTATTTTGTCAAATTTTGTTTTCTTTTTAATTTGTTCATTTTTCTTTGATATGTGTATGGGGTTCTTCACAGGATTGATTGCCTCTGACCCCATATGAAGGTCATATATTCATTGCAAGAGATGTATATTTTCCATTTTGGAAACAATTTTGATTTATACATATTAAAACTGTATCAATATTTATTTGTTATATCACTCTCTCTCTCTATTCTTTTATTTCTTTAGTGTGGACACCTCGAATATTTTCTTGTAAAAATTGTGTATAAATAGTTAGTAGCCGTTGATTAATGTCGATGTTATGCACTCCCTTTCTCATATCAAGATTCATTAAATTTGATTGATACCATGTAGTGGGTTTTCTTTTATGGGTAATCTATGGAATGTAATTTAGAAACACATAATAACAATCGAATGATAAAAGAAAAAAAATGTTAGAAAAGGCAACCATATTATAGAAAACCATAAAAAAAAAAAATATCTATTTTTGAAAGTAATTTAAAGTTTTTGATTAAATATTTAATGTTTTTACCGTATATGTATGGATACATAACAGAAAACCGCTTCTTTTATTTAAAGATTTACATAATAAATTAATATTTAAGTACGCTTATTTTTTTTGTTTACCTTGGAACAATGCTTATATTAAATAATAAATTATTGTAAAAGGAGTCATTATAGCTTGTCAAATAATTTCTTTTAGATTATAAATATTTATAAATTATGTTTAAGTAGATTTGGAAGTCGTTATAAGATATAACTTAATATTTTCTATTTATTTAAAAATTTTAAGAAATTTTCTCATTTAACTTCTTTAAAATTTAAAAAAAATAGTTTTTTGTTAATTTATAAGAAAATTTTTATTCATTTTTATATTAATTTTTTTCTTCTATAAAAACTTATTTACAAGTTTATGTATAAACAATTGGTTGAATAACTCGTAAGTAATTGGATGAAAGATATCACAAGAATCAAAGAATATTGTTACGTAATTTGATTTGATAGTAAGCTATAGGCAAGTTAAAGTTGTTAAGTTTTTCATTTTTTATATAAGCCAAGTTTTTAAGATTTGGTGATATGTTTTGACACTTTTTTTCACCTTAATTACGACTATTTTACACAAATAATCAAAGATGGCAGGATCAGAATATGCCTTAAGTTCGAAGAAATAATTATAAATCTCTTTCAATATCATTCTATTAATTCTCTTTATTACTAAATTTTAAAAAGTATTAAACATGTTTTATATTTTCAAGAATTAAATTTATTTACTCTTTTCATTTAATTCTTTCTTTATAATTTTCAAGAATGAGATTTTTTTTAAAATTATTTATTAATTGAAGATAAGGCGACGCGTGCAGTCGCAAGAGTTTTTACTATTTTTTTGTTGTTTTGTTAGATGGAAGTCGCAAGATAGCATATGATTCGAGCCTTTAGTTTGGAAATGTTATTGCTAAGTGCTAATACGCTCAATGAGAATAACGTAGATAATCCACATTTGCTTAGAAAGCACAAAAATGGATTGACTAAAAACAAAAAATTAAAAACACAGACATGGGTTTACAAAAAAAGAAAACAGTATAAAGTGGGTATGGAACCTTAGATAGTGGCTTGCGTTACAAATCCAATTTTTTTTTTTCTATTCTCCGTTTGATCCAAGTATTATAACAACAAAAATTCGAAAACATATTTTTGTCTAACACTTTGTGATACACTTGTAGTTGGGCTGTTATTCTTGCTATGCCTTAGTCATTTGGACACTTTGCTATATGTAATGTTAAAAAACAAGAAAAGCCCTTTAGCCGGTACGAATCGTAGAATATGTAGATTTGTTTATTTGGCCAATGATATATGATTAAGGTTAAAAAGACAACTTATAAAGGAAACTAGTCGTTAATAGTGGTTTTTGATGATACTATAAAAATTATTAAAAAAACACATGTTTGATCAAATATAGATAAATAAAAACAAAATATAAAAATAATTAAATAACTCTTAAGTATTATTCTAACAAATTTTATCTTTAAAATTATATTCATATTAAAGTGGATATAATAGGAAAATGAAGAAGCTTCCCTTTGATAATATTTATAAAAGAATTAGAAATAATCTTGTCAAAGATTAAAACTAAAATTTGTATAAGTTAGGAATAATGTTAAGAATGTCAATAGAGAGGAATGATATAAGTAGTAAATATTTACTACCCATCTCATGGGTAGAAACTTGTCATGCACCTGCCTCAATACTCACATAATGAGTACCTATTAGGTTAAATGGGTACCCGTCGGTACCTATGAGTTCTTATTAAAAATATAAAACAACAAAAAGAAAAATAAACTATCATTATCCATCTAAATAATACTGAAAAAGAAATTAAACCTTTTATATAACACTAAAATGACAATTATAACATAATATTACACATTAATGCAACCATTCATATAACATTAAGCATTCATCCGTTGACTCCTTCATTTTGTGAATAACATAAGAGGACAATTTAAACAAATTCATCATAATGTTCATAATGACAGAACTTACAATCCCAAAGTCTAATATCTAATTTAGTACATATAACATTAACATATAAAAAGTTCTCAAGTCATCATAATTTTTTTTTATCATATTTTCTTCAATCTGCACTGTACTTTTAACTTCAACATCACCATTCGGACCACATGATGCCTACAAAATAAAAGTAAACAAATGAAAATCAAGTATTTAAATTGTAAAGTTTTAAAAAAGCAAATCAAAGGTTAGATAAAATCACTTATAATCGGAGGATTAGCATATTTTAATATTGAAATTTCTTCAATGTAATTTTAAAGAACCTAAAAAAGAAAAATAAGTGATTGTAAATTGTTATTATAATGAATTAACTTAAGAATTTAATTAAAAAAATGCTACCAATATTGCCTTCAAAGTGTTTGGAAGCAATCTGCTTTAGTGGAAGGAGGGGTGAAAAAGCAGCCATCGATGTTAATTGAAGACTCAGGATCAATGATTGGAAGAGAATTGCTAAAAAATATCTTGCCATCATTAGTAGGATTGGTATTTTGACTCATTAACTTTCCAGCAATTCAAAATGTTAAACATAACTATTAGACAAAATTGCTCTTCTGAATAGGTGTTCTAGTTCTGAATTACGATATGCATTGGCATATTTTCTTTCACTAACATTGATTGATAACCTGACAACCAAATTTCATCTTTGCTACATCCTCACCCATTCCAACTGTGTTTAGATTTGAAGTTGATGGCATGGTCTCTTTATGCTTAATTTTTTAAGCAAACTTGTATACTAATTGTTGACAAATAAGTTGCACTTTTCCTCTTTATTGTAACATTTTTATTTTATTAAATATGATGAAGAAATAGTTTTGTAATTAAGAAAGGAGAATTAAATTAAATATATGTGGAATTATAAAGCATTTTACTTATTTTACTCAAATTTATAAAAAAAACTTAAATACAAAGTAATAAAATTTTTTAAAAAATTTAAGAAAAACTATTGACATAACATCAATATATATACATACATTATTCTAGTGAATTTACAAGGGTTTAACGTTAGGAAAATTTTCATTAGGATTCATTTATAATATTTACAAAATACAAAAAAATACAACAAGTCCTATTAAGCAGTCTATCCACCAAAAAGACTAAAATAAAATACTAGTCATCCCCATGTCATCCCTTTATCATCGCGATGTCGTCATTATTGAGATCATCATCCAATCCAAGATATAGATTTCCTGAATCTGCAGTAACCTGTGTACCAGTAATCCGTTCAAAAATCCATCAAGACGGCCTTCCAAGGTGATCGTGATTATGATAGGTAAATAGGTAAGTTACAACTGGCGGTTCTAACTATATCATGATAAAGGTACATATACAGGGTATGGTGGATTCTATTATTCGTAGAGAAATCAAAAGGAACACAATAAGATAATTCTATATCTAACATAATAATGTTACGGGGTACATTATCAACATGTAAGGCTAACTTAAAATAACAAAACCTATGGTATTCATTAAATACATAGTTCAACCTACATTGTACAAAACTATCTATGAGCCTAATACTCTTTCTAGGTGCTGTCATCTTGATCCCCTAAAATATTTATGTAAGGATGAGTCTCTATTTTTATTACCAAGCATGCATACATAATTAAATCAATGATACAAATAAGAAAATACTACAAATCATCATATAACAAGATTATCAATTATTTAACTTATTCTATTTTATGTCTATTAATACTTAAAACTTTCATCTCACACTTTCACTGTCCATGGAATCCTTCGAAGTCTTCCTTAGCATAGATAGTTGCTAGATAGCCGCAGTTACACGGATACAACGTGTGCCGACCTGGCCCATTTTAGCAAAAGTATGGTCAAGAGTATCAGTCAGGAAACGAGTGTGAGGCCTGTGGTGTTCCTACTCTCATTTGTTTTGCGCAATTAAAGAGGAGCATCTACCACCCTCATTTTACCAAAACTTCTCAGTCGTCTCGATCTTTCACACTTTCAGTGTACCTCTGAACTATTCATACTCGTCCTTATCGTTTTTCTTTCTCATTTCATTTCTCTTTCCATATTTCCTATCTCATCTCTCTATTTTACTCTAAGTCATTAGTACTTCATACATCAATCAATCATTACCGAGAGTAGGTCACCATCGAACTTAGTCCATAACATACGTGCATATACACTTAGAATAAGAACTATACACATCATCAAACACCACACACATGTTTTAATCATAACAAAACATGTTTTCATCTAGCATATACTCAAAATTAAACATTTCATCACAACATTTTCATGAACACAAATGCACCACTTTCTTATTAACAAGATATAACTCTCCTTACCTTAAAAGACAAGTTTGGTGAAGAAAATGAGAAAAGGATGGTTCACGGACCAAGGTAGTTTAATGATTATGTGGAGTCAAAGTTTGAGGTCGGATTCAGTGTAGTTTCAGAGTTTTCAAAGCTTTTCTCTGTAATAGAGAAGAGAGAGTTTAGAGAAAATGATAGAGGAACGTGAGTTTTAAAATGAAATGAAATTTTCATGCTGAAAATCTCTTAAATACCCCTCAGCCCCATACGCTCTCACTTGAGCGAGGAAGGAATAACTTGCTTGAGCGTCGCATTGCTTGTCTAGGCAAGATACATCTCACCTGAGTGCGTTCTGCAGACAGTAATTTTTCAACTATTTTTTGATATGCTCGCTTGAGCGAGCTCTATCTCACCTGAGCGAGATGTTGTCTAGAGAGAGAGAGTAGGATGTTTTTTCTGTGAGTCCTCGCCTGAGCAGCTCATCTCGCCTCAGCGAGATCACTCTCGCCTAGGCGAGATGACAGTTGAGCTGAATTTATCCCATCTCGCTTGAGCAAGATTCATATCGCCTGAGCGAGATTACCCTAAAATACGGTATTTTTGGGCGCCCAGTCTCACTTGAGCGAGATTTTCTATACCAACTTCTTCTAAAAACTCTTCATAATTCACTTCTAAACACATCCTAATATTATTTAACATCAAATAAAATATCATTTTCTAAATAATGGAAAAGAGGGTGTTACATTTATCAAATTTAGGTCCACAAATTAAAGAAAAAAAAATAATGCAATAATTCCATTTTAAATCTAAAATAAAAAAATAGAACCCATGACCACCCCACATTGATCACTTGCTAATACTTGTTAAGTTTGTTTATCATAACATTCAATTTCATAAATAACAAAATTAAGACAACAATGTCACTCAATCAATACTAACTTAATCTAACATATTTTTGAAAAAATACATATTTGTAGTTGGATATAAAGTGCCAGAAAATTATTGTGACATAAAAAAACAACTCCAACCTTTTGCAAATATCACGTCATTCTCTAATCATTATCACTACGTGCAACCTTATATATTGGCTCTCTCTTTCTAACAAATAATCAAAGACATGTTTATTATGTAATGCAACATGAAACATGATGAGTGTGGAATTTCATAGTCTTGCAATGAAGAGCAAGTTTATTTTTATATGAAATCTTTTTAATGTATTAATTCTATAGACTGCATGTCTATGGGAATAAGTTCATAAAATTTCCTTTTTGTTGTGATGATGTTGGTAAAAAATGGTAATTTGGTGAAAAAATTATCTTTGCTATTTAAAATCTAGGCAAAGAAAACTATTCTAGTTCAATAGGTAAGACAAGAATATAGTCAAAACTTTCAATATAAGGTGTTTCTTTATTAGATGATGGCGATCTTAGTACAGTAAATTTATTTGAAGAAGTTGTTATTTCATTTGGTGTTATTGATTTTGGGTTTTGTAAAGCTTGGAGGGTTGTCATTACCCTTTTTCCTTTGTCTGGTTTAGATGGTGTTTGTGGAGATTTTGGTTGTGGTGGCTTAGGAGGTCCATAATTTGAATTGGTCATTCTGGACATTTTTCTTCCTACAAGAATTCTCTTAAAATATAATGAGGTAAAAAAAAATTGTTTCATTTAATATACACAATGTCAAAATCAGAGTTTGATAATAATGCTTGTCATATAGCAAAAAAATGCTTTGAAACTAGAATTTTAACATCTTTTTGTAAAACTTGTGGTGCGACTTTACAATATATTTTTATTAAAAATATTTTATTAGAAAGATCGTCTTGAAATTTTGTAAACAAAGTACTATAGATAAAATTTCTTTTTTAACGATTGAGTATTTCTATTAAACTGGATGTCATATTCTTGAGTGGTGTCTTACTACTTGCTCTTGGTACCAGGAAGGACTTATTTTAGAATTCCTCCATATCCTAAATTGGACGCATCTATTTCAACTATTAAAGATGCCTTAGGGTCTGGTATTCCTAAGCGTGTAAGGGTTTTGACTAAGACTTTTACCTTTTGTAATATGGTGGTCATCTCCTCATCCCAAGCTATTGGATTCTTTATTAATCTATTGTATAAAAGGGCACATATTGTTCTTATATTCAGAATAAAGTATTTTATTGAATATTCTATATATGGATAAAAAATATTGTTCATGATTACTTGAAATTTACTATGTGCATTTTTAAATCCTTGGGGCATCACTTTCCATTTGTAATGGCCAGAAGAAACTACAAATGTTGTTTTGTATCTATCATCTTTTTTTATTGATATTTGATAATATCCGAATTTCATATCAAATTTTAAAAAAATATTGGCATGAGCTAGTCTTTTAATTAAATCTTGTTTGTATGGTATTTGATATTTAATCCATTTTAATACCTTATCCAAAGGTTTATAATTTATCACCAGTCTAGGGGCTCCTCGTTCTTGTTTAGAGGTTTTATTAACATAAAACCATATACAACTCCAAGGTGATTTAGATGATCTAATTAATTCTTTTTGTAAATAATCTTTTGATTCTTTCTTACAATATTGTAATTGTTTTTCATTCATTTGTATAGGCTTAACTTTAGTTGGAATTTTTTTTCATTAAAATTGTTCTCATAAGTTAGAATATTTTTTTCATTAAAATTATCTTCATAAAGTAAACTTACTTCATATTGTTTTCTAGAGTGAATAGTTATTGGATTGTTTCACAAATTTCTTCTCCTAATTTTTTCTACAAAATTTTTACAATTTTTTGTATCTTTAGATTTTTAAGTTGTTGTTCAATTCTTTTATATTTTATTCCTTCATTAATTATTTTTATCTATTTTTATTTTCTTTTTGTTAGATTTATTTTAGATATTAAAACTTCTTATAAAAGGTTTAATTTTCCATGTTGCAACCGAATGGTCGAAACGGTATGCCGTTTTAGAAATTAGTAGAGTTACCATCAAAGTTTATCAAAGAAAGCCTTAGAAAAACTCAATTTTATCTTTGAAACAAAAAATGGATTCGGGAGTCATTTAGGTGTAGTAAAGGTATTAGCACCCTACAACATCCGTTTAAATAACAATTACCTTAAATTAATTATGCAAATTTATTATAATTTTGAAAAGTATTTATTTAACCCTTAAAAAATAAATGTTACATTTATTTTTATTTTAAAGAAAGAAAATTTACTTATTAAAATATTGTTATATCTTAAAAAAATATTTTTAAAAAGCGTTTTGACTCAACGACTCTGATTCCCACTCCTACATATCTTCGGGTGCAATGGAAAACTCAAAGTCACCTAGTTCTAATCTAAAAAAATTACGAAGTTGGTTGATTAAAAATAAGTTTAGTAAAAAAAATTATTTTAAAATTAAAATTATTATAATGTTTATGATACAAGATAACGAGGTTATAGTTATACCCCACGAGAAACAATACAGAAGATGAAGCAAGATCACACAACTATATTACAAATTATTAAAAGAAATAAAAATAAAAATAAAAATTATTTGTAAATGATGTAACATTCCTATTTTTTTATTTATTAATGTTTTGTATAATAATTATTGATGCATGTTGTTCGAAATTATGAAAGTTTTAGGTGCGTGAATTGCAGGATTTCTCGCTGTAGCGAGATGTGTCTCGCTATAGTGAGAAACCAGCGTCCAGAATCAGACTCTCTAACTCTCTCTCACTATAGCGAGGATGCTCTCGCTGTAGCTAAAATGATAAACAACAAAGTAAAATTTTGTGTGATTTTTTCGCTGCAACGAGAGAAGGTCTGGTGTAGCGGGAATTGGCTCGCTGTAGCTAGAATGTTGCAAGTTGAGGGATGTTTAAGGGTTTTCAAGTTGAAAAACTTGGATTATAATCCAAGTTATGACCTTTCTTCATTCTCTCTGACCTCTCTCCTCATTTTCTTAGAAAATCCTTAAAAAATCTCAACCTTTCTTCGATCAAAGCTTGGGAGTTCACTTTTCTTGCTCTTTGGTAAGATCTTGAAGCTTAGTTCTCCATTCCTTTGGTTATTTTCTTATTTTTTTCTCCTCTAAATAGGATCCCTTATGATATTTAGAAAGAACACAACTTTTTGGGCAAGATCCTTCAAAAACCCCTTCACTAAACTTCCATTTCAAGGTAAGGAGAGCTTTATCTTGTTACCAAGAAAGTAGTATGCTTGTGTTCATGAAAATGTTATGATAAAATGCATGATTTTGAGTATATGTTGGATGATAACATATTTTTTGTGTGTTTGAAGCATGTTTTGTGGTGTTGGATGATGTGTATGATCCTTGTTTTGAGTGTATATGCATGTATGTTGTCGATTGGGTCTGAAGGTGATCAAATCTCGGCAATGATTGATTAATATATGACATAGTAATGAACTTGAGTGAAATAGAAAAATAGAGAGATGAATAACATGATAAAATACAAATAATGAGCTCAGGTAATAGAAAATAATAAGTTTAAGCCATAATGACTAATGAGAAGAGTAAAGTCCATAATAAGAGATATGGAAAGAAAAATGAAATGAGAAAGAAAAAAAATTGATATGGACAAGTATGGATAGTTCAGAGGTACACTGGGGGTGTGAAAAATGAGAAATGAGAACTCTGAGTATTAAGAGAGAGGAAGAGTAATAAGCTGAATAATTAAGGATTGTTGCATATATATGAATATGATTTTGTGACGTGATTTATTGCTGTATTACATTGCTGTATTGTGTCACTTAAACATGAATGTGTGTTTGGTAATAAGAATAGAGACTCATCCTTACATAAACATTTTAGGGAACCAATGACAATACCCAAAGAGAGCATTCGACTTATAGATAGCTTTGTATAGTATAAAGTTAAATTATGTATTTAACAAGTACCATAGATTTTGCTATTTTAAGTTGGTCTTACATGTTGATAATGTACCTCGTAATATTATTATGCTAGAAATGGAACTATCCTATAGTGTACTTTCGATTTCTTCAAAAATAATAGAATCCATCATACTCTATGTATACACCTCTACCAAGGCACAGTTAGAACTTCAACAGCTGTGACCTATTTGTTCACGTATCATGATCACGACCACATCGAAAAACCAACCCAATGAACTTTTGAGTAAATTACTTGTAGACAGGCCACTACAGATTCAGGAGATCTTTATCTCGAGTCAGATGAGGACCTTGATTTTGAGAGTTTTGTAGAGATAGAGAGATGGCATGGGAACAACTAGTATTTTTTTTTTCCAGTCTTTTGGTAGATAGATTGCTCATTATGACTTGTTATATTTGGTATTTTATAAATATTCTAAATGAGTCCTGATGTATTTCTTTATGTATATTTTGCTAATGATAAACTCTTGTAAACTCTTTAGAACAATGTATATATATTAATGTTATTTTGATGTTTCCTCTTAAATTTGTTTAATTTCTATTACTTTGTTATATTCGGCTGGCAAATGAATTTAACTAAATTATTCCTTCTCAACTTTGAAATTATTTTTATATTGTTTTGAATAAAATGAGGAGTTACAAATGAAATATTTGAATTTATATTTAACTGATGATTAATATTGAAAGAGAATTTAAGATAGTATAAGCTATACTTAAACTTTTTATAATTTTTATACGATTGAAGGCAATGTAAATCACATATCAATGTTGCAAAAATTTGTATGATAAAATGAAGAAATGATTAGTTATTTATTTTATTAAAAATTGAAATATGACTTCAGAAAAATTAAAATATGAAATTAACTAATTTAATAAATGAAATAAATATATTTGAGTTTATTAAAGAAAATATTTATTTAATAAAATATTAAAAAATTCATTCGATAATTTTATATTGCATAAGACTCAACGTAACATTGGTACACGAGAGCCTTAACAATTTAAAGTATATAAAGGTAGAGACACTGCACAATAACACTATAAATCGTTGTATTAATATAATAAAAATATTCTAAATAAGATATTTTAATTAAATAAAAAATATATAATTAATTAATTTTAGAAAAAAATTATCTATTTTGTGTATAAATCTAAGATAATGTTGGTATACATAAGTTTATATAATTTATAATGCTTAAAGGTAGAGATGTTACAAATTAGTATTGTAAACTGTTGTATTTATAATATTTTATTTATCATATTTGCTATACAATTTTTTTAAAATAAAATATAAATTATTCATCATGAGAGAAAATAAAAATGAAATAAAATAAAATCAAAACATATTAATCTATTATGACAATACAAGAATGATGAAGAGACAAATATATAAATTAGTAAAATAGTGACAATAAAATGACATAAAAATTTATTTTATTATTATCTTTTTATTATTATTATAAAAAATAATAAAACAAAAAATTAAAAAAAAAGAAAAGAAAGAAAGGGAATAAAATTTTAAATACGGATGTAAAGGATAAAAAAGAGTAATAAAGAAAAAAATAAAATAAAAATTTATCTGAATTTAATAAATAATGTCCCATCAACTTTTATCTAATCATATTTATTATTATTATGATAATAGGACGTAATATATTATAAATTATATTTGTAAAATTTAGTTCTACATTCAAACTCATACTAATATTGCTATAAGAAGGATTCACGTGACTTTGCCCAAGTGTATTCTAATATTATAATAATAAAAAGTAAAAGAGCCTGTGACTTGTCAAACAACCCATCAAATCCTACCTATAGGGATGACAATGGGTAGGGTACAATAGTACCCATCCTATGCTTGCGTTTTAAAAAAATACTTGTACCTGCCCCTATACCCGTTTAGGTATAAACATTAATTCTCGTACCTGTACCCTCTAGGTACCTGCATACCTATCTTGTACCCATTACCTACGTTTGTTTAAGAAAAAAATATTTATAAAGAAAAATATGTTTATATAACTTCACATAAGTAGTATAATAAAATAAAAATTCAATATGTAGTTGCCGAACAAGGTACAAACAAAGATAAAAAAAATAA
Organism: Abrus precatorius; assembly: GCF_003935025.1. NCBI lineage: Eukaryota > Viridiplantae > Streptophyta > Magnoliopsida > Fabales > Fabaceae > Abrus > Abrus precatorius. Next base: position 4,357,445 of record NW_020874362.1, on the reverse strand, counting down.
ATGTTTAAAGATTATAAATGTTAAATGTATCTTAATATAATAATTTTCTAAACTAAAATTCTTATAATCAATAAGAGAAACTAAAGACACAAGTTATTTGTCAGTAATAACCCTATCTTGTGTGAGATTTGATCGATTGACAATGTCAGAGTGACAATGAAATAGATCTGTATAATGGTTGCTGTGAGGGATCACTTGGTGACATCTTGTGACGGCATTGACAACTAACTCTAATGAATAACGTTTCATAGTTGTTAGGTTTTAATGAGACAGACATTGAGAATGAGAATAGAGTTAGAGTAGAGAAGTTCAATACTAACAACAGAAAGTGGATACATAAAATATTTTTTTTAACTTTTGAATTTGAAATTGTAAGAAAAATAATAGATTTCATTAAAATAATATAATATAATTAATATATATATATATATATATATATTAATATTAGTATTTTTAACTCATATACTATATGAAAGTATTTTATCAAAAATACAAAGTTTTGAAAAATTATTTTAATGAATTAAATATTTATAATGTATATAAATTTTAAAAGAAAGAATTTGAATAAAAGATAAATAGTTACAATAAAATTTTATAATAAAGAAGTATACGTGTATATTAAATAATTATACTTTTTTATCTGAAAAAATTAACAAATAAAAATTAACAATAATTTTTTATATTTATATCTTTTCAAAAACTTCTTTGAACGTGAATAAATAGTAAGAATAATATTATTTAGATTCAATAGATTATAGTTGTGCTTGTAATACATATGTTGCATAGAAAAATATTATTTTAAATTAAAATATAAAAAATAAAATTTAAATATTATGAATAAAAAATAAGTTTACGGTAATAGTAGGTGATTGTAAAATTTATAAAATATTTACAATATATTTATTATTTATCGTTCACTTTATGATTTAAACATCAATATGATTTTATTAACAAAAATATTCGTGTAAAAAATATTTTATGTGTGTCATATATAGATAATATTTTAAAAAAGCCAATCTCATATTAACTATGTAATAATTAAATTGTATTAGCCTAATTAAATGATATAAAATAGTAAATAAATTTTTCTATTAAAAATATAAAGCAAAATAAATTTTTTGATTTACTTTATTATTAAATATATTTTTATATTAATCTTATATAACTTCACATAAATAATATAATAATACAAAATTTCAATGCATAATTGTAGAATAAAGTTCAAGCATATATATGTGGGTATGGGCATCCAAAAGAAGTTACAGAAGATATGCTTTGTAAGGATTTTTAAACGAACCACGTTAGAATGTCGTAGGAAATGAAAGAAGTATTTATATCTTCATACCATAAGAATAGGTACCTGGTTGTTGTTGGTGTTGTGTTTCTCTTAAATTTTTCCTCCTTTGAAACTTTTCAATCTTCAATACTTTCTTTTTTTACTTTCACGAGCCTTTCTCCCCCCAATAAAGAAAAACTTCTTCGGTCTTTTTTCTTTTTTTTTTTTCTCTCTTCCTCTTTTATGTTTTTTTCTCTATATTTTTATTTGTATTTTTCCTTCCTCCCTTCAGTTCTTTCTTCTTTTTCTTTTTTACAGATCTTTGTTGTTGTTGTTGTTGTTGTTGTGTTTCTCTTAGATTTTTCCTCCTTTGAAACCTCTCAATCTTCAATACTTCCCTTTTTTACTTTCACGAGCCTTTCTCCTCCAATAAAGAAAAACTTCTTCGGTCTCTTTTCTTCTTTTTTTTTCTCTCTTCCTCTTTTATGTTCTTTTCTCTATTTTTTTTTTTTGTATTTTTTCTTCCTCCCTTCAGTTCTTTCTTCTTTTTCTTTTTTACAGATCTTTGTTGTTTTGGTGTCCCTCTGTGCTTTTTCTTTCTTCCTTCGCTAATTTTTTCAATCCCCCTTTTACTCTTCTTCGTTCCTCCTTTTCATGTCTTCGTATGTGTTTATTTTTTGCCTTTGATTCAGACCCATTTTCTTTTGCTCACACACGTTATTCCCATTTTTTGTAACTTCACTCCTAATTGGATGCTTGCGTGCGGCAGGAGTTTGCTTGCTCCTCATTTCATGGAACTCACTTTTCCTTTTGCATTTTTTAAAGAAAAAAAGAAAAAAATGTGTATTCACAGTTGCCCCTCTTTACTCGATTCTTATCAAGCAATATGTATGAACAAGTTCTACATTAGATTGATAAGGATTGAGTAAAGATGTGAATCAATTTTTTGACAAAAATGTGAAGACAAGTGTGGTGAACACTTAGCCATGAGACAGACAACATAAGGAAATATCACACGATTAATGGTTTAGTGACTTGTGTCAAATAAAAATAAATAAATAAAAATAAATAAATTATGATGTCGTGTTGAACTCTGACTGAAAATAAAGGTTGCCAAACAAATGCAGGGCTTATGCTGAAAATACAAGTTACAAGTGAAGTACTAGACTTTGTCAAAAGTGTAAAAATGTTAATTAGATCCTAAACTTTGAAATAAGAGTGAATAGGAGCTAGTTAGTTTCTGTGCCTTTGACAATAACAATGAAAGGGAGCTTGTCAGGTTCTATACTTTTGACGAAAAAGTGAAAGGGTGATGCCAATCAGGTTCTGGATTTTGATAGTAAAAGTAAAATGTGTCAGTTAGGTTATGGACTTTGACAGTAAAAATGAAATATGTCAGTCAGCTTCTAAATTTCAACAGTAAAAGTGAAATGTGTCAGTCAAGTTTTAGACTTTGACGGTAAAAGCAAGGTAGAAAAATAGGGAGATCAATCAATTTCTGAATTTTGACAAAGAGGTAAAGTAGCTACTTAGATCTTGAGTTTAGGCTGAAAATAAAAGTTGTAAAGCATATGTTGAATTTAAACTAGTCTTCAAATGGTGACAATAGATAAAACAAATGCATGCTAATGTAATGATGTGATTGTACAAACTGAATTAATGTCAACGCTTGGAATGAAGTTATTGCATGATGAAATCAAATGCTGTGATGAGACTTATTAAATCAAAACAAATTTTCTCTTTTCTATTTTTTTTTTTAATTTCTTCTAGGGTTTCTAATTTCTCAATCCTTATTAAAACAAACATGTCAAGGTTCCTGAATAAGTGAGACTTTGGTCTAGATCAATTTTTTCGTTGGAGCTGTTTTGAATAAAAACATCAGTCAAGCCAAATTGCTATTTACTTTTGAGTTATCATGAAGTGTCAACTTTTTCTGTCACGCAGAACTTATAAAAAAAATTCATCAGACTTACTGTGGGTTTTAAAACCTATCATTGTAATTGTATTTTATTTATTTATTAATTACAATTAACATGCTTCCCTTTAATATATAGTTACTGAAATGACAATAGAATAACTGTTTAACTTTGTTGAAGAATATGAGTAAGCAAATTAGCAAGGTGATGTATACACTGAACGAAAGGTAACAAAAGCCAAGAGACAGTCATTTGAAGCAAAAACAAGATCACTACAAATAAAAAAAAAACAAGGTTAAAATAAATACATCAAACAATTTATCAGAGTGATTACAAAAACAGTGACATATTATACTGCTTGAGTGACGCCTTCCAAATGAACAATACTAGTCTCTCATATAAATTGACCACCCATTAACAAAACTTTCAAATAGAATTGTACCAGTATGATGTTTTGGATTCATCTCCAGCTCAATTCGACTTCAACCTTTCAAAATCCCCCAATTTAGTGTTTCGGTCCATCATATTGCCCTAGTGTGAAGCACTTTCTTGCAACTAAAATCTTGTCCCTTTTTGTTCTGAATTACTTTTGCATGTTTTTGGTTTAGTGTAGAGTTTATTTGACATTAATTTTTGCTTGAGCCGCTCTTTCGAGTTTTTAACTTACCAGGTCGTTCTAACTTTTGCCTAGGTTGCCCTTTTGGGTTTTCAACCTAGCGAATTATTGTTATTTTATTTTTTATTTTTTTATTTATATTTTTTATTTATTATTATTATTTTAAGCATAATATTTTTTTACAGCATCAGAATTGATTTGTGAGGATTAAACCTCATCTGGAGAAAGCTTTTTTCACCACGTAGGGTTCTTCATAATTTGAAGATCACTTGCCGCGATAATCTTTGCGTGTTGGCAAAATCTTTGAGCACCATGTCTCCTACAACAAATTTTTGTGGATGAACTTTTTTGTCAAAAGCTTTTTTCATCCTTTTTTGGTATAGCTAACCATGATATAAGACATTCAACCGCTTAACTTCAACGAGATTCAGTTGATCAAAACGAGCCTGAACCTATTTCGCCTCATCCAATTTAGTCTCCATTAACACTTTTAAAGAGGGTATTTCCACCTCAATAGGAAGTACTGCTTCCATTCCATATACCAAAGTGTATGGAGTTGCCCCAGTTGAGGTATGAACCAAAGTTCGATATCCATGTAAGGCAAATGGTAACATTTTATGTCAATCCCTATATATCACCACCATCTTCTGAATGATCTTAATATTTTTATTAGCCGCTTCAACTACTCCATTCATCTTTGGGCGATAAGGGGAGGAATTATGATGTTAAATCTTGAAGTTATCACATAATTCTTTCATCATTTTATTATTCAGGTTAGTGTCATTGTCTATTATCAACTTGCTCGGAAGGCTATAACGACATATCAAATCTCTTTTAATGAACCTTACCATCACATTTCAAGTCACACTAGCATATGAGGTAGCTTCAACCTATTTTGTAAAATAGTCAATGGCAACAAGAATGAAGCGGTGACCATAAGAAGCTTTGGTTTCAATAGGTCCAATAACATCTATCCCCCACATTGAGAATGGCCATGGTGATGACAAGACATTTAAAGTTGTTGGGGAAACATTAATATTATCAGCATATGTCTAACATTTATGGCATGTCTTCGCGTATCGAAAGCAATCGGCCTCCATTGTCAACTGGTAATACTCAGCCCTTAGAATATTCTTTGCCATGGCATGTCCATTGGCATGAGTCCCAAACGAATCTTAATGAATCTCTTCCATGATCTTTTGTGCTTCTAAAGTATCCACACATCGGAGCAATACCATGTCATGATTCCTTTTATAGAGTATTTCTCCATTTAAGAAGAAACTCATTGCTAATCTCCTCAGTGTTCTTTTGTCATTATCAGTACCATTCAATTAGTACTCTTGGTTTTTCAAATAACTCTTAATATCATGGTACCATGGTTTACCATTAGATTCCCCTTCTATCGTTTGACAATAAGCTAGCTGATCATGTTATCACATCTTTATTAGCGGCATGTCCTCGTTTTGACTTACTATAAATATTGATGACAAAGTGGCAAAAACATCATCCATTTGATTATCCTCATGAGGGATATATTGAAAGGTAATTTTATCAAAATACTTTATCAATTCTTTGATGTAGGCTTGGTAAGGGATTAACTTTGCATCCCGAGTCTCCCATTCCCTTTTTAACTAATGAATGACTTAGGCTGAGTCACCATACACTTTTAGGACTTTGATTTTTGACTCTATGGCTGCTTGTACAATCAAATGATAATCTAGCTGTGATTAAGATATATATTGCTTTCTTAGAGAAATCAACATAGCTTCAATACCATGTCCAAGCGCATTAGAAGCATCATCAAACATCATGACTCATTCTTCTTTTCTCGAAAATTCCTTTTCTTCAAACAACGCCATTATATTTTCATTAGGAAATTCACATTGCATTGACTAATAATCATTTATTGGCTGCTAAGCTAGAAACTTAAGAAGAGCACTACCTTTCATTGCTTTATAGGTAACATACACAATATCATATTCTGATAAGAGAACTTGTCATCGAGCAATCCTTCCAGTAAGGACTGATTTTTCAAATATGTACTTGATTGGATCCATTTTTTACACCAACCAAGTTGTGTGACTCAACATATATTACCTTAGTCTATGAGTTGCCCAAGCCAAGACATAATAGGTTCACTCTAACAACGAGTATCTAGCTTCATAATCGATGAATTTTTTGCTCAAGTAGTAAATGGCATGCTCTTTCCTACTAGGTTCGCCATGTTGACCTAAGACGCATCCCATAGATCCTTCTAAGACTGTCAAATACATTATGAGTGGTTTTCCTCAAACTGGTAGTATTAGAATAAGTGGATTCTATAAATACTGCTTAATTTTTTAAAAGGCCTTTTGACAATTATCATCCCATTCCATTGATTGGTTTTTGTGCAACAATTTGAAGATTTGTTCACAAGTAGCAGTTAAGTGGGATATGAATCAAGTAATGTAATTCAATCTCCTAAGAATCGATGGACCTCCTTTTTGGTGCAAGGAGGTCACATTTCAATGATTGCCTTACTTTCTCAGGATCAACCTCAATTCCTTTTTGAATGACTATAAATCCTAACACTTTCCTGATTTCACACCAAAAGTGCATTTAGCTGGGTTTAATTTCAACTTAAATTTTCTCAATCGCTCAAACAACTTATGCAAATTGCTCACATGGTCTTCTTCATTCTTCAATTTGGCAATCATGTCATTCATATAGACTTCGACTTCCCTGTGCATCATATTGTGAAACAAAGTGACCATTGCTCTTTGATATGTTGCTCCATCATTTTTCAGTCCGAATGACATGACTTATAGCAAAAGGTGCCCCAAGGTGTAAGACTAGAACTATTTAGATCTCTATAATTAACACACATTCGAACCTTCCCTTCTTTCTTTGACACTAGCACAATGTTAGCAACCTATTAGGGTATTTTGCGCCAGCAAGAAAGCCTGCATCAAATTGCTTTTTGACTTCTTCTCTAATCTTCAAAGACATCATAGGCTTTATTCTTCTTAACTTTTGCTTAATTGGAGGGCATTCTAGTCTCAATGGAAATCAATGCTCGACTATGCCAGTGTCAAGACTTAGCATATGTTGATATGACCATTCAACAACATCACTAAAATCATGCAAAAGTTTAATTAACTTACTGTGTTCTTGCTTCATGAGGATACCAAACTTAACCTCTTTCTTATCCTCTTCGGTTATAAAATTAATCATCTCAATTGGCTCTTCATGAGGTTAGATCACTTTCAAGCATGTCACTTTCAAATCTGCAAAATTTTGAATTTCAGACAAAAGGAGAGAAAATAAACAACAAGACTCAAACAAGAAAGGAAGACTAGAAAGATTATTGAAAAGTTCAAAGTGCATTTCATTCATAACATACTCAAAGGAAATATGTGTCCCAGTTTACAAAACATATTTGTCAGGATAAAATGCAAAAAGAAAAGAAGCCATTTGTCAATCTTTTCAAAAAATATCCTAAGGCTTTGGACAGACCAATAGGATTGGCTTCATATAATTACTTTGAATAAGCACTAAAGACCATGAAAAGCTCGATGATTTTTCAATTACTGATTTCAATGTTCGATGGACAAACATGGACTAGGTTGACAACCTCTTCTTCAAGTTCATCTTGATTAGTAGAGCTATTGATTCTTGAAATTCAAATCTGGCACTGTATAAACTTTTTTGAAGATCACAAATACAGACCCTTTTAATGTTTGGCTCTCTATAACTCTTTTCTTATCAGCTTTAAAGGGTGCAACCCAAACCTATCCTTGTTCTCATGAAGCTGTGGCCATTTTGCTGGTTTTGACATGATTCGTCCTAACCCATATCTATACGACAACCTCCTTCAAGCATGACTTTGGCACTCATTATGGATGTATTAGATAACCGAGGCTTCATGATTGGAGCTCCTTCCACAACGTAAGTAGCGTTTGCAATCTCTAAAGCTTTAAAAGCAGTCTTTAGAGCTTCTTCAGCAACTTCAATATAAGGAGTGGACGAAGGCTTGCTCACTAACATATCATCTTCACCAGAGATGGTTACCAGCATATTGTCAATAATAAACTAACTTTTGGTGGAATGTGGATAGTACAACTCCAGCAGAACGAATTCAAGATCTCCCCAAAAGATAGTTATAAGCTGGTGTAATATCTATTACTTGAAACATGATCTAAAAAGTGCAAGGACCAATTTGAATTGAAATTTCAATTTCTCCAATGACTTCCCTCCTTATTCCATCGAAAGCTCTCACTTTCAAAGAACTGGGTTTCATATGCGACCTAGTGCTATGATCTTGACACTTCAAAGAAGACCCATTATTAATAAGCATTCTATCAATAATATGATCTCGACACTGCACAAAAATATGCAATGCCCTATTGTGCCACATTTCTTCAGTAGGTACTTCATCGTCAGTAAAAGTGAGATAATTATTTAAAGTAATATTACCAATAATGCCCTCAAATTTGTCAATGGTAATGTCATGATTGACATGTGCTTTATTTAACACCTTTATTAATATCTTCCTGTGTGACTCAGAATTCAGCAGCAGGGGTAAAAAAGATATTTTAGCCAAAGTGCGGTTTAATTGTTCCACAACTAAATATTCACTTTGCCTAATAAATTTCAAAAACTTGTAAGCTTCTTTGTCAGATACTGCCTTCTTTAGTTCAAGCGTTTTCTCTTCATCTGCATCTTCAGACTCACTCAATTTGGCCTTCCCCTTTAAAGATCCCTCTATCTCTTTTGTTCGCTCTTTTCTCAACTCTTTGGGTGTATATATACGACCACTTCGGGTTATCCCTCCAACACCAGCTATATTTAAGACGGCAAGCATATTAGAATATCAATAAAAACTCTTGTATCATGCCTTCAACGCACTGTTTTGTTATCCTTGTAAGAAAATGAAGCCGGTACTTGTATAGTGATGGGTCTGGTCCGTTAAGGGTTGGAGTATTCACACTTTTGGTATAATGAATGACTAAGGGTTTTAGGAAGGCTAGGGGTTGTCTATCAACAGTTAAAACTTCATTTTTCTCTTTAGGACACCGAATTTGGACTAAATGTTTGTCCATCAGAGTTTGTAGAGTATGCTAGAATTCTTGACAATCCTCGACGAAGTGGTTTGCATCAGGGTGCATATCACACATACTTTCTTCATGAACAAAACCTTCGATCAAGTTAGCCTTGCACAATTCAGCGAAAATAAATTCCAGAGGAATTGTAACCTCTTCAACTTTCCTCTTTAAAATATGGTCAGACTCTTCTTTGATGATATTTACTGATAGTCCTCCATGTCTAGGCAGAGGATTATTCCCAATGTTAGGAGTATTCTCTTTGAAATTTAGCCATTTGACATTTATTAAATTTACACTTTGAACTTCAGTGCCCGACAATTTTTCGTCAAATGACCAATGGCACCAACATGATATTCGCACTTGGCATTTGAATCTTACCTTCTCAGATAGGGTGGCTTTATAGGTTTTATTGGACATAGTACAACTAGTGAACTTTGGAATAGGCGAGGTAATAGCTCTATATAAGACATAGGGATTGGGTCAAACTGAACTTACTTTCTCTTTTGATTATTTTGGGGTCTTATTTGGCTAGTGTTTGGATGTTGGTGCCAATGTTGGGGTGGTCACATAGGTAGTGTAATAGGAAAAGTAGGTGCCGAGGGTTGGTAAAGTCATGATTAATAAGATTGGGAGTTGTGGTGGTTTGAAATGGCAGTGACATATGTGTAATACATTTAAGGGACAGGGAATATAGGTTGAAAATTGTGTCGTGCCTGGTAAGGTCTAATGAAAGGAACTTCTCTCGGGCGGAAAGTTATAGCATTAGTCTCTCCTTCTTTCTTTTTGCCTATTCTAAATTGAGGTTTCTTTGTGTTAGCCACTCCGATAAAACTGTTGGAAATCTTTCTTGTCCTAATGCCATTTTCTACCCTCTCCTTTATTATTACAAGGTCTAAAAAGTTCGATGATACACTTCCAATCACCCTATCATAGAAGGGTGATTAGAGAGTATCAATGAACATAACTATTATTTCTTTCTCCAATAGGGGAGGCTCTACTTGACCTGCCACCTCTGTGCATAATCTTTGACTGACTCATTTTTCTTCTTAATCATATTTTGTAGTTATAGCCTATCAAGGGCCATATCAATATTGTATTTATACTGTTTTAAGAAAGCATCGGCTAAATCCTTTCAACAATAAGTACGACCATACTCCAAATGCATATACCAACTCAATGTTGCCCTAACTAAACTGTCTTGGAAGAAGTGTATCAACAATTTGTCTTCATGGGCATGTTATGCTATCTTTCTACAATACATTATTAGGTGACTCTTCGGACAAGTGGTTCCCTTATACTTATCGAATTCAAGTGTCTTGAACTTTGAAGGAATAGTGACGTCTGGGACTAGGCCGAGATCTGCAGCTTCTACTATACCATAATTGCTTCCCTCAATGGCTCTCAACCTCTCTTCCAATATCTGTAGCTTTTCTTGAGATTGGGGATTTTCTTCAAGATGGAATGATGATGTTGATTTGATGGTTGGCTTGTGTTTAGTGGGTTCATAGCTACTGGCGGTGTATAACCAATAGAAAAGCCATATGTGGGAAACTAGCCCTCTTGATGATTAACTTATTGTTGTAAGGGCCTTTCTACATATAAGGTCAAGGGTACCACTGTTTACTAAAAGGGAAAACCTTGAGATGGTCCTTGTGTAGGAGTAAAATCAGGTGGGTAGATGGGAGTAGGTTGTTGGGCAGGAGGGGTCCTATCTGTGGCTTTTCTTTCTAGAGAGTTCAATGCCTCCAAAATCTGCGTCATCTGCTCCTTCAGTTGGTTAACGTCATTCCTCAGCTCCTTATTGTGTTCTTCCAACTCATTGATGATCTTTACTTGACCACGAGTTCTATAAGGATGCTTCAGAAAATGTTTTCCTATTATATTTGTTTAATTTTTTCTGATGATGCAATCAAGAAAGAAATTAATAAAATGAAAAATGTATTTAAAAAAGAAAGAATGAGAGTTTAAGGAATCATCACCGTTGTTGAGCATCTTCAGATCTTTAATGGAAATTAATGCAGGACCTTCATTAAATGAAAAATACCAAAATACAACTCTTAATCAAATCAAAACATGAAATACATCATAATTTGATTCAAAATGTGCCCTTATTTTCCTACCCTTACATAATCTACCTATATCCTAAGTGTTACATCACCCTTTCCTAGCCCTAGCTATTAGTCCTTTCATCTCTAAGATTAACCAGTTGCAATGGCTGAGGAAATCTTTAATTTCTTAGGTTATTTTATAGAAAAATGTAAGTATCTTAGCATTTGCTAACATGCGTGGAAAATCATCAACTGCTCCATTAGCCAAAGATGTTAATTGTGTAAAACGCTTGATCCAATACTTGATGAGTTTGTCTCCTTCTTCTATTTGATCATCCTTCTGTTTTACAGTGACTTCGTATTCTTTCATTATCATGATCACTTCTCATTTCTCCATATTAATTTTCTCCCTGCACGCTACAACAATTTCTTGTATCTATTGCTCCATGTTTTGCACTCGCGCCTGAAGCTCATTTACTTGGGTCAACGCTTCTTGTTGGTCTCCTTTGGCCTTGTACAATGCACCCTTCAATTGATGCTTTTCATACAAGGCTGCAATTCGCTCCTTTACCATCAATCCTAGCTCTTTGCTTGCAGCTTCGAGACATCATTGAACCTTAGTTGCGTGGCTTTGCACTGACTTTTGTTTCTTACAAACTTCTTGATAAGCCTATTATTTTTCATTGTCCTTTCTCTTCAAAATGGCATAAGTTTAACGGCTCTCCCAAAGTTCTCTTTCCATCTTCACATATTTCTCAATCATCATAGCTAGTCTTACCTTTAATTCTTTTACTTCTTCATCCTCAATAGGTTCTAGATTAGATAATTCAGTTTCTTGGGAGGTACCTAGGGCCTTTAATGGTAACTTAATCTCTTGAACTCTTTCTTTAATCCACTGGCGGTAACTTGCTTTTGCTGCACAACTTCTCACACCTAACTCTTTTCCTTTTCGAACAACTTTTGCCTATGCACCCTTTACTTTTTGGCATAGCTCAGTGAAGTTTTCGTCTTCGTAGTAGAAAACAAAAGGAGTTAACAGTTCCTTGGTAAGTGGTCCTATCATAGGATAAGCAAGCTAATGCTGCCCTATAACTGGATTGTAATTAAGGCAACCTTCAGTACCCATAAGAGGAACATTTGGGTAACTGCCATAATGATAATCTATGATTGTCGACTGCTACCATGGAGTGTGCCACCTTATGTCCTTCATTCAAGCTAGCCAAGTGGTTGACCCATTCCTGACCACTCTTCATCCCAATATGAAACCTCAACAAATCAGTGATCGAACATTTAATCTCACTTGATCTTTTAAAGATTGATGAAAAGAGATTTTGTCCTCATCAAAATATAAATAGAAATTAATGTAATACTAGGGTGCTAACCTAGGCCGACTCCAATGATAATGGTTGAGAGTATGCATCAAACATGTTAAAAACATTAATTATAAAAGTAATTAAAAATGGGGGTTTTGTTTGATTCCAAAATTAATATGAAGGACAAGAAGCAGAATTATAATGTTCAATCAATAAAAAGTAGTAATCCCTAGTTCATTCATGTAGACTCTATCCTTATTCCTCTCAAGATTTTAATAATCTTCCTCTCCTCCCAGAATTAGGTTAATTTAACAAACGAAAATCAACCTTATGTTTTCATATGAATTAAGTAATCCAATGAACTTCAATCTCTCATTCCTTGATTACGCAATCTTAGAATTAAACAAGAATTAAGCAATTCAAATTTAGAATTTCCTTAAAATGAATTAGGGTTCATTACGCAATGCTCCCCTCATTCAACCATTAATTCAATTTAAGAGTTTGGGAGGAAGAAATTCATGGAAGAAAAAGAACAATATTAACATTCAAATCCAGGAATTCAAGAGTCTAATGAACTCTCTAGGGATTACAAAAGAGTTTAGCCCTCCATGAGGATGGGTCTTACAATTATCAAATGAAAGTAATGAGAAGGAAATGACATTAATACAGAAATTAAAGAAGAATTAACAAGAAAATGGAAATCAAATCCTAGATTCAGTCCTTGACTGTCACCCAAGGATGACTTAAGCTCTACAAGCGTTCCTAAATTGGTAAGAAATCTAAAAGTGTGTAAAAAGCTTCGTACCCTAATTTCTAAAGTTCTATTTATAGTGTAGTGATTTTCGTCCATAGTAGCTACTTTGGTTTCATAGTAGCTATACGCAGCTCCCAAAGTAGCCACTGTCATTTCATAGTAGCTACGCGCAGGTCACTATGATGTTGACCCTCTCTAGAGTGTCTACTATAGGTTCATAGTAGCTATGTGCATGACTGGGGTCTCTTTGGCCTTCTCTAGAGTGTCTACTATGAGTTCATAGTAGCTACGCGCATCACCTCTTTAAATTGGTGTCTCTGTAGTGGCTACTATGGGATCAAAGTGATCACTTTGGTCTGCTCTTCTAGATCTAGCTTGCTGTAGTGTCCACTATGGAACCCAAAGTGGTCACTTTTAACTCAAACTTTCTCAAATGCTAAAAATCCATAGAATAAGTTTAGAAATTCTTGTACAATTATTCAAATGATCAAAATTGCACATTATATCTATGTAAATCAATGTAAATTAACCAAAAATTAAGAAACCTATGATATTTGACTAAAATAATGTTTCTATGCTATTTACCCTCCCTAAGTCTACTTTTTCTATTAAAGAACACTAAAAAGACAAGTAAAAATCCAATAAAATGTGGATTCATCAAAGATATGGGTTGTAAGCCATATATAGAACATAGGCAGGCAACAAATTATTCTTTTTCCCTTCTTCTAATGGCAAAAGCTTAGTGTACAGTAACATCAGCCAATATAACAGTGACAGGATTTTCAAACTAATTTTTGCATGTCAGAAACACATTTATGGTTGATAAATCCACAAAGTTATCATGCTTAGGAAAAAGGACAATGTCACAAAGAGTAAGTACTAAGACATCCATAAAAGTCTCCCGATCTTCATTGCTTGCTATGTTATGCATATGTCGCTTAAGAAAATCTCTCGTGAACCCTCTATTGACTATGGTCAGGAGGGATGCGTGGTGCTCTATTGGACGATATAGCTGCTGATCTTCCAAAGTCAAGTCTAGAATTTGCTCAAACTCCTCTAGTGTTGGAGCCAACTGAAAGTCTTGAAAGGTGAAACATCTTAATGGAGAGTCATAATATTGGGCTAGGGCTATTATGACATCTTCTTGTACATCCACCTCCATCAATCTCAAAATGTTTCCAAACCTCCTTATTAAAGTGAGTTGTTGAACTATTTTCAGCTTCTTTTCTAACTCTCTTAGGCTAGTGGTGTCAACTTTCTTAACTTTCAGGTGCAACTTTCTTTCAATTCAACTAATTTTACTCCACTACTACTTGATCATACCTTAATTTCCATTTTTCTTAGGTACTCAAACAACTTTGTAATCTTTAACCTATAAATAAAATAAAAAAGGAAATAAATGATAAATTATTCAAAATCTTGTATTTATTTCATTAATATAGAATCCTATTGTTGATAAAGATTAATATTGATGCTAAATAGATAAATTATCCATGTATGAATCAACATTGGTTTTAAACAGATTAAGAAATCCACTAGACACTTATATCGATGAAACAAATATGTGATGATAATGAAAGAATAGTATGAATCGTTATCCTCTTTAACATCTCTTTGAAAATTATTATTTACTTTTTTCATAAATATGAATTGATGCTTAGAAGAATTATGTTTCACATAACACTATAATGATGCAAGAATCATGCCAATTGTCATCATCAACCTTTTTTCAAAAACCAATTTTATAGTTATAACAAGTGTTATATAATGACAACATGCATGATCTTTGGATTTATGATATGCAATAATATGTAAAATGGTAATGATATAATGAAAATTAACATAGAGAATCATGGGAATCACTAGCCTTTAAAATTATTCTAAATTGTAATAAAATATCTCCTATTTTTTTAAACTTTAAGGTACTAATAATTCACATGATTTCTAAAAGAGGAGATGAGGAAAAATACTTCCTTTCTGCCCTATTTTGGCTCACCTAAGAGTCTAACCTAAAGATCTAGGGCTTTCTTTTATGTATAAAGACTTGTCAAAGGTAGCTTATTGATGAAGCGTGTTTTTGTGTTTAAAAGATTTGTCGCAAATCCTCATCAAAATTTAAACAATTTAATGTAGTACTAGGGTTACCCTAGATTGTCTCCCGTGAACATTGGCTATTAATCTTCATTAAATATGTTGAAGGCATTAATTGAACAAGCAATTAAAATGGGGGGTTTCAAATCAAAATAAAGAGTAACAAACAAACGAGTTTAGTTAATTCAAAAAATAGAAAGCAGCAATCCTTAGTTCATCCACAAAGATTCTATCCTCATTCCACTCAAGATTTAACATTCATCCTCTCTCCCATGAATTAGGTTAATTTAACAAGCGAAAATCAACCTTATGATCCCAACGAAATTACGCAATTTGTTAGGCTCTAATCTCTCATCCCAAAGTTACGCAACCTTAGAATTAAATCTAGGATTAAACAATCCCTAATTTAGAATCTCCTTAAACGAATTAGGGTTAATTAAGCAATACCCCCCTCATTCACCATTAATTCAATTCAAGAGACAAGGAAGAAGTAATTCATGAGAAGAAAGGAATTATATTATCATTAAATTCAAGGAACTCAAGAATCTATGTGAACTTACTAAGTATTACACAAAGTTTAGCCCTCTATGGAAATGGGGGTCAAAAATGCAGTTGGAAAATGCAGAAAATTCATTAACATTAATGTAAAAGAAAGAGAAATGAGAAACCAAACCCTAGGTTGGACCCTTGGCTGTCACCTAAGGTTGGCCTAAGCTCTGGAAAATATCCTAAATTTAGTAAAGAAGAGAAAAGGTTAAAAGAAAACGTAAGAACTCCCTACCCTAATTTGGTAAAAATTTATTTATACTAAAGCTGACGCCCTCCAAAGTAGTTACTCTCATTCTTTCATAGTAAACACGCGCAGCATCAGTTGAGTTTTGCCTCTCTGAAGTGATTACTATGAATATTCATAGTAATCACGCGCAGCACTGGGACATTTTGGACTCTCTGGAGTTGTCACTATGAATTTTAATAGTAACTACGCGCAGCACCTTCAATTCTGCATGCTCTGGAGTGACTACTATGAATATTCAAAGTAACCACGTACAGGTTTAGTGGATTCTGGGTTGTTGTAGTTGTCACTTTAAGCTTTGAAAGTGATCACTTTGGTCCTTTTGCTGGAAATGGCTTGCTGTATTTGTCACTATCAATTTTGAAAGTAGTTACTTTCACCTCAAATTCCTCAAAATCAAATAATTCTTCAAAATAAGCTTAGGGATTCCTGCCACATTATTCAAATGATCAAAACATGTAAATAAACTATATAAATCAATGTAAATTAACCGAAAACTAAGAAACCTATATTATTTAGCCTAATTGGAATATTCATCTTATTTACACTATCTAAGTCTATTCTTTTCTATAAAAAGTAATAAATGATATATAAAAATTTAGTAAAATGTGGATTCATCACTTATAATCCTAAAAGGCCACTAGAGCCAAGATCTAATCCTTGATGTTGACCACAACAGTAGCGACTCTGCTGGATGCGGAGCATCAAGAAAAAGGTCAAACTCTAGTTAGGATTTTTGCGACGGTCAAATAGAATGTGCATCCAAAATGACACCACTACATAACCCTTCTAATCCTAAGCATACTCAAACTCAGGTATAGGGCCCCGCTCAAAGTGTGTAATGAATGTGTAAGTGGGATGTGTGAGGGAGCATACAAACCTTATCAACTCAAAAAAACAAAATCTGTAAAATTAAACAACACGAGAATGGCAAAAAATATTAAGAGTCATTTACCCTAAGGTTAACAAAAAAACAAAAAAAAAGTATGTACAACAAGGTCACAAAGTTCATACACGAAATAAATACACAAATATAAGAAACACAATTCAAGTAATTCAAATAAATAAGAAATGAGAAAGGGATTAAGCGAATAGAAATAAAATTAAACAAATTTGCACAATTAATTATCAAAGGCTTCACTCTTTAGAAAAAGTCTCCAGTGGAATCGCTGTCTATCGCAATTAGACGGTCAGAATGGTATGGGAAAAAAAATTTAGAAATTAGTAGAGTCACCAACAAAGTTTATCAAAGAAAATCTTGGAAAAACTTAAAATTTTATCTTTCAAGCAAAAAATGGATTTGAGAGTCATTTACGTGTAGGGAAGGTATTAGCACCCTACAATATCCGTTTAAATAACTGTTACCTTAAATTAATTGTGTAAATTTATTATAATTTTGAAAACGATTTATTTAACCCTTAAAAAATAAATGTTGCTATTTTTATTTTAAAGAAATAAAATTTATTTATTAAAATATTGTTATATCTTAAAAAAAATTTAAAAAGTGTTGACTCGACGGGTCTGATTCTCGCTCCTACGTATCTTTGGGTGCAATGAGAAACTCAAAGTCATATAGTTCTAATCTAAAAAAATTACGTAGTTGGTTGATTAAAAATAAGTTTAGTAAAAGAAAGTTTATTTTAAAATTAAAATTATTATAATGTTTAGGATACAAGATAACGAGGTTATATATATACCTCATGAGAACAATACGGAAGGTGAAGCAAGATCACACAACTACATTGCAAATTATTAAAAAATAAAAATTAAAAAATAAAAATTATTTGTAAATAAAATATTTGAATTTATATTTAACTTATGATTAAAGTTGAAAGAGAATTTAAGATAGCGTAAGTTATACTTAAACTTCTTATAATTTTTAGACGATCGAAGGTAATGTAAATCACATATCGTTGTTTCAAAAATTTGTATAATAAAATGAAGAAATAATTAGCTATTTAATTTATTAAAATTGAAATATGACTTTAGAAAAATTAAAATTAAAATTAACTAATTTAATGAATGAAATAAATATATTTGAACTGATTAAAGAAAACATTTATTTAATAAAAGATTAAAAATTTAATTCAATAATTTTATATTACATAAGACTCAAGGTAATATTAGTACACAAGAGCCTTAACGATTTAAAGCATATAAAGGTAGAAATGCTACACAATAACAATATAAATCGTTGTATTAATATAATTAAAATATTCTAAATTATATATTTTAATTAAATAAAAAAATATAATTAATTACTTTTAAAAGTAAAAAAAATATTTATTTAATATATAAATTTAAGATAACGTTGGTACACATAAGTTTATATAATTTATAATGTGTAAAGGTAGAGATATTACACATTAGTATTGTAAATTATTATTTTATGTATTTTATTTATCATATTTCCTATAGAATTTTTTTTAAAATAAAATATAAATTATCCACCATGAGACAAAATAAAATTAAAACATATTAATCTATTATGACAATACAACAATGATAAACAGACAAATATATAAATTTGTAAAATAATGACAATAAAATGACATGAATATCATAAATGAAGATGATATTTAAAAATTTCTTTTATTATTATCTTTTCATTATTATTATTATTATTATTATTATTATTATTATTATAAAAAAGAACAAAAACAAAAAAATTCAAAAAAAAAGAAAAGAAAAGAAAGGAAAAAGAAATTTTTAAATACTAATTTGAAGGATAAAAAAGAGTAATAAGGAAACAAAATAAAATAAAAAAATTTATTTGAATTTAACAAATAATGTCCCATCAATTTTTATCTAGTCATATTTATTATTATTATGATAATAGGACGTAATAGATTATAATTATTGTTAGGCTTGTGTTAGATGTATTCCTATTTTTTTTTAGAATTGATGATGTATTCATTTAATTGTAGCGTCTCTGTATCTTGAAATGTGATGTGGTATGTTGGTTAGGGGGTATAATCGCCTAAGATTATGTATGTATAAGTTGTGTGGTTGATGTATAAAACTTTGATGCATGTTGTGTGAGTTGTATAACATCCCAGATTTTGTAATAATATTTTGAGTATTAATATAAATATATGAATTGATGTTTGAATGTGCATTTGACTTGTGTGGCGATGTGTATATGTGTGTAAATATATGTGGATGTGTACATATTTGTATATTATGATTGAAAGATGAATATGGACTTGTGTTTGGATTAGAAATATAGGTTAAGTGTGTATTGCAGGGACATTCTCATTGTAACAAGAAGGTCTTGGACGAAAGGTGTGATTCTGTTGCGTTCTCGTTGTAGCGAGAGGTCTCTTGCTGTAGCGAGAAGGCAACAGAAAATGGTGCATTTCTGGGTGTAGTCTCGTTGTAGCGAGATGGTCTAGCTATAGTGAGATTTTGCAGAAACCAGAATGCAATTTCATCTAATATTTTCGATGTAGCGAAAAGGGATCTCGCTGCAACGAGGGAAGATGTCTTGCTGTAGCGAGAATATCGCAACCAAAAGGGTATTTGAGAGGTTTAGGGTTTGAAAAATTCATTTATCATTTCTCTCTTTGAAATCTCTTTGATTCTCTCTACCATCAACCTTATTTCACCGATTAAACTTCCTCCAAAGCTGTTTAAGAGCTAGATTGAAGGTTGGAATCGCGTTTAGAGGTAAGTTTTATGGGCTAGGGTTTTGTTCCTCGTCCTTTTCTTTGTTTTCTAGAGTTCTCATGGAGATTTTCCATGTGTTTAGGACGAGATCCGCGTTGGGAGCTTTTTCATTGTCGATTTTGTGTTTGAGTCTTCAATCTGAGGTAAGGGAGGACTCTACCCTATCTCTTTAATCCTAAACTTGTACTTTTATGCAAATTTGGTGATAAAAGTCTCCTCCTTTTCACTTCTTCTAGTAATATTTTTACATTGATTTTTACTTATGGGTTAACAATAATATTTCCTAAAAAGTTTCTATTACTTCATTCAACTATTTGTATATAAAATTGTTTGATTAAGTTCTCTCAAATTTTAATAAAGGTTTTAGTGTTCTTGAAGTTCAGTTAAGTAGCCTATATAAATTGATTGATGCATTAACAAGAGTTAAAGTTTTATCTTCATGAAAGGTCATTGAAATAGTTGATGTTGGACAAAGGTCAATTAATGAATTCTTAATATTGTTATTTTAGTATTGTCAAAAAATGGTTATTTAAGCGCTATGGTGGGTAATAGTGGCATTTTTCAACCAAACGATTATGGCAAAATATGGCAGTGTCACGACAACCCTTACGCGACTGGCGGCCATGGCAATATTGACAGTCATAGCGAATATGATGGTTTTCTTAAGAAAAATTGGGTTAGGCCGCAGACTTGACTTGATTGAGAGAGAAATGGTTAAACAAGAATGTTTATCAATATTTTAAGAGCTTCCAATTGTTTTAACCTAATGGAATTATGCTAATTTGTTGGGAGACAGTGATACAAATAATATTGTATACATTTTTTTTGTAGAAAAGTTATGAGTACAGGAATCACTAAAGTGAAACAACATTTAGTTAGAAAAAAGGGTGATGAATCCATCTTTTATTAAATTTTTACTTGCCTTTTTAGTGTTCTTTAATAGAAAAAGTAGACTTAGAAAGTGTAAATAAGATGAAAATCCCATTTAGGTCAAATATCATAACTTTCTTAATTTTTGGTTAATTTACACTGATTTACATATATATAATTTACAATTTTGATAATTTGAATAATTGTGCAAGAATTTCTAAACTTATTTTATGGATTTTTAGCCTTTGAGAAAATTTGAGTTGAAAGTGACTATTTTCAGAAGTAATAATGGACACTACGAAGACTCCAGATTACAATAGGCCTACGCGTAGCTACTTTCAGCCTCCATAGTGACAACCACAGCAAGGGCCAAACTGATACAGCACTGTGCGTAGCCACTTTCAAATCCATAGTAGCTACTACGCACGCTGCGCGTAGCCACCATCACCTGCCATAGTAACAACTCTAGAGAAGAATGGCAGGACTAAGAGGCTTTACGTAGCTATTATGGACGACGACCACTTTACTATAAATAGATTTTTGGAAATTAGGGTTAGAGAGCTTTTTACACTTTTAGATTTTTGCTATTTTTGGGAATACTTCTAGAGCCTAGGGTGGCCTAGGTGACAGTTAAGGGTCCAACCTATGGTTTGAATTCCATTTCTTCTTCACTTTTCTTTGATTTTTACATTGATGTTGTTGATTTCTCTTAACTTTTACTTTGTAATTGTGAGACCCTTCCTTATGGAGGGCTAAATCTTTTGTAATACCTAGTGAGTTCACTTAGATTCTTGAATTCCTGGGTTTTGAATGTTAATACAAATCTTTTTCTTTCATGAATTTATTCTTCCTAATCTCTTGGATTGAATTAATGGTTGAATGAAGGGGATATTGCTTAATTAACCCTAATTCATTTTAATGAGATTCTAAACTTGATTTGCTTATTTCTGGGTTTATTTCTAAGGTTGTGTAATCTTGGGATGAGAGATTGGAGTCCATTGAATTGCTTAATTCGTATGGAAACATAAGGTTAATTTTTGCTTGTTAAATTAACCTAATTCTAGGAGGAGAGGAAGAGTATTAAATCTTGAGAGGAATAGGAATAGAGTTTACATGAATGAACTTGGGGTTATTATATTTTATTGATTGAACTTTGCAATTTAATTTTCTGCTTAAGTAGATTGAACTTGAAATCACAAAACCCCTTTTTTTACGTGCTTTCTGAATACATTGCACACTACATGTTTGATATTTGGTTACTCATCCAATGATTCATGGAAGACGACCTAGGTTAGCACCTTAATATTACATTTCTGTTTATATTTTGATAAAGATTCGCGACAAATCTTTCGATCATCAAAGGGTAATGTGAAAGCTTGCCCTAAGTATCTAGAAGAAGTTAAAAAGAGCTTGAGGTATCAAAATGATAAAAGGAGTCAAGATAACATTGAATTCCAAATGTGAGAAGCTTTGAAGATATAACTTACGACGAAGAGAAAAATAGCCAAACACGTAGTATTGCTATGAGGAATAAAAGGTTGATAAGAAATGGCCAATAAACTTGTTTTGTAGAAAGTCAAAAATTGTCATTGAAAAAAGAAAGAAGTTAAAATTGAGGAAAAGAAGAAAAGTATGTGACAAGGAAGCCAAGGCAAGGGTTCATTAATATATAGCTCAATTTTGGTATAAGTTGACATTTTCTTTAACCTTATTAAACTAAAGAGCTTTCAAGAAATGATAATAATTGTTGGTGCCTTTAGTCCAAATTTGTCAACTCTAAGTTATCATGATATTAGAGTTCCACTTCTTAAGAAAGAGATAAAATATATTGATTCTCTCTTGAAAGATCATAAGGAGCAATACAACAAACATGATTGTTCCATAATGTCAGATGAAAGGATCCATAATAAGAAAATATGTTTGATTAATTTCTTAGTAAATTCTTGTTCGTAGGCAAGTATATCCATTAAAAAGTAATAAAGGATTTTAAAATAATATTTTAAAATGTCGTCTCACAAGTAACAATTAAAATATCTTAGTTTAATTGTTTGAACTAAAAGAATACATAATAAAATAAAACAAAAAAGAATTCAAATCTAAAAGTAACTAAAAGGAAATAAAATAGCGCAACCTATGACAATAAACTATTCAAGATAAATTTTATGGCATATGAGTTCACCTTTACACTTCTCTATGTTCACTTTTAGATTAATTTTAATTTCAATTTTCTTATGATTGTCAATCACTCATATTAAATCTATTAACAACTAATAGTCATGCAATATTAACAGTTTTTTTTCCCTAAGTTATTGTCCCTAATGGTCAAGCAAGGCAAAAAAAAAAGAGAAAACATAAAGAGCCTATGAACTTGTTAATTTAATAATGATTGAAAGAGAAAAATCAAGCTTAGTCTACTTAATTCTTTATCTCATTTTATCCTATAGATCCATTAATTATATGTGATATAATCACCTACAATATAATTAATTATGGTATGTTTAAGAGTTGTCAATTTTGAATATACAAATATAGCATAATAGGATAAACATCAATTAAAAAAGGAAATTGAATTTATTATCAAACATAAATATCACATATAGTCATGCAAATAATCCATCATAGCCCTAACTATGTATTTAGTTAGACATAATGTAATAAAAAAACTAAAATAATAATAAAATAATGCATAGTCATTCAAGGAATAAACGCAAACTAAAGAAGTCATCAATGGAGAAGAGATTAAGAGACTTCTTGATCCCAAGATGTGCTCTTAAAGCTTTAAAATTTGTCAACAACTACTCAAAAACTAAGACTAATTAGCAAAAAGATGTCCAAGTTGCAGTCCTTATTCCTCTTTAAATAGGGTTCCAAAATCTTAAGTATTCTTCTAAGTTTGATTCTCCCTGTAAAGAGTATGACTATGCACACCAATATGCATGGTCATACATATGCTTCAAAGCATGGACGTGCTTGCCCTATTTTTCATCCAATTTAGGCTCAAAATGCACCTAGAACCCAATTGTGTTAAACTGCATAATAAAGGAAAAATTAGTGTGAAATCCTAATAAAATAATGGTCAAACATATAGATATAGGTTGTAAAAACATTAAAATATTGACTTATCCACTCTCTTGTTGGGACTATGATTGTGAGGTCATTAATGGATCTAATTTTACAAAGATTGGTGAAAAGTTATTTAAGATACTTAGTGCTCTTGTGGAGGAGATTGAAGAGGAAAAGTTGTGCAAGTTATGATAAATAATGGAAGCAATTATGTCTTGGCTGGTAAGATATTGAAAGAAAAAAGACCACATCTTTACTGGACTTCTTATGTAGCTCATTGCATAGAACTTATGCTTAAAGATATTGTAAATCTTTCGTTAATAAAGAAGACAATTCAACGGAGAATATATGTTGCTGGCTTTATCAATAGTCGTTCAAGTACCTTTAGTTTCTTAAGAAACTTTACAAATAAAAGGAAATTAGTGAGACATGTGATTACTTTATTTGAAACTTCCTATATCGTTAGAAAGGCTTGTTCAAGAAAAAACAAATTTTAGAAAAATGTTTACTTCTAAGAAGTGGTGCAAAACAAGTTGTCAAATGAAACTAAAGGAAAGAAAGCAACAAAAGTTGTATTAACTCTTTTATTTTGGAATAATGTGATTTACACTTTGAAAATCATGGTTTAATAGTGGAGAATGTTAGTGCATTCAGATGTGAATGCAATAGGAGTATTTTTTCAGCAAGTAATTTATCATCTCTTAAGCATAGCAGTTTCTTCTAGAATTTAGAGAAAACTAATTAATACTTTTTTAATTACACTTACGTTACAAATTCATTCAAAGAAAAGGAATAGACTTGATTAGAAAAAAATTACATGGCTTAGTTTATATGAAATATAACTAATAACTCAAATATCGTTACAATCTTAAAGATGTAATTGGTTCAATAAAACTCAATGACATTGATAAGTGCAATGAGTGATTGGTTGGAGAGATGGATGATGATGTTCATGATGAAAATGCCAGAAATTACTTAGTTTTTATAATAATAACACTGTAAATTGGATAAGAAGTTTCTAGAATTTGAGAATCTAAAACATGTACTAGGTGTCCTTCAAAGAAAGGAAAGAATCCATCAAGTGATATTAAAAGTTTCCAAGATCAAGACATGTTCAACAACAAAAGGGAAAGAAAAACCAATGATTGAAAATGACAATGATAAATTAGAAGATGAAGACATGTCGAAAGAAACAAAAGAAGAACTAAAAATTAATCTTCAAATTGAGGAAGAAGAGGGAGAAAAATATGCCTTAGTAAATAAAAAAGAAGATGATTTACATTGGAGTTGAAGAGGATAATTAAATAATTAATTTTTATATTTTTATTATTTTTTATCACTTTATTTTGTTAACTTGACATTTGATGACCGTTTATTTTGTATTGAATTATCCTTTGAATTAGTACTTATGTTTGAAATTGATTCATTTATATTATTTTTATAACCTATAATATTTTTTATATATTTTATTATATCTGTTATACTTCTTTCATAACATCTACTATAATTTTATGGTTTCTTTTAGTTTTTTTGCCATGACTCATCATCTATTATTAATAACATTAGATATTATTTGAATAACAATTTGAATAAAAAAATGATTTTTATAAGAATGTAAAACCTATAGTATTTAAATATACAAAGAATATAACAAATCAAGAACTTATATAGTATAAAATTTTAAAAATAATGAATTTTATTTACTCTAATTTTTTATTCAATTTAAGTCATAAGTCTCTTAATTACAAAAAACAATCATTAATTAAGTTAAGTTTCATTCCTTAACATTACTTCGTATTCATTTTTTTAACTTCATCAGGTAAACCTAAATCACATAAGTATTAAAGAATTTCAAAAAATCTCTTAACGATTTAGTCTTATTTTTAGAACTTAAAGCAATTAAAGTTATTTGCTTCAAGTCTCAACTCAAAAATTATTTTTCTAATTTTGAAAATAAATCTATTTTAATCTTGTAGGTAGCCAATAAAAAAAACAAACATAAATCACAACAACAAAAAATAGTGCATTTAAGAAAATTAAAGTTAAATTAAAATTAGAGAATCAAATTTATATAATTTATAAATTTTATGAATCTTGTTATCAAATTTTTAAATTAAGCAATTTCATAATTTTTTTTAATCCGCAAGTCTCGTTTAATATCGAATATAATGATTATAAAAGCTTGATAAAAATAAGGTTCCAAATTGTGGTAGTTAATATCTGCCACTAAATAAAGATAATTAAGAAAAATATCACTCATACATAAATTCATCTAAATGAAACATAATATTTTAATAATAATTTTATTAATTAAATTTATTATTTAAAGTTAAGTTTGAACATTTAAAAATATTTTTTTAAAAACTAAAGTATTTATTATATTAAAACGTAAAAGTGTAGCAAATAATTTATGTTTTAATAAAAGAAATTACTTTTAAATAATGAAATTTTACTTTCAAGATCAAGATTAATATTTTTTAAAATAATGATAAATTATCCGTGCATCTTCGCATAATATGTTCAAGTATTTTTTTTTTCTTCAAATAATTCTGTATTATCAAATATCTCCGACTAAAAAGCCAATCCCTACCATTCTTATTCTTTAACATATATTAAGGTAGAAAAGACTCACACATCTTTCATACTTTGCAGCCAAAAGATCCTTGAAAAGGAGATTGAAAAAATAGAAAAATAATAAGCACATATTAGATTTAACTTATTTAAAGAAATAATATCTTTTTTTTAATATATTCTTCTTAGAACTAATCTATTAACACATCCACTTGAAGATTAAAATTATGCATCTTATTTAAACTGTCCTACTACAATACATTTGAGCTCTTATGTAATTTTGAATATAAACCTGCAAAATGGGACGCAAGTGAAGCATAAACTCATTCATCACTAATGCTTGTTTTCCTTCCAATAAATTACTAATGAAACTTCATTCTTTTTAATAAATAAAATAAATTGGATGGGAGGAAAATTTTCCTATTCTAAAATTAGGCAAGATAAGGAAAACTATAACCCTCAGTTAAAATCAATCATAGTAAGATTATTGATAATTTATTCTAAAAATTAGACTTAAATCATATTATTATCGTATATAAAATATTAAATATGTAATAATCGTATCCTATTGGCAATTATTTATACAACTTAAAACTTATAATTTTTTCAACCAAATCTTTGATCCAATCTAACTACTTAAGTTGGACTTATATAGTATTGTTTCAGATACTATGGCAACAGGATTGCATTAGGAAAGTTTGGACTATTCGTGAAAGCCAGTTGCTAATCAACTTTGTTTTTGCTAATATGATAAATTGTCTTTAAATTTTGAAAAAAGAAAAAGTTGAACTTAGTATTACACTGCTTTGTTTCTTTATAATTTTTCAAATTAGAATTCGTTTGAAAATGAAAAGTTGTGCGAGAATAGAACTATAACCTTGAAAACAAAGTTAAGGTTAACACAAAGCTACAAGTTTGGACTCATGAATTTTGCCTTTTTATTATTAGATTAAATTTAAATATTTTATAAATATAAATAACTTTAAATTAACAATAAATAAGTATATATTTTCTCACTTTAAAAATAATCCTAGACCGATAATGTTATGCTTGTTCGTGCCTTTTAAGTTTAGCTAGAAGCCCGATCCTCTAATATCACTCAAGATTAAGAAGATTAAATTTCGTGAGGTAGAAAGATATAACAAGTTTAAAACATGAGCTGGTTTAATCAACGTGGGACATGCAAGAATGAAAGTCTTGCAAATTATAGCAAAATGAATATCATTACATTAGCAAGCATGCCGCCTATTTTGAGTATTTTTTTTTACAGTAAAAAATATAGTAACTTAGAATTAGGAATAATTATAAAATTTAAAATTAATTTAAAAATATATGTAGTTAAAATTTTGGATGAAAAGAGAATTTTAATATGAAAAATTTTAAAAATAAAATATTTAAATTTTTTGGAAATCTTATTATAAAATGAAATTTTAATACAAAACATTCAAAAAATAAAATAAAATAAATAAAATATTTTTAAAATATAAATATAAATGAATAAAGAATTATTCTAAGAAAAAATACAATAAAACAAACTGTCACTTTTAAAAGCATGAGATGATCAATGGGACCAAATTGTTAGCAGCCTGTAGTTTTTCATGGGCAGACCGCAGACATGTGTCAAAAGAGCTTAGCTTGCACAGGAATTAGAGTTTTTTTATACTTAATCTACTATCATTAAAAGAAATGTATACAATTTAATTTTTGCTACTAATTGTCAATAAAATTTATATAATTAATTATTAGATAATACTTTAAGTATAAATTTTAAAATATTTATAACAAAAGTAAATGTTTTTTTTGTATATAATAATTTATCATTGGCTAGTAATGTATGAAATAGCTATACCATTAATTGATGCACTCGAATTAAATAATTTAAAATATATAACATAAAATGGCAGTAGTTTAAAACAGCACCCATTCTTTTGTTTTGTACGAGAAAATTCATTTCTTGATACGAATACAAGCAATACCCAGAAAGATCATCATAGAGCATAAGCCATTTACTTTTGGGTCAAACAGTACAAGAAACGTCCTCAATGTGTAACAATTTGTTATTGGAATTTTTCCCAGAAAGAGATGTCATTGTTATTTAGTGTAGGATATTACTTTGAATTATCGGACCAATATATAATATGCTTAATTTTTCACAAGTTAAAGCAAATGAAGTTGTGTCAAGTGTTTTTACTAGCAGCATTAGTTAAACACCAAATCGATATATCCAATACAATGCCAAGACTAGTTTTCAAAATGCAGTGGGAGAAGGAGTCTAACAGGCCGTAGATTAACCAATTGGACCGGTCCTCATTCTTCAGATTACTCCATCCATAAGAAAAAGTGTAAAAATTCAAACATTGAAATGAGACCCACCTTGCAAAGACGCACATTGACACACTTTGTATCTTACACACAACACTCACTCACTCACTCTCAAAATCGTCTCATTGTATTATGATCCATGACCATGCTCTCTTGCACAACACAGCCTGTCACCTCTTTTCTCTCGCCACATGGCCAACAATACTAATCCTTTGGACCACATCTCCCACGTGGCCATGGCCACCCCTGCCGGCCGGCGGCAGCGCCACCTGGACCCCTTTATAGGATCAAGTAGAGGACCACCTTAGAGGCATACCCTTTTCAATTTTCATGAAGTAGCACACTCATTTTAATTTGTTCTCACAAGTGCTATATAGCCTTTCAATAATTTCATGTCCTTTTCCTAATGGGCCCATCTCCAAAAGGCCTCCCCCAAGCTCAACACTCACCACACCCATAATTTTAAATGCTTTTCTTCCTTTCACTTTCCCTTTTTCTTTATAATTCATTTAATTTCCTTGCCTTTTGCTAACCAACTTAATATCCTCACATCAACATATTACAAATTTATCATGAACAAGATAAGAAAAAGGTAAATTAAATTAAAGGAGAGAGAAAAAAAAAAGTAGTGCGTGGGAGGGGGAAGTGGAAGAAGGAGGATATGAAGTGAAATTATGTATCTCGAGAAGGGTGGAGCCATACGATGAGCATATTGGACCATTGGTGTAATCATCTTAAGAGAAAGTGACCCTCTAGAGAAGGACATGCATGTTTGCTTCTCGTGTCCCAAGAACAACAACCCATCAGATTATGATACAGGCATGGTATATATTTATATGGTGGCTCTAACTGGCTAATTAAATATATAGGGTATAATCTTAGAGACTAGATGTACCCTACATCGCTGTAAGAGATATAATTGTCAAAAGCTTCAAAATGAATTTTTGGCATTTTCCGCTGGACTTATCTTTCTCATGCAAGATAGGTACATGAACAGCATCATACATTTGTAATTATTAATACCTAGCTACCACGAAGGGATCATTTCATGGTATTCTCTTCTATGACAAAGCTTCATTGATTTTTAGTAATTAATTATGCATAAGCCCCCCAAAATTTTCCAATTCAATTGGTTTGTCTAACATGGACGCAGGAAGCCACCTTCGATTATTGATCTCGTCTGCAATATATTATAATCTATCCTTTAATCAAACTGTTTTATTTTGTCCACTTATTAGATAAGTGTATGTATTTGTTTCTCGTGAAATTAAAAAATATATGTGATGATTATACATATGAAATATAATAGGGGTGTAATTTTATCATCTTTGACTATAAAAATTGACTAGGAGATCTCTTACACCAATACCCTTGGAGAAGCATCCCTAGTATTTACTTGTTTTTTTTTTCTCTAAATACCATTTAGTTAATTGTTTCTTTCTCTAAAATAAACAAGTCTTGAACGACTCTGTTTGGGACATGAATACCACCTACTTTATATATATTGACAACGTGTTGACATTAATTTATGATTTTTTTCACGATATACGTCTCTACCTAAATTCGGTTCAACGTTTTGCACAAATGGGGAGTGAGAACCAAGTTGTTTTTAAAAAAGAAAGTAGGGTTTGGTAGTGTTGAGAGAGCCTCGAAGCTTAATTTTAAAGCAAAAAGGCCAGGTCTTGGTTGCTTAACATCATAGAGTATCTAGAGATGCCTCATTTGAGGGAAATTGTTGGTTAGGCCTTAACATCATTAGGTAAGGGTTTTCCCCTATTATTTAAAGACTAATTATATCCTACTAAGAAGATTTAACAAGCAAGATGATTATCTTATTTTCAAATGGAAACAAACACACACAAACCACGGTGCATAAATATCGAACTTAATTATTGCAGCTATTATACACGCATGACTTCACTTTATATGAATTTATAGAACTTTTTTTAATCCCCCATTATGTACTTATAAACTTTGATTGGTTCAGAGATATTTTTAAGTACTATAAACATAATTTTACTTAATTTTAATTTTAAAAAAAATTCTATCATCACTTAATGATAATATAGTATATATTTAATTATTTATGTCAACAACATTTTAGGGCCACCAATGATATGAGAAGATTAAATCCATATCAAGTTATCACTAAACCATAATAAGAGTTATAAAAATAAAATAAAATTTGTGAGTACCAAAATTTAAAAAAAAAAAGTTTGAAATCACATTAAATTAAATTTATAGTAACTAAAAACATATTTTACCTAAATTTGACTAATCTCTAGCTTAATTAATTAGGAAAGCAAGTTACGTTGTTCAAACTAGCTTAATCGCATTAAAATTGTAAAGAAGATCCTTTTGTTTTTAGAACTTTTCAGATAAACAAGAGTAAATGTAAAAGCACAAAAGAAGGGGGGGGGGGGGGGAGGCTTAATTTTGCGGGAAAACTGGCTTACCAAGAAAAATTGCCTGAAAATATCCAGGTCGTTAGTATACCTCTTTTCCACTATGTTCTGGTTTATTTTGCTAGCAAAAAATAAAACGTAGGGATAGAGGAAATGGTGTAAAATCAGTCACAATATCATGTTCCCCCAAACCTTCTTCCTTGGAACGAAGACAGAATTGGAGGTACTGAAAGCAAAGTCTGCCTGCAATCATAGAAAAAAAAAATTGATATAATTAATACAGCCAATTAATATATATTGGTCACTTTCGAGTCTCATCATAGTATACTATATTATACGGTACAAAAAGAATAACTAAAAGCACTTGGGGTGACCAGCTTAACGAAGTCTCATTTTGTCCATGGTATATTATATATTTAAGTAAATCATTCCTCCTTGGGTCTTAATTAACTTAATTTAGCCAGACCCAAAGAAAGTAATTAATTGTAGGACCACATTGTCATTGATCCATCAACAAAATTGAATCCTTTGTCTTGGACTTTGCTTGACCAATTAGCTATATATACTTGACGGTAATATTGAACTTCTAGCTTCCAATTAATTGATTGATTAGCTTTGCATTAAGAATGCAAAAGACCAAAAGTGAAAGGAAAAAAAAGTCCTAGACAGAGAAAAAGGATGGATTCATATATGGGCAGGCCAGGTGCAAAAGTTGGCATTACTAGTAGAAATTATTAGGTCAAAACTCGAAAAACTAGTAAAGAAAGCAGCGAGTGAAGTGAGGTTGTGGTCACACCCCAAAACAAGTTAATGTAAACGTAAGTGTGCTCTAAAGCAAGGAGAAAAAGGGGAAGCATCCAGAAAAGGAAAGAAGGGGGAGGGACCATACACCCATTTTCAAATTGCTTGAGTGGCATTTTGTTTATACTTTATTATTCGTTTTATATGTATTAGACACAAAGAGATTAGATATAGAGAGAAAGGGCTATGATTTGTGAGGCTGTGAAGTGTGAAGTAATAGATGGTGGCGGTGACTAGTGATGAGTTTCCTTTTGTCGTGCTCCACCTTTTGCTTTGCATAATTTCCTTTTCCATCTCCATGGAAGAAAAAAAGAGACAGATACAAATTGGCGTTGACGCTTCCTCGTACATCAGTTTGTTTTTGTACTTTTCTTATCAATCTTTTCTATTTTTATTTTTATTTTCCTTTTGTAATTCTTCTTTCTTAATAATTACTCTCCCGGCTTTTCCTTTTTCTTATCTTCTCTCTGACTTTTTTCTAATTCTTTTTTTGCTTATTTTCTATTTCAAGTAAAACTAATGGACCTCAAAATGGACTAAATTATCTACAATTTATATATATTACCTTTCGGCCTTTTTAATTCTCAT
This sequence comes from Abrus precatorius, assembly GCF_003935025.1. Taxonomy (NCBI): domain Eukaryota; kingdom Viridiplantae; phylum Streptophyta; class Magnoliopsida; order Fabales; family Fabaceae; genus Abrus; species Abrus precatorius. The sequence continues at coordinate 4,325,265 of NW_020874362.1, read as the reverse complement.
GGTTAGAGTATCTATCGATTTGTTGCCTTCACATGTATTGATTTATATAAAAATCTGTTTACTTTAGTCTATATATAAATATCACGGCACCACTTTTATTTTAAAAGTTTAGATATCTTTATAGTTTCTATATTTAACATCAATTTTTAAGTTAATTTGTGTATAAACAAACTTTGTAAAACCATTTCTATTTAAAAAAAAATTAAAACAATGATTATCGTCAGTGAATGGTACAACATTGTTACTGTTTATCTTTTCTTTTCTTTTCCTCTACCAAAAAATAAAATAAAAATACTTATTAAATTCATTTTTTATTTTACTAACAATGTCAATTTTGTATGCAAGTGTTTGTTTTAATAAACATTAATTTATTTTTTCTTATATATAAGTTTTAAAAATATTACATATACTATAACGTCAAAATAAATACTAATAATAACAACAGATTAATAAAATTTACTAAATGCATGTATAATTTATATTACATTAATCTTACGTAATATATATATATATATATATATATATATATATATATATATAGTAATATCGATACCTAGAAATTTAAATTCGAAAAGCATTACTTGCTAAATATATACATAAACAAAGGTCACCTAGACATTGTCCGTTTATAAATTTTTAAAGTTGGTCTTAAAATTTATATAATGCAAGATTAAACATGAGAACAGAAAAAATAAATAAACAAACAAACATCAAAAGTATGAAGTAGAAGTAGACACTTCAACTGTTTATTAAGGAAATCGCCTGAAATGATACCCTGGCAAAGGACTACAATATGGTGGTAAAGGATTCATGAGACTCTTGAGCCTTGTGTAGAGGCTACAGGTCCATGATCTGTCCAAAGCTCATTGATCTACAGTGATACGATTAGTCTGACATATCTTGCACTCAGTGTGGAATGTATAACACATGGTGTCCTTGACTTGTACCATCCTCAAAGTCCAATTCCATCTCACTAGCTATAATTTTTATTATTTTCTTTTTATGAATTTAGAATCGTGAATGTAATTCATTTAAAATAACAATCAATGTTAAAGTCAACTAATTAAATAATGATGCAATATTTATGCATTTGTACACATGCTAAAAATCCCCTACTCCAAGGAGAGTTTAAAATTATAGGAGGAGCAATCAAAAGTTAACTTATGTTTAAGCTCTTGAAAGGGTCTGCCTACAAGGATGTTCCTTAGGAGTAAGACAAGTCAAATGTAAGAAAATATCAAAAAAAATAATTTTATTTATTCTGCAATAATTTTTTAATCTTAAAAAGTTTCATATTTGATAAGAGCTATTCTAACTTAATTTGTAAATTTAAGTTTTAATGAGATCAATTATGTTAAATACTTATAGGGAGATGTTTCTTATCATAATAGTCTTATTTGACTCACACATGATTATCTTCACTAAAATATACATGTGATCTTAAAAATAAATCTTATCTCAGTCATTGTTTCTACTTTAATAAAACTTCCACTTAATATACACTTTTTCACATTTTAAAATTACATTTCTTAAAAAAAATAACTTCTTTCTTCCAAAATACATTTCTTAAATTTATCATACATTCTTAAGAGGCTCAATATATTTAGGGTTTAGGGCTCAATAGGTTCCCCTTGACATTTTATAAATATATAAAAATATTAAATACAACAATTTAATCTAAAAATAATTGAAATATTTTATTTATATAATTCATAAATATAGGTAGAGCATTTACTACATCAAATATATTATTTAGTACTCATAATAAATATAATGTGTTTTAAAAGCAATTTTAAGTATATTTTCTACTTTAACACTTACTATCAGTAACTATATATTTAAACAATCTTAACAAAATACTGAAAGTCTTATCAATTAATCCATTAAATTACCAATTCTTGGTTGAAGATATTTATCATTTATGGTTTCTTTATTTAGTTGTCTATGGTTTATATATGATCTTATGTCACCATCCTAAACTGAAATAAAGAAAATTCAAAGCACTTGGTTGTGACTACGAGATAATTTTAGCGAGAGACAATATTTTAGTTAATTTAAACTTGATTTTATACAACTTTGTAAATTATTATCGCATAAGAAAGACACCCCTTTTAAAATGAAAGTATGATTTCAAGCATGTAGAATGATTTTGAAAAAGGAAATAGCCTTTCAACAACAAAAATCGATGTTAGTGTGTGCATTTAATATCACATCAACATTTTATTAAAATTAACTAATACCAATTAACATAGGATTAAAGGATTAAATAATGAAAGATTTAGAAAAGTTGATAGTAAGTTATAGTGGTCAATCTAATTATTCACTTGACAAGTATTCAACATCTTATTTAAAATTGGTTCTTAAATCAATCTATATTTATCTTCGTTGGTATAATATTGTTTACAGTGAAAAATAATAATTGTAAACAAATAATCTAAAGATCAATCTGGAGACTGAATTTAGGTTCTCTTTGGGTTCTTTTAAGTGTGTTGTTAACGTAACGGTGAAATGGACGCGTAAATTCAGCAATTTAGCAAGAATAGTAAATATTAAACGTGCAGAATTGACTCAAACGTAGAGGTTCATTACAGAAAAATATGAAATAAGAAATGAAGTGCAGAAACAAGAACAAAAGCAAACAAACGAAGAAACTTGAATTGAAATGCAGAATGTAAAGGTACAGGAATGTAAATATGCTGAAATGTAAACGTACGACTCCGCACAGCGGCGAACAGCGACTACCGTGGGGCTCCTTGTAGCTGGTGTTTGGCGCGGTGCAGTGTTTCAGCGTCTCAGAGAGTTTAGGTGCGGTGTCTAGGTGCAAAAAGTCGTCCTTTGTACAATAGTGTTTTGGAATATTTATAGACATGAAGACCATCACTGTTCTCCTCCTTTTGCGAGCACTTCTTAGTAACTACCTTCAACTGTTGATGCTCATTATCCACGATTGATCGTGTTGTTGGTGTTGTTGGTTAGGACTTCTTTCGTAACCATCATTGCCCACGATCTCCTTTGCGTAGTGATGAATGTTGATAACTGCTGGTAACTGCTTTTGGGTTTTTTCAATGACTTGACCTATCATGACAGATGCTCCTTTAATGTTATGGCCTTAGAATAGTTTCTTCTTGACTTCTCTTTTTGAGCCATTCTGGAGTTTTGAGAGCCTGTCTTGGTCTTATGGACTTTGGAACATTTTCTTTGCTCATTTCTGTTTTTCGAGCAATTCTGGAGGAAATCTGGAGCTCAGTCAGGTTTGTGAACTTAGAATATTTTCTGACCACTTCTTGTTTTTCGAGCAATTTTGGGTGTCAGGGACTTGGAAACTCCTCGAAAAGCCATCAGTTTTTGTGCACTTAGAATATTTTCCTGTTAGTCCTGTTTTTTGAGCAGTTTTTGGTGTCAGTGACTTGAAAACTCTTTAAAACTCCTCAAAAAAATCCTTAGTTTTGTGGACTTAGAATTTTTCTTATTAGTCCTGTTTTTCGAGCAGTTTTGGGTGTCAGTGACTTGGAAACCCCTCAAACTACTCGAAAAAGCCTTTAGTTTTGTGGACTTGGAATATTATGTTCAGGCTTATCTTTGGCTCCTTCTTGACCCCCAAAACTTGTTGAAATGTAGTTTCCTTCAAGATGATTTTTAACTTAGAAAATTTTCCTTATCCCAAACAAATATGTGTCCAAGAAAATAATGTGGTAATATAATATTAAAGTCTACAAATTTTCTTAAGTTTATTAAAATATATTGAAGTAGTATGGCGATATATTTAAGAAAATAATGTATTAATATATCATTAAATTTTATTTTTTTTATTTTATAAAAGAAAATCCCAAGTTTAACCCTTATTTCTATTCATGTTGCTTGTTTCGTTTATTAAAATTTGCTAAAATTTATGAATATGTGACTTTTCGTTTAATACTTAATGTTTATACTCTTTGATCACTATCTCCATCTTTTTTCCAGTTTTTATTTAATATTTTTTATCTGATATTATTTTACTTGTGATTCATTGATACTATCCTGATGAACCCTACACAGTTTATGACTGTTATCATTTGCAGTATATTTTTTATATGCTATTGGATATAACCATATAAGAAGTGTCATCAAGGTTTGTGCATGACGTAAGTTGGAATTGAACTATATGTGCAAATATTCATGTGTGACCACAATCAATGAACCAAATATTCCACTGCAAAGTGTCAATCACTGTTAGGATTAACAGAATAATATCATACGGAACTTTTTTTACTAACAGGGTAACGAACATGAGCTTTATGCTAAATACCTTTTCTATGGTGCTCGTGCTTACAACAAGGGAAAAGGAAAATGACAAAGAAAGGAAAGAAAAATAAAGTAAAACTTGTAACGTGGTACGATGATTAATATTTATTCACTCTTTTTTCTATTTATGCTTTTCTATTGTAATTTATTTTTAAAATTATGTTTACAACTTTCCAAAAATAAAATGTCAAAAAAAATTACCTTCAAAACTTATTTTTTAAAAGCAATTCTATATGTTATAGAAACTGAATTCAAGAAATTATTTACAAACTATTTTCAAAATTAAATTTCAAAAGTGATTTTATATCTTTCATAAAATAATTTTTATAAGACATTTGCAAATAATTTCTGACAATTAAATTTGAAAGTGATTTTACACCATACAGAAACTAAATTTTAAAATTTATTTATAAATTACATTCAAAAGTTAGTTTCTGAAATATATTAAATACATTTTAAAAATGAAAATTTCGCAATAAAAATTGTCTGAACAACCAGAAAAAAAAAAAGAATAGTGAAAAAATTAATTTCCTAATATTTAAGTCCAAACCACAAGGGGTAAATAGAATTTATCCTTTTTATTAACAAATACGTGAATGTCAGTTTAGAATTAAATTTAAATAACTAAAATGATGTTATATTAAAAAAATATTTATTATATTAAAAATATACTATGTAATTATTATCTTTAATAAAATTTATTTTTAATTAATTAATATCAGTTATAAAGACGGCTTTTAATATATTTTATTAATAATGAATTAAAAAGTAGTTTTAGTTATATACATTGTAGTTTGCAATATAAGTTTATTATATAATGTCATGAAAATTAAGAAGAAAAATTCAATTATTTAAAATAATTGAGTGCTTTCAAAAGACTAGAAGTATAGTCGTGAATATTCATGATTCGGTATAAATATGTTGGAGAGTACAGGATAATGAACTTTGGAGAAATATATAATTATATATTATAAAAGTATTATTATTGGAAGTAAAACAAATTAATAAAACACAAACCTCTGGTAACCATTCAGTTGACATCATATACATACCGTGCAGTGCAGCACTATCTTAATTATCGAAGCAATTAAAATGTTTAAAACTTCAATTTAGATTCAGTCTCATAACTCATTATGTTATTTTGTATTTTTACTTAAGTTAACACATTTTTATTTAAGTAAAAATGTAAAATTTTGTCTAACTATATAATGCAGTTCCCATATCAACTACACTGGATCCAGATCCCTAAAACTCATAGTTCATTTAATGTTAAATTTATTGGAAATTTTAGGTATTGTAAGTGCATGTTTAATAATTTTTTATGAAGGTTTATTTTATAAAAGCTATTAAAAATAATTTATTTTGATAAACTATACTGAAAAACTTAAATAAATTTTAAAAAATTACAAACTATTTTATATAAATTATTTCAAACGACTTGTATGTATAATTCTATGACAATAAATTGTACCGCTTGATAGAAATATAATTTTGAAGTGTCAAGTCAGAAAGAGTAATTATCAATCATTAAAAACGAGAATTCCCAATTGCTATAATATGGTAACAAATCTAACCAAATTGTGCCCCCAAAACTAGCGAGATTAAACAAGGTAGAGGTGACCCCAAGAAATTAATTAATTAAAAGATAGTTAGTTGTGATTCCAGATCTGAAGAAAAGTTAGTTGGGCCCCACAGTCACCATCTATCTTTGCAATTTGCTATTAGAAACAATGACAGACAATTTTTTTTCCCCAACAAATAGCGACATTGAGCATAGAAAGGACGATTCGGATAAACTGACAGAGAAACTCAACCCCATCTAGCCATGAGATTACCAAGGGGAAAATGTAAGACCAAGTGAAAAGAATGTTTGATAAAAGCCCTTTTTTTATTTATTTAGACTTTGATTTCTTTAGTTTTTAAATTAATTAAGTTTAATTTTTTTAACATTAATACAAAATTTGGCCTCTATTAATTTTTTCTACTTGAAAACTCTTATATAAGTCTTATCAAATTTTTACAAAGTTTTTTACTTCTAAATATTTAAAACTATTTTATATATAAGAAAACCTTATAAAAAGTTTGGATCATAAATAATAATGTAGGGATTTTAAATAAAAAATTATTGAAAAAACTAAATTTGTTTAATTTTAAAAATAGAGAAATTCAATTAATTCAAATAAAATTAAAAAGGAAAAACTTAGATGTAATTTTTTAAATGCTATTAATGTTTTTTAAATCAAAATTAAAATTTTACCTCAACAACTAGTACAATAAACGTCGATAATTCACACTTATTTACAAGTTAAATATTTTGATTAACAATAACAATACTAAAAATACCTAAAAAGATTTAGCTAAATTTTGTTTCAATCATAATTACTCATAATTCATATTAAATACATCAAAAGTATAATTAAGTTTAATTAAAAAAAAATATACAGGCATGTCGTAATTATTCTTGTGGCACTTGATTTGTTAATGATTGCTAAATATTGCAATTAATGGCATATGCAGTAATATTTAGAATCACGCTTGTGGCCTTAACATGAAGAACAGAATTAATCTTGGTGACCCAAAAAGGCGACAGAATATGTGGGTAGTAGTACTACAAAGCAATGACCACCCATGGTACTTAAGTTGCTCTATGCACAGTTTAGTCAACGTGACTTGTAAACAATCCAAAAAGCTATTATTAGATTCTAAAATAAAACTTTTTGGAGAAGCTAATTGTAAACTCGTGCCCCTCGTAAAATATTTATATATATTATGCCCAGCAGCTACCATCAACATCCAAACAAACCGAACATATACACACCAACCTTTTGTAGAATAGTGGCACGACAGGCACCACACTAGCAAGCTCTTAAGTCTTAACCAAGTCACTATCACAGTTAATTAATTAAGTACATGCACTCTCTCAATGTATCTTGCTTCTCAATATTGATGATTCAGTCGCTACCCACATTTTTTTTGCTACACCCAAACCCAACCACAAACCCTACTTTTCCATTTTGCCATTTTCACATGGTGGGAAATCGCTGGTGGTGTTGATTACTATACAGTGGATGATACACTCGGAAAAGGTTAAGCTAAACTGTAAATTAATTTGAAGACGGAGGGGGAAAAGTACGTAGTATCAGTTGTTATGACACTATGAAAGTAAGTTGAAATGTGTATGCGTGTAGGTAGTGATATATGAGAGACTCGGCATCTACTATATGGTTACATTATAGAAAGATATTTCAATTTCTACAATCATCAATTAGTTGCAACTAATAGAATATCCTCCATGCACATGCATTATTTAGTGTTGAGTGCTTAGTGTGGACCTATCTAGGCGTTGCTCTGCTTAATAGCTAAGTGTTGCCAGTAAATTAGTGATATGATTCTATCGTACGACGACGGTACAACCTCTTACATATATATGCAAGGGATTAGGACCCACCATAATAAAGTAAACTCGTATGACAGGATCATATATGTAAACATGATGTCTACAGATTCTGGACCATTTACCTTTAGTTAGATTACTAGTTTGTAAATAAAAAACAAGAAACGGGCTTGTAACCATTCAAGATCATTGATTAGATGACGAATATGATGCCTATCTATATATTAATTAATGGGGAAAAAATGTCGGTTGAATTGATTATATATATATATATATATATATATATATATATATATATATATATATATAGGAAATGAGTTCTTATTTGTTTATAATTAGTCCTAATTAAGTAGGAGAAAAAATAAGAGGGGAAAGTTATGTCGAATTGCTAGCTGATTTACTCCCTCTTATATTTTAGATTTTAATATTTTTTTTTTGGTTTATTTGCTCCTACCCTAACAATTAAAATAAAAAATACAGCACTGTCGATGCTTTAAATGAATTATCCTCGTTTCCATGTATAAATATCAGGACTGTACAACAAAATTTCGTTAAGTTAAATTAAATCATACTTCAAAAATTTAATGCAAGTCAGTTATTAAACTAAACCAATAGGCTTATCAAACAGTCCCAGTTTTTAACTTCAATTGCTTTAAATTCAATTTTATTTTTTTTTACAGATTTCACTTTTAAAACCAATTTTAAACATTGAAAAATTTTGTATATTTAAAATTTATTTAATTTTAAATCTGACTTTCAAATCAGTTTTCAACAACATTCATTTTTATCCAGATATTGATTTTGAAAAGAATAAATAGTTCAATAACAATTTAAACTAATTTTGAAAATAAAGTGAATTTTTTTTCTGATTCAATACACATATTTTAATTAGGCATGATATAGTTTAATTTTAAATAAAACCAAAACATACACAACCCTAAATACAATTTCTTTTTCCTCTTGGCCTTAATTAGCATGGGGTCGTAATCATCATATCCTTGGAAAGTACGATCTATAACTTAATAACAAATTTATTTTGGAGGGAAAAAAAGGCAAAAGAAATGAACAAGTCTTGGAAATTGTTGCGGCAAAATTAGCTGCTACGTGTGACAAGAATAATCAGGAAATTTGTCAACAAATTAAGTTAATAATAATACAAACGGGCTTTCATAGAATGCCACGTAGTTAATGTGATGCACATCATGCAAGCTAAAAAGGAAACGTGGGCTTGGAAAGATGTACCTCACTTGCTATTTGACACATCATATAAAAATAAGCTGCGATAGAACTTCCCCAATTATTACCAATCATCGCAGTATAGTTATAATGATGTGTGCATGATGCATGCTCACATCCATAGGTACTCTGCTCATAATTTATTTTAAATGATGACAAAATTATGTTAAAGGGACAATAGCTACAACATTGTACATTTTAATGAAAACTCGTACACTAGCTAATTAATGAATTTTGATTGGAATGTTATTGTGTAGCTGGAGGCAAGCACACACAAAGTCACAAACCATGGTGATCAAGCAGGTGTAGTGAAATTGAAAGCCAGCGCTATCAAAATATACATGAAGTTGAACAAACAGCAGCTTTTGGTCCTAAATCTAAGTTGATGCATATTTATATCATGAAGACAAGAGCGCTGTACACATTGCATGATAGATATATCCATATCAAATTGATTGATGCGAATTAATTTATTTAAAAATAAATGAATAAACAACAAAACAAAACAACTTAGGTGTTTGATACTTTAGGTGGGCGTGTGTGAGATGCATAAAAGGTATGGAGATGGTGAGATTTGGTTGTTGCTTGCAACAAAAACACATAGTGCTGCCAAAAAGGCGAAGGGTACAGCCAATGCTATGTGGCCTTTTAGACTTTAAAAAGTTTACCCACCAAAGACAAAGGGGTGGCTCCTGTTCCTTCTAACTTTCCCAAAGCAGTGCGGCACTTCAAGCTAGAACGTGAACTTTTAAAATTATCGTTAATTACTAACAAAAGAAATCAAACTTCAAAAAAACATTATATCCAATTCAATTAATACTTGTAAAATAATGTTTATATTTTTTCAAGAAACTAACAGGTTCAATTGATATGAACATGAACATGCATAAACGAAAGACACGTGCGTAGCCGACTTTGGCACGTGAGTTGAGGACACTAGGGGGATAATTGATGTAGGCAATGATGAAATGGGACCGGTGTGTACGTGTGAGGGGAGAAGGTGGGATACACGTGACGTCACCAGAAAGAGTACACAGTTGGGAGAGGGTGGAAGGGGAAAGAAGGTTGGGCTGTCAATTTGTGCATCAGGTTTGCAGTTGAAAAAGAAAAGCAAAGTGTTTCGTTTCCCTCTCTCAATTGGGTGTTTGAGTAATGAGTAGTAAATTGGAGTCTTAAGGTTTGAGAGCTAGGTATAACTAGCTACTTCCATTGAAAGAAGACTATTCCTACTTTCTCCCCTTTCCGTATTCAATTATCCTACTTGCAATCCAAGAAACCATACAAAATCCCATTTATTAATCCTATTCTTTTGTTTATAATCCAACCCTCCAATGGAACCCTTCTACCAATTATTTCTTTTTTCTATTTATAGAACTACCTCTGAATCATGCTAACCATAGTTAACTCCTAAGCGTCCACAATTTATCATTTTTATATGTTTATACCATCCATGGTGTAAGAAAGATGAGCTTGCTATGCATTCTTCTGCAAGTCTACACTTGCATATGCTTAAGGTTGCTTGTAAATGTCAATGACTTCAATTAACTTATACAAACATATGTACACTTTAGATAAATACTCTAATCATCCATTTTTATTCCTTGTTATAACATAAATATTAATTGTTATCCCATCTCCTATGAATTCCCTACCATATGTTTGCATATTAAATAAGACTGTACCATGTATGACAACAATTAATCGTCCTGATCAATCAACACCAGATAATTAAGATAAAATTTAAGTAAAATCAATCTTAATCTTTTATTACGATCAAATAATATATCTAATCATTTTTTTATAAAAATTAAAATTTATCAATTTAATCATTGATTCTTATAATATTGTCATAAAATTTACATATATAATTTTACACAATATACGACTTTTTTTTAATTTTTTTTATTGTTTTAAAAATATAAATACCACTTATATTAATTTATATATATATATATATATATATATATATATATATATTATACAACTCTTATATATATCATGTATACGATTTCAGTGTAATAAGAGAAGTTGCAGATATGATGTACGACTTCTATTATAATTAAGTTATTATTTATTTTAATATTTATAATTTAATTATGTTTTAATATATTAATTATTAAATAATTAAATAGTGTACTATTTAATGATAATTTTATTTATTGAGACTGTAGTTTATATTTTTATAAAATTAATTTATTAATATTATTTTTTAAAAAATTTAGAATAAAAAATGACTAAGATTATGTTAAAGGTAAATTATATTAAAAAAATTACACTTATCAAAATTATATAATAATTATTTAATTTCATGGTACTTTTACGGTGGAGAGTTACTTCTGTTATGACCTTCAATTCAACACAATTCACATTTTTTAAATTTTAACTAGACTTAATATATCCATCTCATTGTGTATTTATTTATTTTTCATACATTATAAATAAGAAAAAATTACAATGAAACTATTTAATTATTTTAATAATTAATTTATTAAAATATACTTAAATTATTATAATAATTAAATCATAAATATTAAAAATATAAAAATTTAATTATAATAGAAAGAATATATCGTATATGATTTCTATTTTTAAAAAAAGTCAAATTATATGTATAAAAAAATATTTATTTTGAGAGTTATATTTTGAAAATACAATTATTTAAAAAAAATTAAGGTAAGTCGCATTATACTATTTTAAAATAAATTCAAAAGTTACTCATAATTTGATTAAAACTTTGTAAAGTATAGATATTGTTTTTTTAAATATTTTATTTTGTTCCTATGGATCGAAGATTGCAAAGTTAATTCATGCCTCTTGTTCTTATGTGCATTAATTTGCTTGTTTAAGGACATATATCTACACTACATGCTTGCTAAAACTCTTGTCTCCATTTATAAGACTATAAATTCAACTTAAATCCAAGAGAGAGATAGATTAAAAAAGGATAGGAACGGTATTGTACAAGTTTATCGTAAAGGGAAAATTAAGATACCATTAGCAAATAAATAAAAGTAATATATGGGCAAAATAGTATGTGAGCATCAATCGACTGAGCACTATATTCTACATGGGAAAATATCACATGCATATACAAGTTTTTGGTAAAGAAAAAATTAAGATCCCATTAGCAAGTAAATAAAAGTAATGTATGGGCAAAATAGTATGGGAGCTTATACTATTGCTAGGATTGATGGTATCATGGCTACATCAATCGACTGAGCACCATATTCTACATGGGGAAATGCCACATGCATATGTCACCCGAACCACTTGCTATTAACAAAAAATTGATAAGTCATTTCCTTTCACACCAACATGGAAACCCGCGTTTCAATAAAATATTAAACAGTGTCTACTATAGTACTCTAAAATATTTTTATGAGTATCATATTAAAAAATTTATATCAATAAAATAATACGTGATAAATTAAAAAATATATTATTATATATAATTTATTTAAAATTATATTATTATATATAATTTATTTAAAATTATATTATTTGTTATATAATTTTATTATTATATATATATTGTATATTAAATTTTTTATTTCATTTTTTATTATTTTTTATAAATTTTTAGTTTCAAATAAAATATAATTTATAGTTAAATAATTTCTATTTATTATAAATAAAAAAATTATAACAAAATACATTAATAGAATAATTAAATAATTAAATATTAATAATAATAAAATTAAAAATATGAAAAATATATTAATATAATATTATTATTTTATTTTTAAATTTTAGTTTATTTAATTTTAATTGCATCTTATTTTATTAAAAGATTTAACTCCTCTTCAGCTTGATTAAATGTAGTAAATATAATAATTTATTATTAAACAAATTTATTATTTAAATACGTGTATAAATATTTTTAGTTTTAAATAAAATATAATTTCTATTTATTATAAATAAAAAACTATAATATAATATATTAATATAATAATTAAATATTATTAATAATAAAATAAAAAATATAAAAAATATATTAGTATAATATTGTTATTTTATTTTTAAATTTTAGTTAATTTAATTTTGATTGTATCTTGCTCTTATTCGAAGACTTAATTATTTTTAACTTATTCAAATGTAGCAAATATAATAATTTATTATTAAATAAGTTTATTATTTAAATACATGTCTAAATATTATTAATTAGAATTTTTCATATCCTGAAAATTTTTAAAAGTACCACAAAATTTATTAATATGAAAATAATTATACATAACATTGAAAATCTATCTTTCTAAAAGTTATTCCTGAAATAATTTGCTTAGAATAAGTTTCTTCCAACCAATTTTGTAAGAAAGTATAAAGGGAAATAAAACTTATGTCTGATACAAAAAATTATATGAATACATTTTTTTTGCTCTGTTTGATTTTTTTTTTATCAAAAAAAGAATTGTAAACAAAATATAAGGAGTTATCTAGTTATTATACTCATTAATTTATTTTTAATATGTATCTTAATAAGATTTCCTCAATTATTTAATATATTAGTGATTTTATCAACCGTCTTTATGCACAATTTTAAGTTTATAAAAATAATAGTTATGAAATAAATACATAAATTTATTAAAAATTACATTAAGATACATCAATAAAAATATTAATAATTTTTAATATCAATTTTTTACTTTTTATTTTGTACTAATACTTTTAAGACACTAATTAATGTTAAAAAAAAGATTTATCATATTTTCATTTTTATATAATAAATATTTATTTTAACAACAATTTATTATTATCAAACACCTAAAATTAATCTAATAGACTTATACTGGTTTTTTTTATATATTAATTATATATGTTCTGTGTGTGTATTTTGCTGAAACCTTAGAAACCACTTTGAAACAAAACTATTCTCCTAGCTAACAGAGACATGAAAACTTGTCACAAACCGGCCGTTACACCTTTAATTACAGCAAACATTTTGATGTAATAGACCCAAAATGCAGACATGCGCAATTGTAAACATTCTTCATATAACTATCATTTTAATTCCAAATAGAATTAAATGTGAGGCTTCATCCAAGGAGTAGCTTGCATATCATTCATTTTCCGTAGTGATGAGTGATTAGAAGTTAAAGTTTGCACTTATAACACCATTCCAAGATGATAATTAAATGCAGGTATAAGAAGGCTAAACATAAAAAACACCTGTAAAAAACAAAGGCTTCACCAAAAGGGAAAATGAACATGGCTATCAGTGACAGCGCCAAACCTTAAAGCGGTTATGAGTGCTTTTCAGAAGCTATGTCTCCCACACAATTAAACCTAACTTGTCTGTTTTGCCCATCCAATGGCACGTGCCATTCATCTACTTTATTTAGCCTTCCCTATTTATCAGACTCTCTCTCTCCTCTTTTCCTATCTTACATGGCTTGGGCTATTAATCAATGAATTTCTAGCATTTAAATGACCTTAATGTCCTCACCTGTTATGGGGCTCCTAACCCCATCTGCAATGATTATCTAGGACATTATGGCCATTCTAACTATCAAAAAGATGGGGGTAGTTTGGATCATTGAGATGACTTTGTACTGACCTTATCTTTATTTTATTCCGTAGTTTGCGTTGGTTTGCAAAGGGCGTAATTCAAATGCCAATAAAATCCAACACTTGGTCGTGGCGTTATGGACATTTCAAGTTACCAAAACCAAATCAAACCATTGTAAAATCTCCGCAAAATATTCTCGTTGAGATGAATTCCAACGTTCCCTTAATATTCTCTATGTTGTCAATTATACACGACACTAATAAAATAATATTAGTTTATAATTTTTTTAGAACAAACTACATCGTTCTCTGTATACTCACTCTCCTATAATTTGGTAGTATATAGTTTTCCCTCACAACCTCAGTTTAAATTTCTTCGTTATGACATGCAATTCCAACAAATGTGTTCCTTGTATATCTATTAAATAATTCTCTAGAATTGACAAGGGCATTCCCGTCATTCCATAGCATGAATATTTTCTTTTGCTTGCAATTAATTTATTACCAACATATTTATGTTATATTTTTTTTGTAATTAATATTGAAGAAATGAAAATATAAAATGGCATTATTGGTGGGGGAAAATACTAAAGGAGGAGGTGAAAGACCGAAGAAGAGGAAGAACAGCGACCGCTTCTCTTTCCTCTCTCATCTCTCTCTCTCTCTCTCTCTCACACACACTACGTTTTTTTTGACACAGATATATGAGTCGCCCCCGAAGCCTCCATTTATAATTTTATATATTGTGAGCAACTTCCATCTTTCTTTTTCCACAAGGCGATTGTAAAAACACTTACTGCAAAGAGCAACAAAGAGAAAGTAAAGGATCGAAAGAGAAAGAAAGAGACCACAGACGACAGAGCGACAACACAGAGAGAGAAAGAGTATATGTACATGTATGAGAGTGTGCTTGTGAGAGAGAAGGAATTGAAGAAGCTTTCAATACCGCAGAAGGGAAAACGATGTCTGAGAGCTTTACATCCTTTCATACTCTTCAGCTCTAAAGAGGTACATATAACATATATATGTGTGTGTATATATGTGTGTACATGAGATGATGAAGGAAACTGAAAATGATGATTAAAGGAAAATTAGTAATTACCATTTAGGTGAGAAGAAGAATAATGAGAGGGGCATAGCTAGGTAGAGCTTGTGTTCACTCACTCTATAAATCCATTCCCCCCCCCCCCCTTTCTCTTTTCATTTTATTTCCATGATGTGGGTGTGTTTGTTGTCAGATTTGCATATTCAGGAGCTGATCCTTGATCAATTCGATTAACTACAAAGCGAATTAGATGATGATGACGATGAATATGATGAGGAGGAACAAGATCTTAACATGGGAATAGCAACACCTTCATCGCTTCCTTCCATTCTCTCAAAGACACACCAACACCAACAGCAACACCATTTGAATTCTATGTCCCAAGATTACCACCACCACCACCACCAAGGAATCTTCAACTTCCCGAATGGGTTCGAGAGATCCACGACGGTAACACAAGAACAACAACAACAACAACAACAGATTCGGAGGGAGAAAGTCAGGGTGCAAGGGTTTGAGCCACAACAAACAACGTTAGTTCCGATAGAAGAAGAGGAATCAGGAAGCCTCCCAGTGTACGAAAACGAAGGCATGTTATCGGAGATGTTCAATTTCGGTGCCGGCGGCGCCGAATTATTGGAGCAGCAACCACAATCAATGACGACGACGTTTCGTTCCTCCACAAGGACAGTGGGCAGTGGTGGCAGCGAGTGGTACGGAAACAGACAAGGGATGTTAACTGGGTTGGGACCGTTGGGAGATTCAAAGAATCATCATCATCATAGCCGTGACAGTAGTAGCAGCAGCAGCATGGTTCAGCATCAGCATCATCATCATCATCACAACCACCACCATCATCATCATCAGATGTCAAACATTAATGCTGACCCTGCAGCTGCCATGCAGCTTTTTCTCATGAACCCACAAACCAGATCCCCTTCACCCCCTCCTCCTTCTGCTTCTTCTTCCACTCTTCACATGTTGCTTCCCACTTTCCCTCCTGGTTCAACAACTGGAGGGTCTTTTGGTCAATTCTCATGGGTCCCTGACACTTCACAAGAAGGAGGCACAAGCACTGTTGTGGAAGGCCATGGCCAAGGTCTTTCCTTGTCCCTTTCTTCTTCTTTGGAAGCGGCAAAAGCTGAGGAATTGAGGATGGGGGATAGTGGGTTTTTGTATTTCAATCAAGCTAGTGGAGGAGGACCCTCTTCTTCTGCTCAATATCCTTATAAGAATCTCGCCGGTCATCACCACCAAGCATTGCATATACAACAAGGAGGGATTGGACAGAATCAGCAAGGACATGTTGGGTATGGAGCATCTTCATCAACACCATCCTTAGGTGTGGTTAACGTGTTGAGGAATTCCAAGTATGTCAAGGCTGCTCAAGAATTGCTTGAAGAGTTTTGCAGTGTTGGGAGGGGCCAGTTCAAGAAGAACAAGTTCAGTAGGCAACTCTCAAACCCTAGTTCTAACCCCGGAGCTAGTGGTGGTGGCGGCGGCGGTTCTTATTCTTCATCAAAGGATGTTCCTCCTTTGTCAGCGGCTGATAGGATTGAACATCAAAGGAGGAAGGTCAAACTTCTAACCATGCTTGACGAGGCATGTAATCTCTCTCTCTCTCTGTGTGTGCTCTTCTTACCCTCTCTCATTCTTCAAGAGTCAAGGGTCTTCGGTTATCTTTCTTTTGCCTTTTTTCCTTATTATTTGTTTAGTTGATTAATAAAACACAGTCCTGCAGCGAGTATCTTAAATTCAAGAAAGGAAAAAGCCGGCTGATACAGTAGGGTTCCACTCCTTAGGATCAGTTGGTATGGATTTGATCGTTATTTTAATCGTAACTCAATTTTTTAATCTCCCGATTCGATTGGTAGGAAGATTTTATAGTCTTTTGAGTTTTTTATAAACAAAAGAAAAAAATAGAGTTTGGTGAAAGTTTGAAACCGGGACACTACCATTATAGGAGAATACGTCCATCAAGAAGCGACGTTTCTTCTGATTATTAAGACATACCAAACAGAAGGAGGGTACTCACCAATCATATATATTATTGCATAGCAAGTTGTTAGAAATGGCATTGCCCACTCAGATCCATACCCATCGTAATAATATTGAAGTGAAAGTCATTGTTCATATCTCAGATGATTCGGTGGAATCGGGAGAGAGCAGTTTTTTCTTTTTCTTAATTTTATTAATTTAATCTTCTTATAACTTTTTTCACACAGAAAGAACACAAGCACACTCTTCATTGGCATTCACAGTACTGTGCATACCCATAAGTTTCCTTATTTTCCACACGTTTATGCTCCTCCCTATCTTTTCATTTTTTAATTCAGAAAAAAATGTCTCACCAAATTCAAACACTTAAATGAGAAGTTGCGAACATCTATAAATATATTACACACACACACACACGTGTGTTTATGTTTCACTATTTGCATGAGTTAATTAACCCGCCATATTTCTCATTCTTAATTAAATTATGCATGTACCCATTTCTTTCCTTAATATTTCGTCGGTTCGTCTAGCTTTTCACATACCGAACAATGAATATGCGTAAACGAGAACATGCATGTCTTCAACCCATTACAAGTTGTACTTTCAACATTGCATCTTATAATAATTAATAATCATATTATGATTATATCTCTTTGACGGTGTAAATAATTATTGGGGTTGTGCAGGTGGACCGAAGATACAGCCACTACTGCGAACAAATGCATATGGTGGTGAACTCATTTGACCTGGTGATGGGTTTTGGTGCAGCGGTTCCATACACAGCGCTAGCACAGAAAGCAATGTCTCGTCATTTTCGGTGTCTAAAGGATGCGATATCAGCGCAATTGAAGCATAGCTGTGACTTGCTGGGAGAGAAAGATGGGGCAGGGACCTCAGGATTGACCAAAGGAGAGACCCCAAGACTTAAGTTGCTTGAACAAAGCTTAAGACAGCAAAGAGCGTTCCACCAAATGGGTATGATGGAACAGGAAGCTTGGAGACCCCAGAGAGGGTTGCCCGAACGTTCTGTCAACATTTTGAGAGCCTGGCTTTTCGAGCATTTCCTTCATCCGTACGTCGTTTCCTTTTCCATCTCTCTCTCTCTCTCTCATTATTGTTAGTTACATACACAACAAGTCGTACTTAGAATTGACCCGGAGGAGTATCTTCATATTTTTAATCTTGATTATAGCTTTTTAATTTAAGGTGTAAAATTTGGAGCATATATAAGTGAATCCCCATGCCATTAAATATGTATCCTTTAGGGTAAGAGAACTTAAATGAGTAGGATTAATTGTTGCATCATTTACAAATTTTGTGTTTAAGAATAAAACGGGGTAATTTCTAATTATCAGTTGAAAAATTAAAATAAAAGGGTTGTATATATGAGAAGGATGCCATTTAATTTAACTCAGACAATTATGAGAGAAATGTGGTCTAGACTTGGGAGAAGAGAAAAGAGAGTTAATGATTGAAAGAATGGGAGCAAGAGGGACCGTGACAAAATGACATTTAATTTTAAAATGTGAAAAGCATAACACACAGTACAATAGATAGATAGATAGATAGATACCGTGATTAATAGCGGGGAAAAAAAGTAGCAGAGCTTCCGTTAATTAACAAAGCGTAAAAAAGAGTCGCAGAGGGAAAGACCGAAAGTGGGAATCTAAAAGCCATTACGCATAGGATGGTTAAGAACAGTCATTAATTCTGCAGAGTCCTTGGGATGCATGTAATAAGGTTGGAAGCTAAAAGCTGAGTAGTAAGTAATATTTATACATGCATGTAGATGTAGGCATCTCTTGTTTTAACTGCAATAATAATAAATTTTGGTATGATTCTCTCAGTGTTATATTGAAGAGAAGAGAGAGATAAGCACATTAAGTTGGGTGATTAAGAGGGGATAAAGTAGAGGTCAGTGTGTACAGCGATACACTTTACTTCTGCAATGGCAGCTAGGACGTAGATCTTTCTTTGTTTCTCTTAGATTCTCACGCCCACGAAGGGACAGAAAGAAAGGTTTCATACTCAGCTAAGGGTACAGAAAGCTGGGTGTCTCTTTATACGGTTAAGGCAAGGACTCTGATGTCATTTTCTGGTCTCTTTCTCAGGTACCCAAGCGATGCAGATAAGCATCTGTTGGCACGACAGACTGGGCTATCGAGAAATCAGGTTCGTCCCCTCCACTCTCAGCTTTCCACAATTGAAACCAGATAGAGACAATTTTTCTCTAGCCTACCCTCTGTAATAATAATAATAAATCATATTTAATTAATTACACACACGGACCACATACGTGAGAAATAACAAAACTTTTACTAAAGTAAAAAATATCGTTAAGAAATTTAAAATAAAAATATTTAATAATAATAAGATATATATATATATATATATATTATATTTTTAACATGTGTATACGTTAAAAAACCATAATAATAATAGTAAAACGGAAGAGAAGAGAAGGGACCAGCAGTAAGTTCAGATGCAACTTACATGGTTTTGGGCTTTGTGTCTCTGGTTTCCTTTTCTCTCTTTATATTCCCTTTAGAGAAAGACAAACACCAACGTGGGTTTCGTTGTTTCTTTCCTTTCTTCATATTTTTTATTTTTATTTTTCTCTTGACAAAAATTATTCTTTTTTTAATATACTTGGGATTCTTTTCGTTCTTGACTTTAATTCTGAAATTAATATGTTCTTTCGAGACATGAATTCTGAAATGGAAAGAGCAGGCTAAGTACAGAAGCAATGAGACATGGAAGTTTTGCTGTTTTGTGTCAATTTTTAAAATATTAAAAAATTGAATTATGATAGTTTGGAATCTCGTTCACTCTCCCTGTCGCTCTTTTTCTCTCTCATATCAATTGGCTTCACTTCTCCCAACTACACGATAGGGACCATAAATAGGGGAAATAAATGATCCTTGGAGGTATCATAATCTCATCGTTGTAAATTCCTTACAACCTTCTATACTTGGCTAATAAATGCCATATTAGTATTCATACAACTTTTTCTGCCAATTCATTATGTTAGTTTACTTTCCTTCAAATTTTACATAATCAGCCAGTTTAGAATTTCACAGTCCCGTAAGATAAGATTCATTCTTGATTTTGGCACGTTCTATCTAAATCATTAATGTCCTCTTTTGTACATAAAAAAACTGTCAGAGACATAAGAGAGAACTAAAAATATGCCTCCATGCCTTCAACAATGATGTATAAAACACATTACATATAGTAACAAATATGGTATCGATTATTTTCATTAAGCAGTACTTTTCTCCTGGATCTTCCCAGTGGTTTTTGTACATGATCTGCAGATTCTGCATTAATAGTGTACCTTGTATTTTCCCTGAACAACCAAAATCCAAAAACTACTGCTACGTTTGAGCACATGTAATTAAGGGGATAAAGAGAACGCCTATTAACTTCCTAACTTCTACATGCATGCCTATACCCTATAATAGTCAGTGAAATGAGGAAAGACTGGACAGTCTGGAATCTTTTGATATCTTAGGTCAAACGTTGCATTGTCCCTAGCTTCTAAGAAGAAACTGCTGATAAATATTTTTGTCTTTTAGAATTGATACTATATATAATTGCATTATAATTCAAATATGTCATTTCGCTGTCCTTTATGTCACACCACAGCGATGATATTTCATGGCCTAAACACAATTTATCATGGAGAGACAAATAGCAATGAGTCAGAAAGCAATCTTTTCTGTTTCCTTTTTATCTTGAATGATTAAAATGAATGTCATAATTTTTTTTTATAATCGAAAAATTCTATTATTCATACTATTCATTATCTTCTTTTTTTTTTTAAATTCTCTTCTTATATATATAAACTTTCGAGGGAGAATATGTTTTAGGAAAGAATATATATATATATATATATATATATATATATATATAGTATATATATATATAGAGAGAGAGAGAGAGATAATGGAAGGTCAAGATCAAATGTTTGGGTTGTGCATGTACCAAATGTGACAAGCATTTGCATATTAGTTTCTACTTCTTTTAGTGTGTCTATATCCACATACATATATATATTAGAACATTTTTCTCATTTTAACAATGTTAGTTTACTATTTGTATACCAAAATTCTTACGTTATCTTATATCGATTGATAATAATTTAATTAGCAATTAATAAAGAATAAACTAGTAACAAAAATAATAATCTGTTTTTAATTTCCGTATTTATTTAATAATTGTTTATATTCTTGCTATTAAATAACCCAGATTGTGCTGTTCCAAGTGAAAGTAGAGTAAAATATTTCGTACAGAAGTAACTTTAGTTTTCACTTATAACAACGTGACAATTGGGGAAGGACACAAGGTAGATACATGCATAATTAATGGGACAAGAATGAAATTTAACTAGATATTTAAATTTCATTTTCAGGAACATTTATAAAACATGGTAGCAGTATCATTGCTATGTAGCATAGCATGCTGTAAATCATAAATAGCAATATACTAATGGTTTATATTGAGGCCACAGATGGATTGAACGTGTTATTATGTTTCCAGGTATCAAACTGGTTCATTAATGCCAGGGTTCGTTTGTGGAAACCCATGGTGGAAGATATGTACCAACAAGAACTTAAAGAAGCAGAAGGTGCAGAAGAGAGAGAAAGGAACCAAAGCAGCAGCAACAGTGGCCACCAAGCAGCACAAACTCCAACGCCCTCAACAACAGCATCAACAGCAACAGCGCCACCACCAACAGCATCACCACCAACAACAATAGCAACAGCACCAACAGGCAAAAGATCCGATATCAATGCCCAAGATAGCGACCCTTCACTCGCAGCAATAAATAATAGACACCAAGCCAACTCCACCGCCACCACCGTTGCCGCCACCGCCTCTGAGGTGGTGCCACCCTCGGAGCTGCCCCCACACAACAACACCGACGAAACGTGTAGGCATGGTAGCTTGGTTACGACAACGGATTATGGGACCGCTTCTGCTACTTCTGACATTGGTTCAACTCTTATTAGGTTTGGGACCACCGCTGGTGACGTGTCACTCACCTTAGGGCTACGTCACGCTGGGAACATGCCCGAGAAAACCCCTTTCTCTGTTAGGGACTTTGGAGCCATTTAAACTTAATTCCCTATATTACTTCACATATTATTCAAACTAATAATGATACGTATAGGAGGTTGCTCTTTATTATTATATTATAATAATATGATATGATATATCAAAAGAAACCATTTTCCCTTCCTTTATTTATTTTCTCTCTTATATTAATCCCTCCCTCTTAATTTAATTTGCATTTTATGGAGGGAAAGGAAAAATGGAATACAAATTGAGAAACGTATCCTTATGTGGGACAATCAGCTAGCTAGCAAGGTAGGCTCTGTGGTGATTTGTAAAATTGTATAGTAGGATGTTTTCTATTTTCTTTTTTCCTATCTCATATATGTACTTAAGGTTTTGTACCTTAATTAATTTGATAGGACTTGATCTAATTAATAGAATAACAGATGCTCACTTTCATTTCTTATTTGCTTGTGTACCCTAATTTAATAGGACTTAATTTAATTTAATTTTATAACTAGTACACGTTTATCATAATATTAAAATATTTTAAATTTAACAAATTATACAAGTTTAAAATGAATAAATGTTTTAATTAATGCCTAAAATCTTATTATGTTAAATCAGACTTAATTAAAGAGATGGAATTTTTTAAAATTAAAAAAAAAAATCAATACTTTAAAATATAAATTTAAATCAAGGTTAAATTAAGAAAATAGAAATACAACTAACACCTAAAAATATTCCAATTTAAGATAACTTCAAAAAATACTCTTATTTCAAAAATATGATTGACAAATTATATACCAAAGTAAATCTCTTTAAAATTGTATTTAGCTTTTTTTTAATTTTTTTTTAAAAGACAAGTTCAAAAAAGGTTAAGAAAAACAAAAATTAGTTTTTATATAGTGTAATATATAAAGGTGCTGGTTTAAAGAAAAAAAAAGTTATCACGTTTTTTTTAACGCTTTTTTTTTTTTTGTAATCCTTGTAAAGCATCAAATAAATATTTTATGAAAAAGTGAAATGAATATGTAGTATAATATAAAAGTGGATTATTGAAAATAAAAAGATTGTTTAACCTCATTTATAACACTTCTTTTATACATCTGTTGATAAAAAGGCTTGATGTTCACTTAGCTAATTTAACATGGTCAAGAAATTGTTGGGTTTTGGAATGACAAACGGAATACAATAAAGGATTCTAAAATTTTCCAAAAACTTCCAAGGAATCCATGTATTACTGACGAACTGTAATAATGGAATTACATTTTTGTTTGATGGAACTTGAGGTCACAACTTTTTTTTTCTTTTCCAACTCACTCACAAAATAAAATGAGAATGATGATATTGGTATTTACATCAATATTGGATAAGATAAAACTAGTAACTAAAACGGTGGGTATTATGCTAATGATTGCAACTACAAAGAACAAAATAGTAGTCACCTGCAAGAGATGAGATTTATAGTTTAAGACAAATGATTTTCACTCCAAAATTATTTTCTAATAACAAAGAATTACTGAAAAATAACTTGAAATAAGAATGACTCAGGAAATGAAAAAAAAATTGTTAAGAAAAAAGAGAAAGACATCTATCACTCTCTTTTCATCCTCATCACAACTATGTTTTAATTTGTTATTCTACTTTCGAAAGAGAAAGATTTGATTTCATTATAACACAAATATATGAGCTTCTTGTTTCTTATGTAAGAGGAAATGAACATAGATAACATTTTAGAAATTTTTTTATGAAGATTACTCTATTTTGGGTGGGGATAGAAGAATTTTTTTGAAGTGTAAATGAAATCACTATAAAATATATCGGATATAAATAAAAATAAATTTTGGTAGCATTCTTTGATTAAAAGAATAAATCAATTACACTCTTCTTTAGTCCAAATAAAAAAGTCATCTTGCTATTCCACTACAATAATCTTAATTTACCTCGTACTATCTATTAGAGGTGCCATATTAAGACATATTTGGAGTTAGGTCCAAAAAGTACTTTTCAATCGCCTTCAATAACCTTGTGTCAGAGTTTACCGCCGTTAATTGACTTTTACTGAAGTTTAGTTTAAAGTCTAATATTAATTTAAAGCACTGTAAAATTCTTTTAGTAGGAACAAAGCATCATTTACATATTGCTAATGAAAGATAACGAGTTTTCTTTTCCCCACTAAGTATCCTTTTAACAAATTTGACTCCTTTGCCTTTTCTATTAATTTATGTAATTCATCAACTACGATCAAATATAAGAAAAGGGGTAAGGGATCTTTTTGCCAATCCTATTTTATAACTTAAGCTCTTTAATAGACTACTATTTACCAAGATTAACATAGTAGTAAAAACAATGCAGGCTCTCATCCATTTTTGCATTTTTTCATTAAAACCTATTTTTTTCATTATTTGAATCAAATGCTTTTAATTTATAGAATCATATGCATTTTGTACGTCAATTTTAAGCACTAAACAAGGTTTACTGAACCTTCTAGTGTCCTTAATTGATTTGACTGTCAATCTTTGGAATCAACACCACAAAGATACGTTACCTTGCTAGACCAAATTATCTTTTACACAATTTTTTTTGGGTTGAAAAATATTCAAACAAGCATGATTCGAGCATGTAAGAAAGATTGTATTTAAGACAAAATATAAAAATCATACGCAACTGGTGTGTGAACAAAAAGTGCACCATAGTGTATATGTGCTAATTTGTACATAAGAATTATGCTAACGCAATACTTGCATATTATTAATACAAGTTGTTGGATTAGTACAACTTGCATACTTTTTTCAGCTAATTAGTGTAACTTGCATATTTTTAACAAGCATGTCAATGTTTTAAGGATGGTTAAAAATCAATAAATAAAATTTTTTTGAATAAAGATTATGTCAATATATATTAAAAATATGAAAAAAATATATTAATAATATTTTTAATAAAAAATATTTTTAATTCATTAATCAAATCTTAAAGATACTAGTTAGAGTTTATTTTCTTTGATCTAAACAAACAAACATCGATAAATCTCTAACTTTTATTTTATCTTTTTTTCTTAATTTCTCTCAATTTAAATAACTTAAAAATTCATCCTACTTTATATTCCTTCTTCTTTTCTCTCGTACCACTTTCCACCTTATTTCCTGTCATTCTTACTTCTCTTCAAATCTAAATAAAGCTTCATAATTGGATGCTTATGCATAAGGGAAAAATCAAATCCTCACACTTGGGGTGTGTTTTTGGAGGATTAATCATATATCCAACTACAACTTAATTGTTAATTCCGTTTCTAATATACAAAACTAATAATGGGTAGAATACAGTAATAACGGGAATTCATCTGTATAGGTAAACAAAATTCACATTTTTGTTCCGTAAAAGCAAAACAAAACCTTAAACAAAGTAACAACCACTTCTCACCTAATATCTATTCTTATCCCTCTCAAATTAATTTACAAGGTTGTTTTACAACACATGCATGGTTAACTCTCACCTGAGTTAGTTCATAAAGTTACAAGTTTTGGGATTTTCATTGAGATGTTGCACTAGTTTGCTAGATAGTTTATAGTTTACAAATAAAGCTGTGAAAAAAAAAAGATATAAATTGCAGCTTTAGTCTGTAAAGTTAAGAGAAGCTACAATAAATGTTTAAAAATTTTATTTAAGAATTACTAATAGAAGGTCAGAGGTTCAGTAATGTCACTGTCTTTAATATTTAGTTTCAGAAAATATCCCCCAACATGACCCTGAAGTGTTCAATTTAATAGATTATCAGAATATTTGGCTGTGCAGAGAGAACATGTCTAAGGTTTCTGATCTATGGACCATCCGCTTCTATTTATTAGGAAGCCACGATAGGGCTAAGTTTAGTATGTGAGAACAATATTAGTAGTTTGAATAATACACTGTAAAAAGTTAGTCAATTAGATTAGCCTATACTAATATATTTTTTTAATAAAAATTAAATTATTAGTATAGACATTATAAATTTATATTTATACTGATAAATATTGTATTAATATGTATTATTAATATATCAAAGATTGAAATAGTATATCATCCTATTAATGTAAATCTTTTAAATTTATACCAACAGTTTGTTTTATAATTAGAATATGCGTATACTCCTGAACACAATTTTAATGTTTGATAAATTTCATCCCTTGAAAAATGATAACTGTTTATAGTAACAATGCTAACATGTTTTTCTTCACCACATTTCATTATTAATTTATTAAATTCCATATTATCTTACAATACAATTTGGGCCTACTATTTTTAAGCGGGATACATAGAAAATCCAATTAATAATGAATAAGGTGTTGAAAAAATTTATTGAAAAATATGCTACAAATATTTTTTTTAGTAATTATAAAAGTTTATCATACAAATTTATTATGGTTATCTGAACTAAGGTTCTTTTTAATATTTAAAATAATGATATTTATTGAGCAAAATTATAAGTTAAATTGAAATAATTTAAATATATTGATTTACGTGTTTAATTATTTTTATTTGCTTATTAAAATGAATACAATAGTAACATTTGAATTTTTTTTAGCAAAATTACATTAAACAACCTAGAAT
This sequence comes from Abrus precatorius, assembly GCF_003935025.1. NCBI lineage: Eukaryota > Viridiplantae > Streptophyta > Magnoliopsida > Fabales > Fabaceae > Abrus > Abrus precatorius. Next base: position 4,298,155 of record NW_020874362.1, on the reverse strand, counting down.
CCCTAAATCAATGTATATTCAAACAAAATGAGAATAATAAGAAATGGCAAAAACATACAAAGATATTAAAAGAAAGAGAGTAGATAATTCTAAATGTCAACAGTGAGAAAATAATATCATCTCTAAAAACACTAATAAATTTAGTAATATTAGTTACATAAAATAAATCAAGGGGAGCTGAGCCTGTGCACACGCTCTCGCTATATAACCTGGCTCCCCATTATATTGTACCAAAAAATAAGGTATTTGTGAATTTGAAGTAATGGTGAATTAATTGAATGCTCTTATCTTCGAGCCTCTGAAATTGAATGCCCTTATCTTTGAGTCAATTAATTGGTGGGTAGTTTAGTTTTATTTTGCTATTTATAATTACAAAATTTCTATGGTAATTAATTACTAATTGTGTTCTCATTGTGACATGAGATGGCGACGTGTTCAAAGAAGAAAATGATGTGTTGATCAAGCTTTAAGTGAGTAAACATATTATTTTCAATGCATTCACATTCATCATCAAGAAGGAGATAGTAGGGTCTTTGGTTCATTGACATTTAACACGAAGATGGAGAAGGCAGGGTCCTTTGCAGAATGACAAGGTATTATAGATTCATGAACAATTTTATTAACAGAAATAATGTCTAACCACTGAAAGAAACTACATGAAGTAGTATGTTTAGAAATTAATTTTTAAATATATACACAAAAAATTAAAAAATAATATATAATCTGACATGCTACATAAATTTATATAGTACATAACGCAGCGAAAAGGAGAAGATAGATAGGACCTCTACAACCCCTAGAGAATGGTTTATTTGTCTTATGTGGCTCAGCTGTGCAACAAATAACTTAACGTTCAATGGCGAATGAAAGAGGACGAAACTTTGATATGGACCCCACTCTTCTGAGCTCCAATGAGCATGTTGCAGGGAAGATATGACACCAAAATTGGACTGGGCCCCCCATTTCCCATTTGCCACAAAAAACACAACCTACTCATCACAACCTCATATGCCCCCATAGGTGGGTCCCCAATTATAATTCTTTTAAATTAATCAAGAAAATGAGATGAAAGCAACTATAAATTCTTCTCTTATCACTATTATACCTAAATAATTATTGTTAACCACCTAAAATAGACACGGGAGACAAATTTTTATTTGGAGAATAATGTGGTAATAAGGAATAGTCAATGTAGCACAGCTTCAAATTTAGATGTAAACTCGATCACACGAGAAACTATTATTATATTAATTAATTATGTTTTGGGCATGGACCAACCTATATCTCCTATGCAAAAATTAGGTAAAGAATAAAGTGGAACGTGGCTTAGATACGTTGGCTTTGGATAGCCCACGTGGTGGTACCAATTCTCTTCCATGGAAAATACAATGGTTGCAAATTCCGATAAGGGAGTACGGTTCTGCTTCTCCTCCAGTGCTAGCTAGCAGCATTATCTCGTAATCATTTTGCTGAGTTTAACACTGCTCTGCTTTGCTAGCTCCTCTTCACTTTGGTCCCTTATCCCTTTCTTGATTTCTTCCCCTAATCGATTACGAATACTAACTCATATGGATCATTTGAATAACAAAATATTATCTAACACACGGATGCATGCTAATTGTTATGAGTTTTTGTTTTTGAAAAATATTAATTATTTTGATGCATGCATGATTGATCTTGTAGAAAGTAATATACAAGTGTAATAATATTGCTGTATGATGGAGATGGCTTACATTATTAATTTTATTTAGATGATGTGACAATCTATCTCTCTATTTTATCTTTACGTGTTGGTTGAATAAGGAGAGATAACCCAATACTTCTCTTAAACTCATTCTGTCATTGATGAAGACAATTTGATCATCATTAAGTGCACTCACTACAAATCAACAAACCAATTAACCCAAAATTTAAAAATATAGAAACCTTAGAAACTTTGATTTTGGTAAAAGTAAAGTTTCGAAAAATAAATGACATTGATTGAATTTATGAAAAACTACGGGCGAGGTGGGGTTTAGAAGGGCCTACAAAGCGCACATTCATCTAGAGTCAGGCGAGGACCACTGTGCATTATTTTAAGTCCTTCTGAAGAAAGCCGTTTAATTAAACCATATATTATATCATGCCAGTTTCATAGAGGTGTTCATAGGTAAAACCAGGCTTTTAGTATTAATTCTCTGTGCAAATATGCATGCAGAGAGAATCTAGATTTAACTCGTACAAATAAACATTGAAAAGGCAAAGACAATGTCTTGAGAGGGTTAAGAGGGAACATGTACAAACGGAGAAATTAAGCTAGTAGAAATGGAGGCAGCTCTCTGACCAATACTGTTCATAAGGGGGGGGGGGGGGGGGGGAGTGTGCTATTCTTCCTTTTCTATGCAACTTTCAAGTTTGAATGTTTCTTCAATCTTTCTCGGTATCTAACACATTAATTGATTATTTTGATTTTTCCATTCTCAGCTCAGGTTACTTTTGAAACCGTTGCGATTTTGTAGTAGGTGGGTAATATTAGAAAGCAACTTTAATTTCAATTTCATCTGAAAAAATAATAATATAATTTTGTTAACATTAATTCTTAAAATTGATTTTATAAGTATCTAAAATTACTAATAGCATATTTAGTTCGAGGTCTACCCACCATGGACGTGTGCTATTTCTAATGCTACTAAGAGTAGCTTTAAACATCTCAGACGTGCGTATTTCATTTGTAATAAGAACTTTCAATTTAAATATATAAATTCAGAACCCGCGAAGCTAAAAACTTAGAAGATGAAGGGTATCTTTTGGAATTCCCATGAGATAGTCATTTCACAAAGAGAGTAAAACTAAAAGTAGTTTTAATTTCTGCTCGCTGCATGTGTGATGTGGACATGAAATCTACGAAAGAGACTTAAGGAATGTCCCTCGCTTTTTTGTGTTCACTTTTGGGGGTTTAGAGACAGATACAGCTCCGAGTAGGACACATGAAATTAAAACCAACCATCTATATATGCCCATAATGATTATTTCCTTTGGTCTAAATACAAAATATATACAAATAAGATCACTTACCCGAACTGAGGCATAAAATTACAGCGTCACCTATGGTCTAAATTAACGAAAGCTGAGGCATATACATAGACATATGTGAAGAAACTTGGAGCATCTTTGCCAGAAATTCTCCTTTTTCACTCATGTACTGCTACCAAGTAGATACCACACATATCGTACGGTCGATATAATTCACATTGACATGAACATAATGAGAGACACAAATTACAAATTTACAATCACAGATACTGTCATGTTCCCACACAAAAATGTATGTGCTGTTCTAATTTCATTTGTGTACACACAAGTTTTTATATACCATCATACATGATCCTGAGAAGCTTCACGCTTTTTAATACAATTTTTCAAACACATTATTTAATATTCTTAATTAAAATTTATTAAAAATCACTAAATTATGGATAAGACTCATTGAATAAAAAAAATAGATTCACATTATTTAATAGTTTTCAATAAATTTCATCTAATAAAACTCATTTCTAGCATCAACTTTACAAGCATATCAATGGTGGGGATCAAATCTTAAAATTTTGTTTTAAAATCTTAAATCAAGACTTGCCGGTTGTAAGAGTAATTTAGCCTTGGAATTTATTCTTATATTTATCTATTATTTTCTTTGTATCATTTTTACCACTTGTTTTATAAGATAGCAACAAAATTATACATTTTAACAAACTATTTCTTTGTCTTTATTTTTCCAAGAACTAGCATCAAGATGACCTTTATTTTTATTTTATTTTTCAAGTATCAAGATGATGTAAAAATATTGATGGGAAAATGTTAAATTTATTATTCATACATGTGCCTTTATCTATTTTTTTCCTTTAGTCGACGTACACACATGTGTTTGTGGTGTTTTTTTTTTTTTTTTTCTATACAGACGTGGTTGTGTGTGTTGACTAGTTTTTAGTATTTCCATCCTAATGGGCTGGGCTTTCTTCTGTCACTCTCTTTGGGTTCATAACCTGTGTTTTTAAGTCATTTTTAGTAAGTGAACAAAAACAACGTCATTTTGGTAAACTTTCCCGTTATGTCAATTTCACTAGTTTGCTAAGATAAAATGTTAAGAGTTAGGACAAGGCCCAAGGCCTAGTCAACATCTGTGTACTTAAAAAAATGGTTTTCTGTTGATTAAAAAGATAAACACGAACAAACAATGTGTTTTTTTGAGGCCAAACACACAATAGTTTCATGATTGAAAACATTGTTTTAAAAAGCTTAAAGCCCGGGCTTGAGGAGGTAATCTTGGCCTAGTGACTTTTTCATATAACATGCCATTGTTGACCAAAAGAATTAAACATCACATATCATATGAACTCAAGTCCTGTTTTCAGTTCTAGGACCCAAAGCAAAGTCTTATTCAGTTCCATGTCGCCAATCCTTTTTTATTGAACCCAAAAATATTCATAGTTCTGATAATATACTATTTTGTCGCCAATCCTTTTTTGAAAGAGTAATATATTATTCATGGTCATTATGAAAGGATTTTATTACGACATGATTGATGACACAAAAGATGAACTTATATACCCATTTAGTGACTTATGCCCGGACGAGTTTAAAAGGAAGAAAATGTTTAGTGACTGTTTGGCATGAAGAATTTAACATTTAAATAAATGCCTTTAATACCACAGCTCTCCTAAAGTTTCTGCAAACATACAAAAATCTATCCAATCATGTCTCATTAACCAAATGCAAATGCACGTTATGGGTAAGGTTATGTTGAGATGGAAGGTTATGGTGGGGATTTGGGCACAAGAGATAATAGGTAGTTATATTTTTATTTTGAATAGTTTGTTAACTATCAATTTTTATGATTGATTTCAAAAAATTTAAAACTATTATATATAAATATAATAAATATTTATTTTTGCAATAGTACCTATATACTTTTCTTTTTTAAAACTAACTTAAACTGATTTTAATAAAATTGCTAGAAATAAATAATACTTATTTGAAAATGTTTTGGAATTCGAGAAGTAAAATAAGAAGCCACTACCTTCTAACCATTACTTGTGTTTTAATACTTGCTGTGTTAAGCCGTAGGAAAACAAGAATAAATAAGGCAAAAGCTAATCATTAAATTGAATACCACAATGCTAAGGTAGAAATAAACAAGAGAACGAAATTCATCAGGAAAAACTAAATTCATTTCCATTCCATTTCCTTAAAGAGATTATACAAAAACCCACAACTGAAATATCAATTCAATGAGGTCTTCCTCAAAGAATTCATAGTCAACTCATGCAATGCACACAAGAAACGTCCCATTACTTACCTTGTTAGCTGCAGGAGGTTAATCCACATTCTGCAATCAACAAACATCTTTACAATTCTTCAAACTGGTTAATTTAAAGTGAAATTCCACTACCATTCAAACATATTCACTGACCCTATTTCACACTTTTTTTCAGTGTCTGCAAACACATTGAAAAATCTGTAAACATGGATCCACGCATGAATTATATCTAGTAAAGTAATGAGCATGGATCCATAATGATTTCGGCGTAAATCTAAACATGCTATCATTCGTGCTGCTTTGGCAGCATTGAAATTGAACTATCTGACACAGCAACATTACCTTGGTTTTCCACATAAGGTCTAATGAAAGTTCTCCTCCACCAGACCTCAAAAGCTCTCTGAAGATTAGGACAACTATCACCAGTTTTCAAGAAACTCCCCAACCATGAAAGCAAAATACTTTGTTGATCCTCAAGAGGCAAGGTGAGAATAGTCCTCCCAATTCCTTCTTCCACAAGTTTCCTATCAAATGACCTGCATCCATGCTGTAACCAGTTATAGTCGTTCATTAGAGGCTGGAGCCATGTCTGTAACAACAACTGGCGTGTGTCCTTTGATGGCAACAGCTCCCCTCTTCCAATGCCAACATATAGTCTTCCAGAAATGCAGCTAACGTGATAACGCGACACAATTGGCAGCTTTTCGTGTAAAAAAGCCAATTCCTGCTGGTTTGCCCACATCAGTGCAAACTCATCGGCCGCTTGTTTGTCAATTAAGATCTCAAGCAACCATGACAGGTTATCGGCTTCAAGAGCTATATGCTTGGTCACGTGGTCCCGGTCATCACTTGGTTTGTCTGCAAAGGCCGGTTCTGCAGCCTTCTTGAACAGTGACAATAACGAATCCAAGCAGGTTTTGCATGATCTATAAATCCTGTCATTGCAGATGTCAGATGAACGTGCATAGCTTGGAAGTCTGTTATTCTCCCTGAGGAGCTTTAGGACTATCAATTTCATCTCTCGGCGACCTCTTTCCTCATTGCTTTTGAGAACAAGTTCAATGATGTGGGAAAGAGTGTCTTTTGGGACATTAGAAATGTCAGAAGAAACTCGTTTTAGTACAGGGTTGACCCCAATTCCTTCAGCTTGGAGTTGAAGGACAGTTGAGACCACCTTTTCTTCTTCTTCCTCTCCAACCCAAGGGACTGCCTCCAAGTACTCCAAACATGATTGGATACATGAGCTGAAGCCAAGGAATTCTGCAACCTGAGGGAATAATATTTTTAGGTTGTCAAAATAAATTTAACAGCTCTTTCTCCAAATGCTAACTACCAAGTAATTCTAGGGATAAGAAACACAAAAAAAAATAAAAATTATGCATATGATGATCATAAAATATTCATTCAAATAAATTCAAGTTCTTCACAAATCCTAGCATAAAGTTGGATATCATGTTCATGTGCTATAGTTTATACTTATTGATCAAGGGGAAGGTATTCTATTGCTAAGCAACATATACATGCTATGATCCAGCATTTTATGGAAATTCAAGCAAAAAACAATTTGTAAAATTTACAAGTCAGAGACTAGGGATGCAAAATTAGTGGTGTTCATGGGTTGGGTCGGGTGAGTTTTGATATAAAAAATGATCCGACTTGATCAAAATTTCATGGGTGGTTTAGGTTTGTTTTGGCAAAAAAAAAAAAAATAAATAAATAAAAAAAAAATATATATATATATATATATATCTACTCAACACATTTGTGGTTGGTCGGGTGACCAACCACAAATGTGTTGAGTAGTTATGTTAGTACCTACAACATTTTATAGAAAAATTAAAATTTTGTGTATGATTGATGATCTAATCCAACATCTCAAATAACATATCTATTAAAACCAAATGAGAAATTATTCATTACAAAACATAATATTGTAACAATAGTTTAATATTCATCTAAAATAAAAAGTTTAAGTAATACAAAGTAAACAACTAACTTTGACAACTTCTTATAAAGTACAAAATTCAATATTATAAGAAGTACAAAATTCAATATTCATCTTCACAACTTAAAGCAATACACTATTTAAAAATTAAAATATCAAATCACTTATCAATCTTTAATTCTTCACTTCAAACAAACGCAAGAAATCAAAATGGAGCAGAGTTAATAAGGAAAAAATTCATGTGTGATGGGTCATCGGGTCTATTGGGTTAAGTTGAGTTTTAACATTCCAAACCCGCGACCTCACCCATATTTCATTGGGTTCCAAAGTTTTACCCGAATTGACTTGTCTACCCAAATCAACCCACAAATTTTAGTTGGGTTCGTCAAGTCAACAAAACTGGGGAACAACCCGAGATGCAGTAGTTAACTTGGACACTAAGAAGTTATCCCTTACAGTTACATCTTTGCAAAGCCGAAAAGCCATGAAAGCATTTCATAATAGTTCATATTTGAATTATTGTGGTAGAATATACGCATAGATAGAAAAACATATGAAGAAATGGGGTAAAATGCCCGGCAGATACAGCAAGGATCACATTAACTTAGATACTTTATTCTTTTATTCTGACCTCAATGCTAGCTCATCTTCAAAAACTAGCTTTCCATTAAGAACTGTGTTTAAGTGCATAATAGAGTATTAATTATGTCAACCTGTAACAGCAAGCTTTTCTTTATGAAGTAACCTCTTTGTTTTTGCTGAGAAAGATGGTGTTAACAATGATCACCAACAAATTCTGGGGCTTGCCTCTGGATCTAATTGAGCCCCCTCCACTTTTAGGGAAAACATACCACAAATGGGATCAAAATCAATATGAACAACAAAGAAAATAAGATATAAAAAGAAGGATCTTTGAAGTATGAATGGGTTTAATTTAATGGTGTATGCTATCTAAACAGTAGGGCATTAAAATTCACACAATGAAGAACAGCAAACAGTTCATTCCACATGCAAAAGGATAATAATGAGTCAGATTTGAGATGAATGAATTATTATTATAGAGTAAAAGTGACTCCAGTGATTTTAGCCACAGCCTTTCATAATCAAACCTTGTAGGGACAGGTTCCGAATATTTTGACCAACAACAATAATATGATGTTGTGGCAATAAAAACTACCTCAGAAATCTACTATTTGTTTTTGGAAAAATAAAACACCCCATGTGACACCATGATTATATCATGATGATCACTACAGTTCTCATTCATGGAACACTCCACTCTGCAATGCAACTGTTGATCTTTCCATGTCAATTGTATTTACATACAAGTATGCATTACAAGATAGTTATGCATATACCTTTGAAGAGTACATAAGTACATACTTGATAAGAATAATTATAGAAACTCCCCATTAGAATATAAAACGAGTGTTTGTCTGGGGGTTACATAGTTACATGAGGATTAGAATAATTGACACACATGTCAACTGTCAGTATATGGTATCCAATTGTTTACCATAGAAAACACAAACACAACCTAATAAATTTCATGTATAATGGAAGCACTTTCTCTTTTAAGAACCAAGTGGAAAAGCGATCATGTAGTCAAAACAATAAAGGCCTCCCAAGAAAAATGCACCTACCAATCGCCCTTTAAGAAATTACTATTCTTGAAACAACTGTAACGCACCAGTTTCTGTTTCATTTCACTACAGCAACTTCTAATTAATTTCATTTTGAAATCCAATAAATTTTAATGAGAGGAGTATAATAAATTCAACACCCGAAGTATAATTACTCTTAAGCAGAAATATTAAAATTATGCTTCCAAGCAATGACGGTATTACAGAATAACAAATAAGCAGACAGAGACACCATAGACAATCTCAAAATCACAATATCTACAAGAACAAATGAGTATTAGCAACACCACACCACATATTTCATCCTCAGAAATGCGTTGTACAACAGAATTGCATTGGAGTGCGTAACAGCAGTCAAGGTAGATTAAAGAAAAACAACAAAGGAAGACAAAGATGGGACATTACCTTGAGTATTCGAAGAATGCGAGATACACTTTGCTTCATAAGCCGCTGCTTCATCTCCTTACAGTACATCAAACCAACAGTTTCAATATATATCTCAACATCCTCACAATCACCAATTTGGAGACATGTTAAACTCGACTGTTCAGAGAGTTTTTCAGAAAAGAAACTACTCTTCTCAGTCAGAACATCCTTGTGCACACTCAACTTGACAGAGAAACCCTGCTTTCCTAATAAAACCACCTTCATATCACAAGTTCCAGGTTCACCAAACTCAATAGCTACCTTTTTCGGCAAAGTTTCAATTTTGGGTCTCGGGGGTCTCTCTGCAGCCACAGATGTAGTAGGTGGCGGTCTTTCTGGAGCAGTAGCACATTGTTGATCATCAGAAAGCATCAATCTTGAAGGTGCAGGTGCAGGTGCAGCACCTCTTCTCTCACTCACTGCCACAGGCACTGGCTTTTTCTGGACACTAGTTTTTGGTGGGGGTGAAGAGGGTTTGGGCTTATTTAGAGGATTTTGAGCCTTAAGGCTTTTCTGAAACACAACAGGAGAAGGGCAACACCAAAATCCTTCTGGGGTGACAGCTATCGGAACATTCTTAACCTTTGTTTGGCCTCGCTCTGCCCTTGTAAGCCTAATTTCCGCCATGTCTAACAAGGATTCAATAACAGTAACACAGCTAATAAAGGTAGAACAAGATATGATAGCATCACAAGAAGTGAAAAAGATGCAGTGGAAGCAGAAAAATAAAAAAACGAAACAAAACCCTCGCTTTCTCCTATGTAACAAACAACGATTTGGTTGTACTTGCACGTCAAGTCAAGTCAAGGGGAAGAAAATGAAAATCTCTCGGCAAATTTTGTTCCACTCTTTCCGCAAGTTCAGTTCTCCCTTTGAATACTGTGCTTTTCCCTCATAACTACAGAAACAAACAAAATCAACAGCTACAATCTTTGAACTTGATCTATCTCTACCCTTAAAAAATCACTGCAGTTTCACACAAATTGCATGGAACATGAGCAATGCTATTTCATTTTTTTTTCAAAAGGATTTGAATCTCAACCAGAATAGCAGAACTAGTTACACCCTTACTTTAATTTCCCTTCAAAGAGAGATAAAAAAAGAAGAAGGTATTAATGCATTTTCAAAAGTAAAACCGAAGAGTTCTCATCTCAAGCTCCCTGAATACCCTCTAGCTGAGATCAGCATCCAAGTAACAATAAATAGAGAGAGAGAGAGAGAGAGAGAGCAAAAAGCCAAAAATAAAAAAGAAAGAAATAAAAATGGTTCCTTTCTCTTGACACTAGTCACTACACCCCCAAAAGCACTAAACTTACCAGGACATAGACATGGTGTCATATGAGAAACCTCTGAAAATTCATGTCTTTATCCAATCCAACTAAAATGAATCCACAGAGTGTGAAAAGTGATTAAACAGGAGCCACAGTGCAAAGCATGAAGGGAACCAGTAAACAGAGAGTTGTAGCAAGAGAGGACAATCAGTGCAGTGCAGTATAGTATAGTATAGAGTTGTAAACTTGTTACCTGTGACTGTGATCCACTCTTTAATTTGTAAAGTAGAGGGAAACACCACAAAACCCGAAAAATAAAAAGCAAAAGAGAAGGAAGAGGATGTAGGAATGAATGGATGATGGCTCGCGGCCTGTGTTTCCACTTTTCCAGTTCTTCGCTTTTGATGATTGTCTTTGTACCTTTGTGGGTCTCAGAAATTTGCCTGAGTTGGCCCCTTGAATTTACAGCATTTGTCCAAAAAAAAAAAAGAAAAGAAAAGAAAAAAGAAAAGTAATTGACTTTTAATTTTATTTTTTTCTCTGTTTTTCCTTTTGTTGTTCTCTACACTACACAGAACTGAGACCACAGTTTCATTTTTTGCATAATTTTCTGATATTCTCTGTGTCCCAGTTGCTTTAAGGGACCGTTGTTGGATTCTCTAGGCTGGGAGTGACCGTCATGTAGAGTAAAGGTCAAGTTTGCTACACGGTGCAATGCTTAGTACACCCTTTTATTTAAGGTTCATGTCATGTTTTGAGATTGAAGACTTGATAATAGTAATGTGCCAGCATGTGAACTAAGTATGTTCAATTTAGTATTTTCCTAAATTAAAAATGCACTCTCTTCTTTTTCTCTTTTTCATTTTTTTTAAATCTTGAAAGGTTTGTTGACCATTAGCAGTATATGGGACCGAAAATGATGGATAGTGTAAAGAGTAAAGTCCAAACCAAAAGTTGAATGATTTCCTGCTTCGATCTTCAGAGAATTGGATCGCTGTGTTTGTTTGCTTCTTGACCTTTTTATTTTTTCAATTTCCATGAGTCAGTCCATCAGGTTCACACTGTGTGCGGTATCTAAATTTGGAACCTTAATATTCAATCGCTAGTTAAAATGTTGATTGCATAACAAATGGTATATATATATATATATATATCAAAATGTAATTTAAAAAATTATTTGTTACCTGTTGTAGGATTGAAAATACAAGTTCATGAAATTATTTTTTAGATTTCTTAACCTAAATTAAAACTTATTTGAATTATTTTAGTTATTGTAAATGCTTGATATATATTATATTGTGTAATTAATTATTTTATTGTATTTAAAATGCAATTTAAACTTAATTAAAAAATTTATTTGAGATATTTATTTTAATTTAACTCGAGTATCAATATGTATGAGTACTATGAATATGTAGGTACCCATAAAGTATGAAAATGAAAATGAAAATTACTATTCAAGCAAGTATTGGTTCATATATGAATACTTTTTTCAAAATACTAGTATAAGAATGGGTGTATGATACTCTATTGAAGTATGTGTTGGTACCATTCCCATTCTCAAATTTATACCCATTCTTATCACAAAACTTAAAATATTTTTTGTTAAAAAATGTAATAATACATTCATTCTTATACATTTATTACAATTTTAATGTATATTTTTAATAAAAAAAAAAAAACTTTTTTATCAATTTTAAACGTCGGTAATAAGACTTATGTGTAAACATTTTATTACCAACATCTTAATTGCATGTTTGTGTATTACACAGCCAACTAGCATTATCAACTCAAAATGCTTTTCCTGTCATAATACCTAACCCTTTTTCCTTCATTAATTTCTTGCATGGAAAACGAATCTTCCCAACCTAAAGTTTGGCATAAATTGGCATCATTTGGGTCAACCCAAAATTGCCTGATCAAAATAAATGAGGATTAAGACTAAAAACTATAAACGAATTTAAACATGAAATGTACATATTTAAAGCATGATGCGAATGACAATGGGACACTTGATTGAATGATTTAGATAATAATTCATTCATCAATTGCCTTTTGGCTGAGCAATATTTGCTATTTGATTGGCCTCTTCGTAGCCACACCTAACTTTATCTTACCTGCAATATCTTCCTAATCAAGTGTGCTTTAATGATCAGCCTAACTTAGCTAATTAATTTAATGAAAGCTTTAAAAACAAATAATTATAAATTAAACAAGTTGTCAGGTTACTTATCTGGAAAATGTGTTGTTGGCGAATGTATAGATCTAAAATTTTTGGATATTGCTTATTTCAAATATTCATAGAAAATTAATACAATTTACTGAATATTTTATCATTAAAAAATAATTATTTTATTTATTTTTCTTAATATATTATTAGCATTTTTTTAAAATTAAAACAAAAATCTCTCATTTATTTCGTTTCCTTTTCTAGCACTTACTGCATGTTGTGCGTATTCGTACGTATCAAAATATCTTCTTGTACAAGTGTCAACTCAAGTCAACTTACCGTTAGTTAGCCCAAGGCCCAGTATATATTATTTATATAATACTGAATGGTACGAAAATTTTGACAAAATATGTATTGGAATACCATTCTCTGATTCCTGCCAAAGACCAGAGAGAAAGTATAGACCCTTTAACCAATAAAAACTAATAGCAATGGACTTTTAAACTTAACTACGATAACATTTATATTATTTAATAATTTTTATAAAATTTCATATAAAAATAAAATTAATAATTACTTTATTGCATTAATTTATTTTAAGCGGGTAATATATTTTAATAATATAAATATTTAATTTTATATAAAATATCCATAAATATTAAAATTATATGAAATTTAATATAAATTATCATAAAAATAATATAAAATAACTTAACAGTGAATATTAATCTTTGCGAAATTAAACGAGGTAAACATCTATTTCCAATTGGACAGAGGCCTAAACTAAGCAAAGAACAAGAGATAATCCTAAGAAAGTTAGTATTACAAACGTCTTTAGGAATCAAATTAGGAAGGACTCTGAACAACACTCTAAAACCGTGAAATTCTTTTATGAGCCAAATTAATTTTATTTTTATATAAATATCAAATTAATTTACTTAAAAGTACATTTAAATTAACGGTCAGTAATCAATCTCATTTATTTATAAAAAAATTAATTATGTAAATATTTAAAGTTAAACACACACACAGATATATATATATATATATATATATATATATATATATATATATATAATTAAAAAGTATAAACGATATAACGTATAACTTTTTTATTTAATTTTACGTATAGCTTTTCATAAATTTAGAATACACTTAATATAAAACACATTTTATATGCTATCTCATTCTATTTTGTTTACATAATATTATTTTAGGATAGTTTTGATACATTATTATTATTATTATTATTATTATCTAAAGAACTTACTCCAAGTATTTAGCATTACTACTCACTTAGTGTCAAGCTATTTTCATTTCTCTTGTTTGAGTCAAACACATTTTAAAAATAAATAATAATTTATTTACAAATTTTTAAACTTGAGAGTCAAACATCTGATATATACCATAAATGCGTATTTGCATGCACGTTTTAAATAAATCATAGTTTTCATCTATTTATTACTTAAACTAACAAATGCGTAATAGCATAAATAGCAAACAATGGATATTAAAATAGCACATAATTAGTTAGAATTAGGTTCGAAGAGAAATAAAAGAGTCCTATTCATATATTTCCTTGAATTCTTTACTTAGCAGAGCTGCTTAGAAAAATTCATTTCTGGTTAATTTGGAATCGCTCATCTAATATAAGGTGGTATTTGGGAAACACAAAGTTTAGACAAGGACATTAAATGCCATTGCATCAATGGCAAAGATTGATTTTGCCAAAGTACCCTGTGAATTACTGTGCCACCTTCTAACCAATCATTGATTTGCCATAATACAAAATTGACTTTTGTTGTGGTCCCTTTGATGTAAGATGCTCAAGAAAAGGGATTAATTCAAAATTCCCCTTGCTGCTCCTCATTGAAACATTTCTCTGTGAAGCTGTTTGCTTTTCACAATTTCTCTTCTAAAAGAAAAGAAAAATGAAGCATTTAGTTTATTTCATAAAAATTTAGCTCATTTTGAAGTGAGAATATGTGTATAACAAAAAAGTTAATATATATCTATTATTAATTTAAATTTAAATATTTATTATATATAATAAAATTTTAAATAAAAAAATGAAAACTCACTTTCTCATTTTAAATACTTTCTCACTTTAGAGAATTAAATCCATGTCACAGATAGCCTATATATTCAATAATTTATTCAACTTTTGACTTGTTTACTTTGATTACCTTCAAGCAATTAAACAGATCTGTGGTGGTGGATTTAGTGCAATAATGCAGCTTTGTAATGATTCAATCTAATTTATAAACAAGAAAGGGGCTAAGAAGAGGGGAAAAGATGAAGAATAGATAAGTGTTGTGTTGATGATGCATTAGAAGGAAAAATCACATCCACATGCTAAATTGTTAAGTGGTCTCTAATGGACAGGAATTGTTGGTCTTCAAATCACTGCCCTGTTGTATTTTGTGGGCTCCTCAGTGAGATTAGATATCATCGGTTAAACACTGTCCCATGTGCTACTCTAAATTTTAGTGTTTAACACAACTAATAACCAATTTTTCTAGATATTGTAGTAAAGAACACGCACCTAACTTTAATTATTAATCCCAAAACTTGACTCATTCTGTGTAGTTCAAGAAGGGCTCACCTGCTAATTAAGAGTTAACGTAAACCACAAAAAACGTTAAATCACCAACTCTGTCTAAACTAGCGCGCATAGATTAGCTGTAAAAAAATATTATGTGATTTATTTAAAAATTAGTTATTATAGATTAATTATATTTGGATTTATTAATTGAGAAGTATTTTAGAATAATATATTTAATTTAGATTGTATTAAAAATCATTTTTTTTATAATAACCAATCCTTCCTTCCTAGATTAGTAATTTTCAGATGTACAATAAATCTATATTTAGCAACCATGAAAGTCTTTATTTTATTAGAGTTCCAGAGGCACCATATGGCACCAAAGAAATCAATAGCATCTACTTTTTTCATTTTTATCTAGATTAATTTTCTTAATGATTTTGTCAGCTTTATCGTTGCTAATCTTAAGCTCAAATAAGGCTAAAGTATAAGTTATATAGATTAATAAGGTCATTAACCAATCTAGCAAACGACTTATTACCAGCTCTCCTATAATTAAAAAAAAATAATTCATGAAAATAAATTTGAGAGATTAAATAACATCCTCAGGATGCTTGGTAATGATCATACCAGAGTCCATCCGTAATGATCATATGATACCATGTGAAGAAAAGTATTTGGCTGTAATTTAAAATTGATAAAAAGTAGTGTTTACTTTGAAATCTTGGAGTTACTGTATAAAAGGGCAAAAGTTATATGGCTAATGCAATAAGTGGATAATTTTTTTTTAAAAATGATGGCTAAATAGTTCTACCTTTTGATAAAGTGAACATTGTATATGTTATGTTAAACCAAAGATAATTGTATAATTCAGCAAGGGACAGTGAAAGGAATTTGAACAATTATGAAGTTAGAAAACTTAAAATTTTTACTGAAAATTTAGCATAGAAGTTTGTTTTGAAATCTTCAAAGAGTTATTGACAATTTGCTGAGCACTGAATTGAAACAAAACATTGAAGTAATTATTTGAAAGGGGCAATATAATGAAAGAAGGAAACTAAGATATAGAGTTGTTTTGCAATATTAGCGGATTTATTAAATTTGAGCATGGAATATGTAATCTTATCAAGTGAAAAAGTTAACATAAAATGATATAAGTAAGGGCAAAAAGAAGGAAGTATCACAAATTTATGAGAAGACCAATGTGATTGATGTAGAAAAGGTTAGGTGTTTTAATTTCAAGATTGTACATTCTAGAACTTTAAGATATAAGGGAATTTTTTAGCATGCTTAGTAATGAGTGAATTCCGGGGCGAAATTCCTAAAAGGGCGAAAGTAGTGTAACATCCTCTTTTCATTTTTCGGTAAATTATATTTTGTTCAATATTATGTAGTATTAGAGTGCACTTAGAAGAGAGTATAAAGGATTTCTAAAAGAATTTTGGTGTAGGATTTCTCGCTCAAGCAAGCTAGATATTTTAAGATTGGGCATTGTGGAGCAATCTCACTTAAGCAAGGTAGGCCTCGCTCAAGAGAGAAGGGATAGGGTCGCCTCAACTGTTTTCTCGCTCAGGCGAGAAGGAAAGCTGGCCCAAGCGGGGAGCAACTCGTCCAAGTGAAATGGAGCTCGCTCAGGCGAGGTGTCGCAAAGATATCTGGAACTCTTTGGACTCGTCCTCGCTCAAGCAAGGATATAAAAAAAACCATTGTCTGATTAGTTCGCTCAATTAAGGATGAGCTCGTTTAAGCGAGAGCTCGCTCGCTCAAGCGAGAGCCCACGAGTTTGAAGGATATTTAAGGACTTCTACGTTGAGAAATTTCATTTCTCACCGAAACTACTTCTCTTCCTCTAATATTTCTCTATTCTCTCCCTCTCCCATTATAAAGAAAGCCTTCAATATCTCTGAATCTTTGTTGGATTAGAGCTCAAACATCTGTTCTTTTCGGATCTGAGCAAGTTTCTAAAGCTTAACTCTCAACTCTAGTTCTTATTTGTTTGTTCTTCCTCCTTTTAATAGTAATCTCTTCTGTGATGTTAGAAAGAACTATAGTTATTGGAAAGTTTGATTAGGTGAAACCTGGAGTTTCTTCCTAGAGCTCACGAAGAACTTAGTGTTCGGACTCATTTCCAGGTAAGGAGAGTATTCTCGAGTTTTAGTCTTATTTTATATGTAATAACCCCATAAGAGTCTAAGTAACCTATTTCGGTAATAATCTATGAGATTTTTATGAAAACATATGATAAAAGTATATTTTGGTATAAAGAAAAGTATTAGGTTTGTTTGGAAATATATGAGTTAAGTGATGAAAGATAGAGAATATTGAACTTTAGGTTAGGAGACCTTATTGGAACTGAGAAAATATGACAAGTAGTTAAGTAGTATGAGATTGTACGATTTGAGTTGAGTCCAAGAGTGTTCGACCATCGGTGTATTTTGTGATAAGGTGTTACTATATTATCAATGTTTTGCTGAAATATTATGAATATGCTGATTGTGTGAAATTAGTGCTAATGTGTTTTTGTATGATATATGAGTAATGAAGTAATATAACATGGTAAATATACTAAATTGTATGATTATGTGGTATGGTTTGAGTTGATGTACTGAAATAAAGGAATTTGAGGATTATTTGAATGTAATGAAACTTAGGGAATACTAGGAAGAACAAGAAATGAATTAATGTATGAATCAAAATTTGGTTGGTATAGATATGAATTACTGAACATGTTTTGATGGATATTCTAATGAGAAAAAGGGATGGAAATTATAACGGTAAATAGAAGTATATAAGTTTGACCTCTGGAAACGATGTGATATAAAAAGTAATGATATGTATAATGGACAGAAAATGGAATACTAGTACATGTATTACAAATACACCGATTGATGCTATTATGATATTGAGTTGTAGTATATTGATAGGTTGTAATATATTGATTAGTGTAGTTGCTACATATGTATTAGAACAGTATAATGTGATGTGCCACAGTTGAGATATGGTATGGATAGTTCAGGGATACACTGGGAGTATAGAGTCTGGAGTTGATTGTGGAAATTCGGGAGAAATGAAAGTGATAAATGCAGTTCATTGATGTGTACACGTTATAAAAATAGGAAGCATTTACAGGCCTCACGCTTATTTTTTGACCGAATCCTAACTATACCTTTGTTTGGAAGGCTATGAACACATACGTTGTATCCATGTGTGGTTTGGCTCACCAACAACTATTAATGCGGCGTAAGTCCTTCGTAACTAGAGAGAGTACGTTGGCAGCAATTAGGGGGCCTGAGAGTACCGTTAAATTGATGAAATGTTCATATTAGAAATGAATAAAGTAGCACAAAGTTATGGATGATGATATCTGATTAAGTGCAAAGTAATGTTCACGAAATTATAGATTGGATGATATTTGGTTAAGTGTAAAATGATATATTTTTAGGTCTTGTGATTTTATGTTTAATTGAAAAGTTAAGTCTGAAGGAAATTGATATGAATGAATTAATTATTTCTCAAGAATAATAGAAGTTATACTGCATGTGTATGCTAGAAGAAGTAGAGAATATATAAACCTTGAATAGAAATTTAGAAATATATTGAAATCAATATGATAAAGTGGAATGAATTGAATAATTGAGTTATAGTATTATACAATGAGAAATAGGTGTTAATTAGTCAAATGATGACTAAATTTGTTAGAAATAGAATGTATTTGACTTATTATATACATTGTTTCCTTATGTTATAATTTAAGATCTAGTGGGCAAGGGATACTCACCCTTACAACTATTTTTCAAGTAAAGAAGGTCTATCCGTTCTAGGGCCATAGCTGCAAGGAATGGTAGGAAAGAGATTGCTCTGAAAAGTTTAATTTATTTAATGGAGATTTGAAAAGATATTAGTAAATATTTTCTATTCAAAGTCATTTATCTTATGAAATTATATTGATGAAAGTTTTAATTTGGAGCTAAAGCATTTTGATAAATTTGTTAAGAAGAATTATTAATATGATAGTTTAAATTATTTAAAATTGTTGTTTTGAGAATCTTGAAATGTATATATGAGGTTTAAATTTTTCACCTTTTTTTCAAATTAGAATCTAAGTATTTATAAACATTTTCTACATTCATCTATCTTTTAACTGTTTTAATAAAATAATTTATGACATTTCCATATTTTTATAAAAGAAATAGATTAATGAGAGAAGGATGTTACACTTAGTGTTTTTTAAAATTAAATTTTTTGTTGTATCTATATCTATAGATGATAGAATATCTAGAGGTTTTTCACTAGGACCACACTCAGACAAGTTACCAAGATCCCAAGAGTTATGGTGAGATATTCCTAACAGATCCTGAATAAAACCATTTTTAGAGAAGTTTTGAATGACTTTATTCTGTAAAATTTTTATCAAAGAAAAGATTTCCCTATCATTAGTCCTAACATTATTATCACCTATTTCTCTGTTATCAGATATCTTCTGAGGCTCAAATTTACAATATTCCTATTACCCTCATTATTGACTTTAGATTTAAAGTTACTTTTGATTTGGGTATTCTTCTTAGAGTTATTTGTATTAACAAGTTTTGTAGCATTCTTTCCTAAAAATTTAGGCTTACCCAAATTTCTCGAGTACATCTTCTCACCATTATCCATTTTTTGGTTTCTTATTGCAAGATTTAATTCAGACAAAGACTTCTACTCCTGACTTTCCTCATATTTCCCCAGCACATCAAACTTAGAGCCAGATTTATGATCCTTTCCTTTCCCAGAACTGCATAGAGAGTTAAAATTTTTCATGGATACAGGTTTTTTCTTAATAGGCTTTTTGGCTAACATCCAGGTCCAAACTTGCCTTTATTCTCCCCACTATCTTCCTCTATGCTTAGAAGGATACTAATTTCTGTAATAACCTTTAAGGAATCATTTACCTCATTCTTATTAGTTTCACACTTAGAATAGTTGAGGGCATTTGGTTTTTGATCTTGATTAATCTTAGGACTTTCAATACAAGTTTCCATTCTATGTTCATACCTACCATAGGTAAAACAAATGAGATGTAGACCCTTATATTTCACCATAAATTCTTGCCCTAACACTTTAAAGGAGGGAACAAGTTTTTTATTCAAGTCCAACTCAACACATATTTTAGCAAATTTTCCTCTAGAAACTAAAGAAGTGTACGAATCTATTTTAAGCATATTCCCTAAACATGCCCTTACTTGCCACAAATATTTCTCGAAGCTGCAATTTTTTTGAGATTATAATCCATAGGTTTGAATAGAGGTCTCCACATCTGAACCAGAAGATAGTGATTTAGATTTAGCCTAGGGGTGGCAATTAATCCCCAGTTGTAGGGATCCCCATGGGGACTGCCTGGAATGAGGCTCTGAATGTGGGGAATTTCCTGCTACAAAGGCAGGGATTGGGATGAAAATTCCCCCGCCTCGTGGGTTCTCTGAATCCCCGAGCATATATGAAAATATTTAAATAACCTTATTAAATATCATACATATAGAAGTAATATAGTAACTTACTTATTTAAAATAAAAAAACATATAAAAAACCCTAAGTCTCATACTCATATATGAGTTAATGTGTTGCTCGAAGCAGCCTTTGCCTCTCAAAGTCAAGCTCAGATCTTGGCATTCAAACTGTCGTTGTTCGCATTCTCACCATCATTCTTCATGTTTGCGGTTTGCCCCTTTACTCTCTTCTCATTTCGTCGCTTCAGGTTTGTTTCTTCTTGTTATTGTTCTTTTTCTTCTATGTTTTCTCAGTTACTTACATACTTGACTGAATCTGATAGCTTGGCAGTAGCCTCTCAAACTCAATCTCAAATCTTTGCATTCACGCTGTTATTGTTCGCATTCTTGCCACCTGATAGACGATGTCGAGTCGTTATCAAAATAACTAAGTTTTTTTTTTAAAGATTTTGTAGTATAGAGCTAAACCTAAGTCGATTCACAGAAATACATTTTTAGTGAAATTCAATTTTATATTTTCTTTTAAAAAATGCAAATAAAGGTTTTTGGATTTTAAAAATTGCAATTTAATCTAATTGAATTACGAATAGAATAAATTTGAGTTAAAATGAATTAAAAAATATCAATCCACCGAATATCAAATGTGTGTAACTCCGATTATCACAGTATCTAACGATTTAAATCCGAGTTTGAACAATCAAATATTCAATTATTAAATCAATTGAATAACCTAATTGAACAGAGTTACGAATTAAATCAAATAATCATTTAATCTAATTCGCATTAATTATCAAATGAAGCATCAATCAAGTGCTAATTTGAATTCTAATAACAGAAAAGTTAATCACTATCGCAATACACAATTCTGAGATTAGAGAAAAAAAAGAACAATCTTGAAGCAATTTAGTGCAGAAGTGAAGTCAGAATTGCAGCGTTTGGATTCTGCAAATTGAACGAGAGGTTTAGCCTTCCCTCAAATCACTTAACCTACACAAGTATGAGAAAAGAATGATAGAGTTCGAGAGAAAGTAAAAATAAGGATTCTTATTCGGCCAAGTCTCAAAATCTCAAAGTGTTTAATCACCTCCCTTAAATCAGAACCTTATTAATCTATTTATAAGCTTTGATTAGGGTAAACTAAATGGCTAAAATTTGGGCCTTAATTATAACTACAAGCCCAAATATAATTATCTAATAACAAAGGGTCCAAATACAATCTCGTAATAATATTTAACAAATTTACCTCAACTTCAAAAAATCATAAAAAAATGAAATTAACTCCAAATCTAGCGATCCATATATGTATTTTGAATCCCTGGATGTGTAGAATCCATTGAAATTAGAATCAGCCAAAAATGATATCTGTAGAAAAATTTATGGTTAAAAGAGTAGTCAGTGGTTAGAATTGCCAAATAATACAAAATTAAAGTATTTATTTGTAATAGGCTAAATTTATTCCAATAAGTAGAAAATGGTAAAAAATATAAAAATAAAACATATTAAAAGTGTTTATAAACCAAAATAAAACTATAAATATAAACCTAAAATACGTCACATCAGCGCCGTTGCCCCCCCCCCGCCCTTTGCTTTAGGTGGATTTCTTCTTCTTCTTCTTTTGCATTTTCTTTTGCTCCTTCCTTTAAATTTTTGTGTTTTGTGCATTTTTTGTGATGTATAACTTGGCATTTTATTTTGTGCGCTTCTCACTTCATGTGCTTTTTGTGCATTTTCTAATTATAACATGTTTTAAATAAATAAAAATTGATGTATAGCTTAGCAATGGCAATCGTGAGCTGCTGCATGTATTCAAATTTCAATGGCAGTTGTGATATACTTGTCAATTGTTTGTATTAGGAAGTGTGTTATTATGTTATTGTGCTCTAAATTAATAAAATATTATAATGTTATTATTATTGTGTTATAGTGTGATCTTTATGCTTGTTTCACTTCCTATAAATAATCCTCTACTTGTTTCACTTCCCAAATTGGTACATGTTATTATTATTATTGTTCGGAAGGCAAGTGTACCCATCGAGAAGTAATAAAGGGTTCTTAAATTAAGTTCCCGAAATATCGTCCCACAAGGATTGATTTCCAATTACTAAGAATTTTCTAATTCAATTGTTTAAGCTTTAAAGATACAAGATTAATTAAAAACAAGAATTTATAAAATTAATTATAAACTAAGAGCAAGGAATACAATGCACGTCTTAGTTAAACTTATTAGAGAGGAACCTAGGGCATATGAGTTTTCTCATTCAATCCTTTATGTTATTCTTCTGTTTAACTCTAAATCCGATTTCCTTGTGATTACCAATCATTCATACGAATACTATTAATATCCAATGGTCATGCAATATTAATATTTTTTTCTCTAAATTAACATTCCCAATGGTTATGCAAGACATCAATTTAAGAAAGCTTAAGGAACCTATGAACTTGTTAATTTAATAACAATTAGAAGAGAAAGATTGGTTTAGTCCACCTAATCATTTGTCTCGTTTTACCCTATAGATCTATTAATTAACCGAGATACGGTCGCCTGACGATATAATTAATTAGGATTAAGAAAGAAGCGCAATAGGATAAAATCTAATAACAAAACGGAAATCAAATTTAAATTCAAATATTAAAATTCCATAAATTCATGAACAATAGTTCCCATAGCCTTAGCTATAGACTTAGTTACTCATGCTAAAAAAAAGAACTAAAACAATCATAAACAAAGCTATAATAAAAAGAAATAGCAAACTAGAGTGTGAGATGTGTTCTCAGTCTTCAAGTAGGATCGCTTGAAGCTCTAAGTGTTGCCAAGCATGTGCCAAAGATCCCATGCAAGAGAGAAGATATCAGATGATTTCTAGAGCTAAAGCCAAGATGTAAAAACGGTTCCTTTACGATGCATGAGATCTTCCCTTTTATAGGATTTGAAAACCCTAAAAACTATTCATAATTGGGCTTCCCGCAGATGAGCACGGCCGTGCAAGGCCTTAAGCACGATCGTGCATGGGCTTGAAGCACCCCGTGCTTATTGAATGGGTCTGGGTGTACTGACTGTTGCGAAGCTCTAATCTTCCATCAATTTGGGCCCAGAATGCACACAAAATCCACTTGCGGCCTCTTTATATCAAACTGCATAATTAATATATAAATTAGTGTAAAATCTAAATAAAATAAAAGTCAAATATGAATATATGTGCTATAAAAGATGGCCTAATTACAGACTTATCAATTATAAGTGGTCTTTATGTATGTAGTTACATTGGTTGTTTGGAAAAAAAAATTCTTATGTGATCTTTATTTATATAGTTACTTATTTGGAAAAAAAAAAACTAGTGTTATATAGATTCTTTGAAGTAAACTTTAGTATAAATTCTTATCTTATATTTTCCCATTCAATTATATATTAATATATGCAAGTTACAATTGACACAACTATATATGTTTTTAACAGGTACTTTGACATGGGAATGAATAGTGGTAACCTATCCTCTAATAGTATTAGGAATGCTCCAATGGATGTTCAACCAATTGTTAATGAAATGCAAGGCACTTAAGTGAAAGATGCATAACAAGCTGAAAATAAGCCAAAAGAAAGTGGAACAAATTTAGAAAACAAAGATGTTATTGAGAGAACAAGTCCTAATAAAAGAGGACTTACTTCTGGAGCTTGGCACACTTCAAAAGAGAGAAAATAAATGACAAATGGAAGACAATATGCAAACATTGTGATAGATAACTTGGCAATGAGACTAAGCAAGGCACAAAGCACTCTTACATGATCACATTTGAATTTGCAAGCTTCGTACTGTGAGGGGCCCAATGCAGTCCATACTGAAAACTCTTGAATAATCATCAAGTTCAATTAGAAATAGGGGTCAATCTATTCTAATTAAAAATTACACATTTAATCAAGATGTTGCTCGCATGAAACTTGCAAAAACAGTGGTGTTGCGTGAATATCCTCTTTTCATTGTTGATCATATTAGTTTTAGAAGGTTTTGTCATGTTCTCCAACCTTTGTTTAAAGTTATCACTCGCAATACATTGAAGGCTAATATAATGAAGGTATATGATGCTAAAAGGTCCAAAGTTGTGAAATCACTTGAAAAATAAGTCGCGTTGCAATAACTACTGACATGTGAACAACCACTAATCAAAACCAGGAATATATGTCTATCACAGCTTACTTCATAGACAATGACTGGACTTTGCAGAATTAGCTTTTGCAGTACATATTTATTAACTTGTTCTTCTTATCTATCTATCTATTGAATGCTTTATGATTTAACTGTAGAGAACTTGGTTGTAATGTAAATGATAAATGAATATTTGTTAGGTATACTTATGTTCTTGCTCCACACACTGTTGAAGAGCTTGCTGATGTTTTGTCTAACTGTATTTTTTAGTGAAATTTGGAAACAAATTTATCTACATTAACGATTGATAATTGCAGCACTAATGATGCCATGATTGCCTATATTATTGACAATTTAGATCATTGTTCCTTTATTTTGGGTGGAAGTCTCTTTTATATGTGTTGTTGTGCTCACATATTAAATTTGATTATGAAAGATGGAATGTCAACAATACATGGTTCTATTGAGAAGATTAGGGATAATGCTTCTTTTTGGACTGCAACACCAAAGAGGGAAGAGAAATTTATTGATGCTTGTTGACATAGTGGTATTCCTTATTCAAAGAAATTGGTAAATGATTGTAGAACAAGATGGAATTCCACGTATTTGATGCTTGTTTCTACATTGCCATACTATGATGTTTTTCAGTGTTTGAAGCCAAGAGAACCACAATATAAGTCTTTGCCAAGTCTTGATGAGTGAAAAATGACAACTAAAATTTGTAATGCCTTGGAAATATTCTATCGTGTCACTGACTTATTTTCAGGAACACAGTTTCCAACCTCTAATGTTTATTCTCTTCTAATACTACACTTCAAGCTATCGCTGAAACTATGATT
This sequence comes from Abrus precatorius, assembly GCF_003935025.1. Lineage (NCBI taxonomy): Eukaryota > Viridiplantae > Streptophyta > Magnoliopsida > Fabales > Fabaceae > Abrus > Abrus precatorius. Next base: position 4,272,398 of record NW_020874362.1, on the reverse strand, counting down.
CCCAAGTTTGAGAAGTATTGGGGCTCTATTAATAGTGTAATGGCATTAGAGGCTATTTTGGACCCTAAATTTAAAATGAAGTTGTTGAATTATTTTTTTCCTCTTATGTATGAAACTGCAAGCACCAAATAATTAAAAAAAGTGAGAATATTATTGAAAGATTTGGTTTTTGAGTACCAAAATAAGGAAATGAGGCTTAATCATGCAGTTAGTGTTACTGTTTGCACTTCAACTTCCACATTGATGAATTCAGAGAGTAGTTTAAGAAAAAGTGATAGTTTGATTGACTTTTTACAATATGTTCAAGAGACTTCTTCTAATGAATTTGTGAAGTCTAAGTTAGATTACTACTTAGAGGAGCCGGTATTACTTAACCAATCAAATATGGATAAGTTTGACATATTGGATTATTGGAAAAATATTGGAATGAAATATCTAACTTTACAAAGAATTGCTAAGGATTTCTTTTGCTATTCCTATCTCAATTGTTGATTCAAAATCTGCTTTTAGCATTGGTGGATAATTTTTGACTCCACATCATAGTTCATTGAATGAAGACACGGTTGAAGCAATTATGTGTTCTCAAAATTGGATACATAGTATGGTTGAAGGTAATAAATGATACTTTTACTTTCTATTTTTTATATGCATTAAATTTGATCTAATAGGAATATATCACTAAGTTCCTTGAAATTGAAGATGGAGTGTTGCACAGTAATAGAAGACAAAGATGTTTCCGATACAATGGTAAGAAAATTTTATAATGTTAATTTGTAAATTTATTTTTTCTTAACGTTAAAATTTACTTGGTTTTTGTTTTGTAATAGAGTACAACTTGATTGTTTGAAGATTTCACATACTGATTAGTGATGCAAATCATAGAAGTCAAGGATTTGAAATATCATGTTGTTATCTTATTTTCATGATAGTGTTGTATTTTTCCTTAATGTTACAACTTACTTATTGTATTGTTATATTGTATTTGATGGTATAAACAATTTACTTTGTTTTATTAATTTTTATATATTGTGTAACATAAGTGGGAAAAAATTACCTTTAGAGAATAGAAAATGTAACCTTTTAGAAAATGATAATAGTATGAAATTATAGTTTTTAATGTTTTTTTATTTTTTATGTATTTTTGGGAAAATTCATTGGGATCCGCGGGGAATCGGGAAACAAGGATGGGGAAAAATCTTCCCATGGCAGGGATCGGGGACGGGGAGTAGGGAGTATTCCCTGCTCGTGGGTGCCACTGCCAAATTAGCCAAGGCCCTTCAAATAGAGCTAGTTTATAGTCATCGAAATTTTTAATTTTAAGTCCAAAACTTAAAAGTTACCATTCTTATCCCATAAAACCCCCAACTTTTGATTAAGAAAATTAAAGCTCACTGATTTTCTTAGGAGTTTAACTATTAGGGAAATTTCCATGGTGAACACCATAGTTTGTAATCTTGATGAGGAACTTTAATGTCAAGGAATAGGTTTTGGATGTCGTTATTGTCTAAAGAAGGATCCTCACTTTCTAGAGGAATATTAAGCTCTTCTAGCACATATCTAACTATTTCCTCGTCACTTAATACCATATTTATGTTGTTTGATGCAAGAACTTTATCCCTATATGACATGCAGATAGAAGAACTAAGAATAGACAAAACCTAATTTAACAATGAAGAACAAAGAGAATCTTCTTGCACGTGTTTGTCTAGATTTTCTTGACCTTTTTCTTGCTACGAGCCATTAGATCCACCTCTTTTGTAGAATGTTTTTCAGCTTCTACCCTTGCCATGGAAGCTTCCTTATATGAAACAAAGGAGAATAAGAGCAAAAGCCCTTAAAATTAAAATTGCTAGGATACGCGTCTTAGATAAATTTAGAATCACGGCAGCGTTATGAAGAAAAGGATAAGAAAAAGGGTTAAAGAAAACCCTAGCAAAAAGAAAATATGAAAAATCACTTTAATATGATAAACTATCGAAATGAGAATGAAATAATTTAAAATATTGTTTATTAGAGAATAAAAAAGTATGATTTTTAGTCTGTGAAATAATACAAAATTATGAATAAAAATAATGTTTATAATAAAAAAATAAATAGTTTTTCTTTTTTGTCTTTATACCTATTGAAATTTATATATTTTTTCTTTTTTAATACTAATCTATCAATATTTCCCATATTAGTGTCATAATTCTCCAAGTTTAATTATTAAAGTTATCATTAATTAATTTTTTTTAAATGATTAACAAATCTTTTTTTTTTTTGTTGATAAACAGGGCTTAAAGCCCAATAAAATAAAACCTAAGCACACATACTAGGTCACACAGTTCCAACAACATCTAATCTAAGAAAAGGAACCAAAGAGCAGTAGACCTTATCAAAAAAGGAAGCCTAGACCCTAAGATCAGGGCCTATTTTAGCCAAACAATCAGCATAATGATTTGCCTCTTTAAGAATATGATTAAATCTAACAAACTTAATATATTTGAGTAAGTCCCTAATTTTGTTGATGATAGAGAATAAAGGGTGACTACAATGTTGAACATTAGTAACTAAGGAAATGGCTTCCCTTGAGTCACACTTTATCCAAATAAAATGGATATTTCTAGAAATAGCCAGATTGAGACCCAGTAGATTCCCATAGCTCACTGGTTGTTAGGGAGCAAAAGTCCAAGGATTGATAAAAACTAGCTATGAAAGTTCCAAAGTTGTCCCAAATCAAGCCACCATAACTAGCAAGCCCTAGAGATTGAGAAACAGCTTCATCAGTATTAAGCTTTAACTGTCTGTCTAAAGGAGGTTGTCATTTCACTTGCCTTTGGATTTCCCTAGAATCTGAAACAGAATAGAAGGTAATCAACATCATAGTCAATTTTAGATAATAAGGCTTCTGTACTCAGAGCATTATTTTGAAAAATAAAATTGTTTCTATTTTTCCATAGATTCCAAATAACAACACCAAATAAAATATGACCAAAGCTGAAAAAATGAGCTCAATTGTCAGGGGGGAGAAATTGTTTCCAGATAAATTGGACAACCCAGCAATCCCTTAGGACATGAATAACAGACTCTTAAGCTTCCAAGTATCTAGAACAGAGAGTTGATCCTATCATATTACGGCTAAATATTTTCTTATTGTTTAAAAGTCTACCGTGGGTAACTTTCCATAGGAAAGCAGAAATTATAGGAGGACCTTCCCAACCTTAGACCATCTTAAAAACATTACTAATATTGGGAGAATGTTGATTCTGATTCATAAGTAAACTATAAGCAGATTTAATAGAAAAAAAAACTATTATGGGTTAAATTCCAGAAAACATGATCCTAACCACTAGATAGCAAAAGAGGAGGGGTCAATTTGGGCAATTAAATCACACATATTTGAGGGGAGAAAATTACTAATTTTACCTCAATTCAAACTGCCTTGATTAGCAAAGAGAGCCATAGAGTCATTAATCTCATTTTCATGAATTGGCATAGCTAGATAAAACATGCTTGTCATGGAGCCATCTGTTTGGCCAGAACCTAACTAAAATCCCATCCCCTAAAGTCCAACCTAGGCCTTTGTAAAAGCAATTCCAGATGGAGATCAAACTCTTCCATTAAGGAGAAGAATTATGATTACTCCCACTATCAGGATGTTTACCTAGGGAAAATTTATATTTGCTGTAAAGGACCTTAGACCAAAGCCAATTTAGGGAGATAATTAACCTCCAACAAAGCTTCATTATATAAGCTTGATTAAGAAGATTAATATTTTTGAATCCCAAACTTCCTTCACTTTTAGGCTTACAAATCTTATTTCAACCAATTAAATGACATTTTCTTCCCTCTAAAGACCCCCAAATAAATCTCTTACATATATTACTAATCTCTTTACCAACAGCTTTAGGGATGATCATAGTTTGCATAAAGTAATTAGGGATATTCATGACATTGGACTAAGCAAGGGTAATTATACCTGCGAAAGACAAAGACTTCATTTTCCAGCCTGAAAGTTTCTTCTTAATCTTATCAATTGAACAAGCAAACATATGCCTAAAGGGACTAATATGACTTATAGCAATACCTAAATAATTCCCAAATTGATTAGACTCTTTAAATCTTAAGGAAAGACTTATATTCTACCTAGCAATAGAATCACAGTTTCTAGAAAAATAAATAGAGGATTTATTCTTATTAATAAAAAGACTAGAGGCCTCACAAAACTCAATTAAGACGACATTTATTATTTTAGCATTATGGAAATATGCTTTTACAACTAAAATAATATCATTTGCAAAAAAGAGGTGAGATATTTTAGTTCCTAGAGTATTAAAAGAAAAGGGAGTCCAGTCACTATTATTGATCTGATCTTGGATAAAATGGCTTAGTCTCTCAATGTATATTACAAAAATATAAGGAGAGATAAGATCTCCTTGGCGAATGCCCTTACTAGGGGTAAAACTACAGTCCTGAAACTATTCCAATTAATAGACATTGAAGGAGTAGAGATACATTGATTTATGATATCAGAAGTCATTTGTGGTTGAACCCAATTGGCCTACCAGTTTCAGAAATAAAACTCCACCTAATTTTATCATAAGCTTTCTCTAAGTCCAGCTTAATGATCATAAATCCAGACCTATGTCTAAGCTTATCAAAAGAATGAATGAGCTCCTACAATATGATAACATTATCAATATCCTGCCTTCTAAGAACAAAACTAGTTTGATTAGTAGAGATAATATTAGATAGAAAACCCCTAATTCTATTAGCTAATATTTTTGTTATGATTTTATAGCTAACGTTACATAAAGAAATAAGTCTAAACTGCTTAAGATGTTCAGGGTTTTCTATTTTGGGAATCAAGGTGATGACAGTCTCATTAACAACAACAATGTTCTTAAAATTAAGGAAATATTAGAAGTGAACGTAAAGATAAAAGGGGATAAAAAGTTTCATTGATTCTTAAAGAATACTGCATAAAGGCCATCAGGGCCTGAGGTTTGAGATTCTCTGTGCTAAAAAGAACAGTCTTAACCTCTTCTAAGGTCAGCTCAAATTCTATTATGGCTCTATCAGAATCACTAAGAGGGGAAAAGTAAAGATTGTAGAAAAGGGGCCACACACAAGACTTTGATTAGAATAGAGGTTTTTGAAGTAATCAACAGCAAGGTTTTGAAGGTTCCTAGGATCATATCCCTAAACATTATTTTCATCTCTAAGGGCCTTTATTCTATTATGTTGTCTCCGAATGATCACAGCCTTGTGGAAGAAACTATTGTTTCTATCACTTAATTTGACCAAGTTAGATTTGTATTGGTGAAACCAATAAGATTCCTCATGATTAAGAATTTTCTGGTACTCCATCCACAAAGACTTCATAAGATTACAGAGAAAAGAGATTATTTTACTTCCTAACCTTCCTGAAATTTCTCTAATCCTGTTCAACAACCTCCTTTTCCTATTAAAAATATTACTAAAAACATTCTTATTCCAATAACTGATATTGTTTTTAAAGTTAGAGACATTTTCAGTGCAAGATCTTGGAATTTCCATAAAGATTCAAGATTTAGACCTATAAGGTTCAACATGCTATGACTTCCCTTACGGTTTTCTTGGAGACTTCTTTGAAATTGTTCATTAGATGCATAATTTCCTTACTTTCTTGCTTTAAACTATTTTTATAATTTTCTTTTTCATTACAAATACTGTTAGGAATTACAGGCTATGAGATGTAAGTTTTTTCCTTACCTAATCTACTAGGTTTAGGCACTATCCTAGACTTAGGATTCTTCTTAACATTCTCACTCATTTTCTTACTATTGGAAAAGTTACTATATGTCCTAGTATGATTAGGTACTTTATGAGACATAACATTCTTTTGATTATTCTCTAATGTTTTATCATTGACTGACCTTGAATCCTGAGATACTTCTTGGTTTGTTTCTCCTAAGATATTGAATCTAGATTCAAAGGGAATTTCTCTTAACTTTCCAGATTTTGAAGAGTTTCATAAGGATTAGGGTAACTAAATTTCTTCCTAAATTATTTTTGAGCAAACATCCAAGGGCCAAAATGATTACCCTGCTTGCCATCCTTACTTTCAAGAATTCTCAAATTCAAATCCTTACTCATGCTTACCATATTAGTTCCTTCTTCTTTATTCTTCTTAGAATTTCTATTAAGATTAACATCCTGTTCCATGTATAGTTGATTTTGATGCACAATGATCCCATATTGTTCTTGCTTATGCCCATATTTCTCGCATTTAAAACAAATCATATGTAACCCGTCATACTCAACTTTGAATTTCTGCCCTAAAACCTTAAAAGTAAGCACTAATTTCCTTCTAAGATCTATCTCAACACAAATCCTTGCAAGCTTACCTTTAGATAATAAGGAAGTATAGAGCTCTAACTTAAGTGTTGACCCTAGGCAAGCTCCTACTTGCTATAGAAATTTGCTATTATACAATTCCAGAGGTAGGTCAGGGATACGAACCCATACTGCAATTTTCTTTAGGTTGTACTCCCTAGTTTTAAACAGAGGTGGAGACCTGTGGACTCCACCTCTGGACTAGAAAGTAATAATCTAATATTAACCAGGGTCCTTCAAAGAGAGTATGTTTATAGTCCTTCATGCTCTCAAATTTAACAAGAAAAAAATTGTTAGTTAGATTAAGGACTTTTAGAGCCCCATTTTTTCTCCCAAATATTAATAATTTTCTAATTTAGGTAGCTGAAGCTCACAATCTTCCCTAAAAGCTTGACTGTGAGGGTGCACCTCCATGGAGAGCACCAAACCTCATAGTCTTTTAAGGGTATTTTAAGCTCAGGGCATAGATTTTGGTCATCATTATTTATTTCATCAAAATTTTCCACTTCAGGATTAATATTAAAGTCTTCTAAAACTGATTTTAAAATTTCATCATCAGTCAGCACAAGATCTAGATCATTTGATCCTAAGACTTTATATTTATATGATATAGATGCAGAAGAAGCAAGGTTCAAAAACATCTGATGAGGGTTTTGATCTTCAGGTCGTTGATCTTCTTACATGTCCTCCTTTTGCTCCTCCAAAGACTCCTCTGGCCCTATCTTTACTTTCTTTGTGCTTCGATCAACCAAATCTAACTCTTCTATCGAACATTTCTCCACCTCTTGCTCCTTTATCTTTTCACACTTTCTCTGACCCAGGAACTGTGCTTCAAAACCCACAGCTACAGTTCCTCTTCTTGCCTTTCCGATTTTACCTCCCCGATCTTGCTGGACCAAGTGCTCTCTGGCTTGCTAGGGTGAGAACCTTAACGACACTTCTCACTCTCCTTTTCTTGAAGAAAGACTGACCTTTCTTGGAGCCTCGAGGACCATTAGTGGCGTTTTTTCACTTTACCTACGGGTGGTACAGAGTGAAAAATTAAAAATTCATACTAAAAAATCTTTCTTATATGGCTAATAATAAAGAATCGCATTGCTGATGTTAGTTTCATTTTTCAGCTTAACATCTAAATTCATCTTTAAATTTTATTTTGATCTCAACCTTGTTTGTTTATATTTATCTATTCACTATCAAATTTTAATAAATTTATCTTAAATTAAAATTATGTTAAACCTTAACGACACTTCTCACTCTCCTTTTCTTGAAGAAAGACTGACTTTTATTGGAGCCTCGAGGACCATAGTGGCATTTTTTTACTTTACCTACGAGTGGTACAAAGTGAAAAATTAAAAGTTCATACTAAAAAATCTTTCTTATATGGCTAATAATAAATAATGGCATTGTTGATGTTAGTTTCATTTTTCAGCTTAACATCTAAATTCATCTTTAAATTTTATTTTGATCTCAACCTTATTTGTTTATGTTTATCTATTCACTATCAAATTTTAATAAATTTATCTAAAATCACAATTATGCTAAAGCTTAAAGTATGTTTGATTTACTTTTTAAAAACATGTTTTAGGTTTTAAAACTTTCTTTGTACTACAATTTATTTTTAAAAACTAAAAACTAATTTTAAAAAGTAAATTAAACATGCTCTTACAATTTGATTTTCCTTCTAAAAATATTTTTTTATTTTAAAAAAAATATTTTTAAAAGAGAAATCAAACATACTTTAAAACTATCTTATTTAGGGATGATTTAAATTTTTATATTTTCAATTTTTAAAAATTAAAAAGTATATATATGCACACACACACACACACACACACATATATATATATATATATATATATATATATATATATATTTAGGGATGATTTAAACACACTAATTTTACAATAATATTATTATATTAATTAATACTAATAGGAATCATGCATTTAACTTAGTAAAATATTATCTTATGAGTTCCAAGCACCTATCAACCTTTATCAAATATAATTTATACATATCAAATAAACACATGCTACTTTCATTATATGGAGTTTTCATTTATTAGGATCTTCTTCAAATTCCTAGCTTTACTTTTCCTTTTACTCATATACTTCCTCTACGCCCCTATGACAATAATAAAATATGTGTGATATAAAGTTACATGCCTAGTAGGCATGCTTCCTTTAATGTGCATGTGACAATAAAATATGTGTGATACAAAGTTACATGTCTAGTAGCCAATAATTGAAGAATAATTTTTATAAGTATTTATCTAGAGAGAAAATGCAAGTAAAACACAGAAAGAAAAAATAATTAAAGAATAATTTAATATAACATACATTAAAAGAACACTTTGGTTGTTGGTATGTCATATGTAACATTAGCATGAGAAAGAACAAAGTAATGAGAACCAAAAATAGTATTGGCAAAGGTGCAGAGAAAGAGATTATGCCCATAAAATTGGTCTCATTATAAAAAATAAAATAATATTTTTGAGTTTAAAAATTAAATTAAAGGTGTTTCAAAACTTAATTAAAAACTTTCCATTTTAGCCAAGAATGTTTAATTTTTTAAATTTACATTGAAAAATTACACAAATAAAAAATTTGTAACAATTTCAAATAAGTCTTTATTACTTCGTTTTTGTCTTAGAAGATTAATTGGAAGTCATTGTATTTTATTCAAAGAGTATAAAACTTGATATGTGACTCAGGACATTAACACAATAACAAATAATGTAGTGAAATCAAAATCATTAACTTATAAGAATCTATGAGAATTAATAATAAATATTATAGCAAATAAAGAAAAAAAAATAAAAGTGAGCATCAAATTGTTTAACATTGTGAATATCCAATTTTATCCAGGTTTCATCTAAAAAATATATAAATAAATAAATACATAAATAATAAAATAAAAATAAAAATTAGATAAGAATTTAAATTTTAGGTCTATAAGAGGTTAGAATTTTAAATTTTAAATATGTAGATATTTAGGTTAATGGAGAAAAAAAATGATTAGTGGGTAGATTTTAAGGGAAGTGGATGAGATGTTTAAGAAGAGTGTAAAATGTGGCCATTGAAAAAATTGGAAGGTGGAACTTTTTTTAAAAAAATAATAAAAATAATAAATTAATTAATTAAATAGGATCTAGGTTTAGAAGGTGTGACTATAAATGGGAAGCTTGAGTCTTTAGAGAGGATTTTGACACTATTTTTTTTATGGGAAACCAATAAAGAGAATCAAACTTTCTTGAAGAGCACGGGAAACAAAGAGAGAAGAAGAGAGAGTGAGAATTGAAAGAATTTGGGAGACAAATAAAAGGAAATGGAAATTCAAGGGAGCACAATGAGACAATGAGACAAAGAGGAGGGGAGATAATTGCAAATAATCAACATTCCAAAAGAGTCAACATTCTGAGAGCATTCAAAAGCTTGAGATCAACAAAAGAGAATAAGGCTAGAGGGTTGAAAGAGGAGATCTTACCGTGAATCCTAAATCGTCACAAGTAAGTTCCTTTTTTCTTCTTTTTCTTTCTTTTTTTTTTTTTGTCGTTGTTGTGTGCTTCTCTCTTATCCCCATTTATTCATACAAGATTTAATGTTTTTTTAACCCAAATATTGTCCTGTCTTACAAATCAAACCTTTCTAACCCCTAACATCCTCTTTCTTTACAAACCTAAAGGAAAACTTAACTCTAACACTAAAATATCCTTTTGCAAACCCTAAAACATTTATTTTTCTCTTAAAAATATCTTTTTTTGTAAACTCTAAAACATTTTCCATCCTATAATATCTTTTTTGCAAACTCTAAAACATTTTTTAACCTTAAAATATCTTTTTTTTGTAAACCCTAAAATGTCCATTTTGCAAACCATAAAACAATTTTTTCTCTTAAAATATCTTTTTTGCAAACCCTAAAATATTTTCTAACCTTAAAATATCTTTTTTTGTAAACCCTAAAACATTTTCTATCCTAAAATGTCCATTTTGCAAATCCTAAAACATTTTCTTTCTAACCTTAAAATATCTTCTTCTTCTTTTGTAAACCCTAAAACATTTTCTATCCAAAAGTGTCTTTTTTTGCAAACCTTAAAATAATTTTTAAAATCCCAACTATTCTTTTTTTACAAACCCTAAAAAGTAATTTTTTTTAATTCTAGCAATTTCACAAATTATAAAAATCTAAATTTTCCAAACCCCAAAAATGCTTTTTTTTTTCGTAAGTCCTAAAGATTTCAATTTCTTTACAAATTCCAAAATTCTTATACCATTACTTGAAGCCTGCTTTAAATCATGTAGGCTCTTTCTTAGCATACACACATAGTCTTCCTTTATATAAATCTCTTCCTCCAAATTACTATGAAGGAAAATAATTTTCATGTCATCTGTTTTACCTCCAAATCAAGATTGACAACCAAACTCAAAATGACTCTATGGACAACATCTTCAGCATATATGAGAAAATCTCATTAGAATTAATATAATTTCTCTTGTTTGAATCCTTTCACTACACATTTAACTTTGTACCTCTGAGATGCAGAATTATGCTCTTGTTTCACCCTGGATATTCACCTATATTTTAAGGCCTTCTTTCCTATAAGTAATTTTACCAAGTCCTAAGTGCGATTATCATACAAATATGTCATCTCATCTTGCATTGTATCCAACAATTGTTACTTTACTTCACTCTCCAATGCCTTTTCAAGATATTCAAGTTCTTTATTATTTTTTAAGGTCACATACTCATTAGAAGAATACCTAGTAGATGGTTTCCTTTGCCTGTTGGATCTCCTAAGTTAGGCTTGAGGTGGTGTGGGAGCATCATCAAGATTCTCACCAAAGTGTTTCATACAATTTGTAACCATATTCATCTAGGCCAATGAAGATGCATTGCTTAATCTTCAAATCCAACTTGAATCTTTTATCCTTTGGAACATACACTAAAGACTCACAAAACCAATTTTTTTCTTGCGCCTCAATATTAAATGCAACTGCAAAATTAAGATTAATAACATGCATTGACATGTAAAGTGCCTCACTCCATAAATGCTTAGACATTCTTGTTTTGAGAAAACATACACTTAACTTTCAATTAAAATCATGTTCATTCTCCCTATTAAACCATTTAGTTAGAGAGTTAGAAGAAGAGTTTTAAGAAGAATCTTTCATGTATGATACTTTGTTGCTAGTAATAAAATATCAGAGAGTCTACAATACCCGTCACTATTGTTAGCACAAATATATTTAAGCTTCTCAATCACTTGATCTTTTATCTTCAAAACATACATTAAACTCTAAAAAAAAGAGTAAGATATATTTAAAAATCTTATTATTATTATTATTAAAATTGACCTGATAGGTCAACCTACCTTGCATCCACTTTTTATCCAGTGTTTTTAAGCATACAGGTTAAACGAATTGACTAGTTTAAAATCCTAACATGTTTTGTAAAATTAGCAGGTTAAGCAAGTTAACTTGTGAAGTTAGACCCATTTTGTCAAACATACAAATGATGAAAGGGATTAAATTGAAACTAAATATGAAATAAAGGATAAAATAAAACAAAAATGATTAAAATATAAAAATAAAGTTAAAGAAGTAAAATATTAATTTTATCTAATATGATTCTTGTTATTAACAACAAACCTTTTTAAATGTTTTTCTCTTATTTTCACTTTATATTTTAAAATGTTACTCAATTTTTAAAATATATGTGTAATTCACAGAAAATTCATTATTAGGCTTCTAAAATTTAGCAAAGGGTAATTGTCATTAAGTAGCAAGGATATTATTTTAATTTTTTAATAAAAATTAATTTAATATAATTTTTAAATTATAAATACCTATCTAAGAATTTATAAATTTTTCTTAAACATGTATTTTGAGAGGAGAATTTAGCAAATGAACTTACAGATCCTCGAAAAATATTCATGTATCCTTCCTTATTGAAACGCCGTAGTAAATTATATATCTAATAATATTTCCGGTAAAAAAAATATTGTAGAAAGTGGAAATTTTTTCTCAGAGAATGATTTAAAATATTTTTTGTATATTATAGCGGAATAATTTATAGCGTCTCAAAGAGACACTGCAGAAATGTTTTAAAAAATAATTTTTCTGTATAGTATCTATTCACCCAAAGTAAAATCAAACAAATTATTAATATTATTATATTTTAAAAGATTTTACGAAACAGTATTCTAAGAATACTAGTTAAAAATTTAAAAATCACAAAAATTATATATTAATAGTAGTTTTTAATATTTTTTAATTTTAATAAATATCTTTAAAATACCTATTAGTATATTATAGTTCATTTTATACATTTATTTTGGGTTTTACAATGCTTTTATTTATATTTTCACTACCTTTATCAGATGGAGAGAATATACTGTGCAATTGTTTCAGACGTTGACTATTATGCTCTTGTCCTACACGGTTTCTGATTTACCACTTCGAAAACTACTTGCGTAGATAGACCCTCGTTTGAACACTCGTTCCAAAGCAACAGAAAATGGCAACATCGAAAAGGTTATTCAATTTGAGTTCTTTACTAATGGCTACTCTTTTTGCATACTCAGCATCTGTTCAGTTAAATGACCCTGGTACGCTCTATTTATCTTCATTTTTTCTTTCTTTCTTATGGGCTTTATGATTGATGTCAATTTTCATCAAGATCTAATAATTTTTTTCTAATTTTTTGACGTGGGTTTTTCTTTTTGACATAGATTGGTATGTTTGGTTTCCACTATATTCATGTGCCTGCCTCATTAATCTCACGAACTGCATCATATCAACCAAATTGAAAAGGTTAATCGCCAAAATTGTGTTATGGGTTGGGATACTATTGCACATGAAAGTTGTGTTCGAAGATTTTGTGCATGAACTAGCAGGGTTTTGGTCACTGGATCTAAGTGAGAGAGTTGTTAGGGAGAAAATAGGTAGCTTGTTAGTTGTCATATCCTCAATATTGCAAATGGAAGCGTCGAAGGTTCAAAATGATATCTCAAGTATTGTAAAATATGGTGAGATTTTAGAAGTTGAAATTCTTTTTGATTGTTCTTGTTATCGATTTGTTAAGTGCTCTCTTTCGACGCAGGGATGCTGATCTTGGTGGTTTTCAGCTACTTGCAACCTTTCGTCTTTTTTGTGGTCCTAAAAGGAGAAATGAAATTCTAGCTCCAATTCAAAAGATTACTTATTTATTATTTGTTGTAATGTATAAAGTGAGATCTCAACTCTTGAATGTTAACGTTTTTTGAGTTAATATTTTTAACTTCCAATAAAAGAACAAAATAGATTTTTTACGTTTCTATTATTTTCAATAACACTTACATAATTATTATAACTTTAAACATATATTAAAAAACAGTTTTCCTTTTTCTGAAAAACTCAAATGAACAGGTCATTAAGGCACTAAAATTATTTTGATGTTCAACTAATCAGTTATAAGGTGATAAATTTAAACTTTGATACTATCTTTGAAAAAAATTATAAGTTATAATTTATTTTTTGATGATTTAATTGCACTTTTAATTCTTCAGTTTAGACAAATTTTTAGAGAAGTACTTATACAAAGTAAATGAGTACAAAAATTGAATTAAACATTTTTTATAAGATAAAAATAACTTATCTTCTTAAATTTTAGATAAGTTAAATAAGAGATTTTTAAAAAAATAAAAATAAAAATTATTTTAAAATTATTATAAAAATTTTATTTATTTTTATATTAATTTTTTTCTTTTAAGAATTTTTTTAGAAATTTATCCAAATTGCATTTATATGTAATTTTAGTTTTCTAAATTTTTTGGGCCAATTAATCTAGTAATGTATTCTTAACTATTGACTAAAATTATTAAAATTATGTGCGTCTCATTTTTTTTCACTCATAATTTAATTTTTTTTTTTGTACTTTTATAACTTTTAGTAAATTTTAGTCATAATTAAAAGTATATTAAAAGAGTGGATTAGATAGTATATTATTAGGATTCCTCTTTCTAAAATTATTTTAATTTTCACTAATTTTTTTCACCTAAAACTCTTAACTCCAATTTTTCACTTAGAATCTTTATAAATTGAATTAATTGCAGTATCTACTATTCAAAATTAACCGATAAAAATATCATTTTTTATCTTAAATAAAATTAAAATTAATTTTTTTCCTCTTCAAACCCTATTCTCACATCTTGGAAATTTTTAAATTTTTTATCAATTGTTTATTTGATGGAAACTAAATTTTGCATAGTTTGAAAAAAAAAACAGAAGGACTTTAGCTCAAAACACTTTAAGGGACCATGATATCATGCAACCCAAACTAAAAGTAATAAAAGTAAAATTAAATAGGTTTTCATCTACACCCTGAATCTATATTCAGTTAAATTGGGCTGAAGTCACTAAAGGTTTAGCTGTATTTCCTTTGCTAAATGTTTGACACAGGAGGTTTTATTTACTTTTAAATGGTGTTTTTCATTAAAAACGACATTTCAATCTCACAAATTAGTGTTAAGTGCACGAAATTTAGTGAATGATTTATGTTTTTTTTTTAGGGTGGGAATGAAAAAGGAAAAGAGAACTAAGGACATAAGAGATATTAATTTTTGTGTTTAGATTTGAAGGGAAATAAGAGAAAGGAAAAGATAAAGTGGGTGGGAGCCAAAAATTATAATGCCTCCCCTCAATTTAGGAGAATACACGAAGATAATATATGATTTTTTTTAATCATTTCATTAAATAATTTGTATTTAAATAATATTATAATAAAAGTTTGATCTTATATTAAATTAAATTTTTACAAGAATTTAATTTATATACATTAACTGTGTATTTTTTTTTAAGTATCACTCAATCATAGATTATTATATCAGTTAAAATTCTTGATTTTTGTAATAATAAGTATAAAAACTGTATTCACGATGTATTTTTCTAGTTGACAAAATTAATTAAAAATATAAAATTTAAATTATTAAATTAACTTTAAATAAATAAAAATCTGAATGGAATATGGAATAAATAAAAAATGTGATTCCAAATTCTTAGGGGTTGTTTGTTTTGGTTTTAATTTTTAAAAATTTTATTTTTAAATTTTTTTTAAGAAAATAAAAATAAAACTTATGTTAACAAACAAATTATATTTTATTTTTACTTTAAAAAAACTATTTTTAAAAACAGAAAACAAACATTCTCTTACTCTTTTGTTAAGACTTTAAATTGTTTGATTATATTCTATTAAAAATTCCTACTAAAATTCTTAAATTTCTAAGTCTTTTAAAATTAAATATCCAAATAACAAATTTTAACCAATAAAATTATAAATTCTTTCAAATAATAAATTATTCACTTAAAATATCTTATTACCTAAATGCACTCTAGCATTGAGCAAATGGAGTTAGAATATCGATGCAAATATTATTAATATTTGAGAAAATTAATATCAATATTTTTGAAAAGAAATATTCAATTTTAAAGGCATAAAATCTGAAATTGGTCATGAAAAATAAGTAATTCTTCAACTTAGTCTCTAAAAAAAATATTAAAGTTAGTCTTTGAATATGTAATTTATCATTTATTTTAGTTCTTAAAAGATAGATAATCCTTCAATTTAGTCTCTAAAAAAAATCATTAAAATTATTCTTTAAACATGTAATCTATAATTTATTTTACTCCTTCATCAATAATTGATTAATTCTTATAAATATGAGAACAAGACATGTTAATTAATTATTTTTTTATCATATTGTAATTTTAAAATTTAATTGTAAAATAAAAAAAATTATAATTTTTAAAAGTAAGTTGTGTAAAAAATATAAAATAGAAGGTCGAAATATATATTTTATATAATACAGTATGTATTATAGTTCTTGGTTTTATTGAAATATTTTATATACATATCACTTTAATAAAATATAAATTAATATTATTTAAATATAATAAGTCATAAAAAAATTTATTAATCAATAAAATGATTTGTGACCATTAAAAAAAACTGATTATTCTATTAGCAATACTATAAAATAGGGATTAGTTCTAAATTTGTTTAGAAATTAAAATGAATGATAATTTATATTTAGAAACTAATTTTAATATCTTCTTTTAATGACTAAATTGAAATACTTCTTATTTTTTGGAGATTAAATTAAAATTTTAATCATTTTAAAGGACGTAAAAAGTTTAAATTAAAAAGTATCATATAATATATTTAGAGATATAAGATATGTAGCATGTTTGTAACTATATTTGGACATGTTTTAAGCATCATAATAATATAACTATAACTAATAACATTAGAATAAACATAAATGTAAGATCGAATGAAACATGAATCTAAAAATGACTTCATTATATTTTTAGATTCAATCTCAATTTATTTTAATTTTGTCATGACAGGTTCAATTTTGGATGTTTGCAATGGTGGAGGTAAGTGGCAGAAAAGAAGATTTTGGTGGAAGGTACCTTGATTTTCTCGATGTTTGGTTCCTCCTAAATGGCTAATGCACAGATGTTTGGAGGTGAATCTGGATCTCCACTGTTTTGGCGAAGCAAATTGCCAAATTCGCTTAAACAAAAAAAGTAATTTTATTTAAATTAAAATTGTAAATAATTTAAAATTTTATTTTTTTAAATTACAACAAATTTAAAGATTTTTTTTCATCAATAACTATCTAATTATTAAATATTTTTATATATCATTTTACTAAATATTCTAAATGTATTATCTAATGTATTATTTGTTCTAAGCATTAATGATGTTTAACTATTTAAAATTGAGTTAAATTATTAAAAAAATAATAAAAATTATAAGAATAATAACTTTAAAAATTTGGTAAAGCAACAGTTAAATTTTTACATAAATTGTGACCATTAAATTTTTGTAATATGATCATATGATTTTGTATAAATATTTTTTAAATTTTTTATAATTTAAAAAAGAAAAAAAATTAAATTTTTTTACATTTTTAACTTAAATAAAAATCATTTTTTTATCAAATTTACTTAAATGAATTTTTTTAACTTAAAATAAAATTATTATTTTTTGTCAAATTCCCTTTTTAAGTAAATTTATACTGTAACTGTAGAAATTCCAAATATATTTGTAGGTGGTTCGTGAGCCTATGTGACAATGCTAACATAGATGCAACAGTTGGAGTTACATAGCATACAAATCCACTAATTGTTAGTTGAAAAACTCGCAAAGAGATGATGAGAGTGGTAGAAAAAAAGAAGAAGAGGAATACTAGAAAAAAAAATTTAAATTAAATATTAATTTTCAAAAATAATATAAATAAGTTTTAGATTTTTATTTTTTATTTTTGCAATATTGATCTTTAGATAATAAAATATTAAAAATAATATTAAACTCATCACTTAACATAGTTGAAAATGTTCGAAACTCTATCTTAAAAAACAAAATTCAAAAGTGCATATATAATTAAGTCAAAACGCAACTATTAACTGGACCTAAAGATATGCTATCTTAATCTCTTCTATTTTCAGTGTTGAAAAGTATTGTTCAACTGAATTACACTATTATGGTTCCAACCACAGCACTGTAAGTCTGGTCCAAACCTGAATATCACTGTAAGTCTACGTTCAATGAAAGTAAAAACCTAAACGTCACCTCCACAGCCCCCACCAGGCACCAGGGAAGTGATGGGTCAGCTACAGTTCATTTTATGAGTGGTGAGTCTCAGGGAACCACAGCATGTTAGCGAAAGTGGCTGTCCTTCTTGATATGTGGATCTCTGGCTTTCTTATGCAGGCTTTTTGCCATATTGTGGTAGTTAAATTTTTTTTTTATCAAAATATAGTTGTAACGAAACAAATTTTCGGTCTGAAGTGGGGAATGTCAGCCGGCATCGAGTCGTTCAAAAGTAAGACGATACTAAAAACAGAAAAAAAAAATTTAAGTAAATAAAATTTGATCAATGGTTAGAGGATAAACAAGACATGTGGCAAACTTGTTAAGAGTCATCGAGATTTGTGCCAACTGTAAGCCAGGGACGACAATAACACCATTGTTTCACGTGGATCCGGATTCAGTGTAGTCTGCGCGGAAACTGCACCGTGCATTTAGGCAAAATTTTACATTTTCGCTTAAGCGAAAATGCAAGGGCTTAAGCGAAAATAAAAAATCACGTAACGGGACGGTGCAGTTACTGCACTGAATCCGGATCCGTTCCACTTGACTTACCAAATTGACTCTTTGCATTACGCAGGACCCTTTCTTCTTCTTTGCTCGTTCATGTTTCTAGACTGCATCATTCATTTGTAGAATCACCGAAAAAAACAATACAATAGCATTTGAAATTTGTTGGCATTCAGAATTTGTTTTGTGTGAGAAAATATCTTATAAAAGGTAAAATAATAATAATATGAATGAATTTTATTTTTAAATATTATTTTTATTTAGATGACATGCATGTGGCTTTAAAATGGAGTGCAGGTAAGAGATTTGGGGCTGAGTAGGAGAGGCGGTTGTTCGTGAAGAAGAGGATCTAAATTCAAGAAATCAAACTGTTGTACAGGTGCACAAAATAACTTATTTTTAAATATTAATTATATTAATTTATGTATTTGTAACAATTGAAATTTTAAATAAATATTTTTAGAAATTATATAATATAATAATATAATATATATTATTTGTATTATTTATAATTAGTTTGTTTGAAAATATATTAAATTAAGATTATAGTAATTAAATGATATTTATTAATTATTCAATAATAAGATAAATTATTATTGTAATAAATTGATAAAATAAGAGAAAAGAAAATTATTAAATGGAAAAATATATATGAAATGCAGTGAAAATAATAAATAATTAACTTAGGATAAATAATAAATTTTATATGTTGATAGTAGATTAAGATAAAAAAAATATTTGTGAACAAAATATTAGATATAGTAAAAATAATATTTTTTTATGAAAAAAAATAAATAGTCAATTTTTTTATTAAAATGATTGTTAAAAAATAATATATACAGTTATATTATAGAATAGATAAAATATGAAAAAAATATAATAATGATAAACAAATTTAAAGTATTATATTCATAAAAATATAAATTATAAAATATAATAATTCTGTTTTTAAATTTATTTAGAATATTACATATTAAAAATAAACTTTATAATTTAAGATATAAAATTATAATTGAATAAGAATGATGGAATTAAAAAAATAATGAATTTATTGCTTACTATTAAGAATTACATAAACAAATTAAAGGTGATAAAAATATATATTTATTTAAAATAGTTGTTAATTTTAATGTAATTGTAAAATTTGTGAAAAAAATATTAGATATAGTAAAAATAATATCTTGTTTATGAAAAAAAATAAATAGAATATTTTTATTAAAATTATTGTTAAAAAATAATATATACAGTTATATTATAGAATAGATAAAATATGAAAAAAAATATAATAATGATAAACAAATTTAAAGTATTATATTCATAAAAATATTAATTACAAAATATAATAATTCTGTCTTCAAATTTATTTAGAACATAACATATTGAAAATAAACTTTATAATTTAAGATACAAAATTATTATTGAATAAGAATAATGGAATTAAAAAAGTAATGAATTTATTGTTTACTATTAAGAATTACATAAATAAATTAAGGGTGATAAAATTATGTATTTATTTAAAATAGTTGTTAATTTTAATGTAATTGTAAAATTTGGAAAAAAAATATATAAAAAGTTCTCCGTTAATTAATTGAAATATTTATTAAATTTTTCATAGTATAGTATGATATATAATAATTAATTTAGTGCATGAAAGTATGTTTTGTTTTAAAATTAGAGTAATTAAATTTGGCTATGTATTATAATAATAAAATTATGTTTAAAAGTTGTTAAATTCTTAATAAATAAAAAATTTATTTTGTATTGTTATTTAAATTTTTTAAAAGTTAAATTAAATATTTGAAATTGTTATAGTTAAATAATTGTAATAAAAATTAGGTAATAATAAATAATAAAATTATAATATTTAATAGAATTTATAATCTATTAATTTTAATGTATATAATTTTAGTTTAACTTGACAAATTTCAGAATTTATCGATCTGAATGTAGAATTTTTGGGTACTGTAGATTCAGAGGTACATGATGTGCGTCACAACCCTTATCTTGAAGCACGAGATCGTCGTCAATAGTACATACTCACACCTCATGAGGCAAGGGATCTGCTCCATTCGTTGGATTCAGATTGACGTATTGTTATTTATCTATGGAACGTTGTTTTCTATTACATATTTACTATGTTATGGCTATGATATGTTGATGAACTCTATATTTAATCGATGTTGCTATATTACTTAAAATAGTGTTATTTAAAACATTAACAACGTTTTACATAAGAGCGTAATAACATTAACAACAATCTACATTACACCTTTCAAAACATTAATAACCAACATATTGTCCCACCACATATCCTTACTCGTGATGATTACCATGTTCTGCATGTTGAGGACATTGACTTCGGTTATGACCAGCTTGTTGACACAACCTACATCTTTGTCGTGGTTGTGACTCGACCCAATGAATTTCATTCCTAATTCAAGTAGCCTTTGGTCGTCCTTTACCTCGTGCTCTATCTACATCTGGCACTAACTTCCAATCATCATTTTGTAAGATATTATTTTCGTTTCCGAGAGGCTACCACTGAGATGAATATGCGTTGACAATATTTTGTAAAGTATAAACAGGGTCCACAAATTGTCAAAAGTCTATACTCATATGAGCACAAACAGCTATAACATGTGAGCATGGATATCGGAATGCCTTAAACTTCCCGCATTCACAATAATGTGTGGATAATATGACTGTTCACTTATGACCACCCATTTGTGTCACTGGATTAAAAGCCTCTTCAACCTTAAACCTTGTTCTTTATATGTCATATCGTCGAACTTGATGTGAAGATGCTTCTTGTTGATTTTTTTTCCATAGTTTCCATTAATTTCTGATAATATCTTCCTCCATTGTTAAGCTCATTCATTGCAGTTTCACCACGCTTCACAAAATATTCCACCAATCTTGCATACGTAGCTATCACCAAGGTAGTAATAGGGAGGTTTCTTGTCCCTTTCAAGACTTTATTTACAGACTCGGACAAATTAGTAGTCATGTGCCCATAACAACGTCCTTCATCATCATAAGTCAAGGTCCATTTTTCCTTTGATATATTATCTATCCAAGTATGAATTTCTTGTGAATGTGATAGAAACGTGTTAAGCTTATTTTCAAATATTTGTCTAGAAGGTGTATATCCTGTATTTAACATAAAAAGGTCATATGTAAAAGGTTAAAAATTCAAAATTCAACAAAACTACAACATGTTTTATTATGTAAAAATGTACCTAATTGAATTAGTTTCTTCTTCAAAATGGTATTTTTGAATCGTTGGTTGAAATTGCTTGCAATGTGACGAATGCAATAAACATGATAAGCGTTTGGAGGTTGCCAACCAATATGTGGATTAGAGACTGCACCTTTTATACTTTGATGCCGATCAAAAATCAAACAGAGACCTGCCTTATTTGTCACATTTAGACGAATCATAGCTAAGAACCATTCCCATGCAGATAAGGTTTCTCCTTCCATAATGGCAAACGCAATGGGAAGCACACAATTGTTTCCATCTTGAGTCATAGCAATTAGCAAAGTTTGATAGTACTTACCATATAAAAATGTTCCATCTACCTGTATTATAGGCTTACAAAAGTTGAAAGCTTCATGACATTACTTGAACGACCAATACAATCGATGAAAAACTCGATATCTATTATCCACAACGTGACCTTAAACATAATCATTGGTTTCAATTTTGTATACAAATCTAGGAGCATATAATTGCATACACTCTAACCATCTTGGCAATGCAGCATAAGATTCATCCCAATCACCAAATACAGTAACTATTGTCTTTTGTTTTGCTTTCCATGCCTTCTTATACGAAATTGAATATCCAAATTGACCACTAACTCTCTCTTGAATTAATGTAATAGGCACTGATGGTTCTTGTTTCACCATACTTGTCTAAAGGAGTATTTCAATTAGTAGGAAAGTATTATATGTAATACGATGAAATTTAATATATTATTGCCTATTTCAAAATAATAATATTCAATTTAAAATTTGACATATCAAGAATGCATGAGCAAATAAATTTAGAATCCAACTTTAAGTGGTCTTGAGAAATTGAAGCATGTACGCAAGTATGAGCACCTCCCCATTTCGTAATTTTCCACTTGTCTGCATTTTTTGACAACGATGCTCTTACTCTCCAAGGGCATCCACTATTGTGATTGACACACTTCATAACATATGTTGTTGCTTTTGACTCCACTACAAAAAAAGTTTGTTGTTTCCTCATGGCATAATGTTTTATAGTCATTCTTACATCTTCTTTAGTGTCAAATAGTTGCCCAACATATAATGCATCTCTTTCCATCCATGATTGTGAGTCATTCAATTCAAGAAAATCTAATTCTTGATCAGGGTGTTCCCAATTAATATGAGTGTAATGTGGGGTTATATTCCAAAAAGACAATGTAGTTTCTGTATTACAATAATTCATCCATGAAATTTACACCCTCAGTAACGATTTATATATTACATATCACATATGAAAATCTATTTTTTAAATAACAATCTAAAATCATACCTCCATGTTGTTGTTGTGTTGAGGTAACTCTTGCATCACCATCGATATTGATCATGAAATCAAATTCATCATCTAAATCAGTATCAGAAAAACTATTTAATGAAATATCTCCTTCATCTTCATATTCATCATATTCATTTGTAGATCCTACATTATAAACTTATATTATTAATAGTATTTGTAACATCAATTTTAAAACTTTAAATTTATTAAAATCTTATTACCATCTTTTGTTGCATAATCATCGTCATCGCTTACATGAACATGTGAGAGTGATAAATTTACTTCTAACAGATGTGTCACAAAAGAAGATGTTTGACCGACCGCAACATTCACATATATCTCAACTACATTTCTATGATGTGATTGTTGACATACACTTATCATGCAATCTATGTCTTCATCATCATATATATCCAAAGTTGTATGGCATCCACCGTTTGTTCCAACTAAAATTCGTAAAATTAATCTAGAAATTACATGACTACTAGACAATTTCAATTTTGTATGGATCTTTCTTTTAAACATCTCAACTGTAATTCCACGTTCTATCTTATAATATAACAACAATTTCATTCATCTTGCATTCAAAATAATTGGTCATCAAAATAATTAATTTTTAATATAAAAAAATTTTGTTTAAAAATTAAATTACAATTACACATATTTAAATAATTATTTTTTAACATTATATTTTATATTTATTATTATTTTCAAACATAACAAAGCAAAATTATTTACAACATTAACACCAAAAATATTATTAAATTTATGAATAAAAAAACTTTAAAATAAATTTTTTTTAATAACTAATAAATTTAAAATATATTCATAATGCTTAATAAACCTAACCTGATTGAAAACTTCACAGTTGCTTTCTCTTCTAGCTGCACGATTGTTGTGATGAATTCTCTTTCAGTTGCACGATTGTTGTGATGAAATTTGGTATTTATAGACCTCTAAATTTGGACAAAAATATGTATCAAATTTTTATTCAAATCGGGCTGAAGCGGACGACATTGGTGTCGCACCTGACATGGACGCTACCAAAATCGTCCTAAAATGGACGACACCAGTTTCTAATGCAACATGTGTCAGCTTCCTGTTAGTCTCGTCTACTAATGGGACGACACTCTCAATAGTATGCCACGTCATCAAGTATGTCGTCCCTTTTCTGGACGACTTTGATGCCACGTAAACCAATCACGTCATTAGTCTCGGCTAGTAATAGGATAACACTCTCATAAGATGCCACATCATCACCTGTGTCGTCTTTTTTCTAAACGACTTTAGTGTAACTACCCTAGACAGAGAATTTGTTTTGAAAAAATCCTATATCGATAATTTTTTTTTTTTTAAAATTACCCCAATAAAAGAAAAAAACCCTTCTTATGCATTATGCAGTGTAAAGTATGATTACATTCTATGATCTTTCATACCTTTTTGTCAGAAACAATGACTACATTTTGCATGTAACTTCAATTTTTTACTCCACCTTTACATGTTTCAACATTCTGGTTACATGATTTTAACAGCCATTTTTCTAACATCACATCTATTGCAAGTAACAAGAAATCAATTAATAATTTTTTTATTAAAAATTAATAATATTTAATTATATAATTTTCAATAAAAAAAATTCTTATATATATTCTTATTATATATGATATACATAGGTTAAGAAAATTGTTTTAATTTATAAAAATTTTCTCATAAAACTGTCATTAAATTATTATTTCTTCAAAATAAGTTTATTCATATATGCACCATATTCATTGATTGCATGGGAAACGTTAACATGAGGATTTACCCTAGGAATAGTATCTTTCAACTCATTTTAATTTCTGTAACGCACTTAGTTTAACCAAAGCAAAAAAATAAAATAAAAACTTCCATAAATGAAAAGGGCATTTAAGAGAACTCATTTTAATTGACAAAATTAACAAGCAAGCAAACTCTATTGAGTAATTTATCAGACAAAAGAAAGGGCAGATAAGTTTAATCGTTGGACATATTTACATTCCTGCAACACTATCAAAGATGTTGAGACATGGATAGAAAGCAAAAAGAAGAAAATGAGGAAGAGAAAAGAATAACAATTGCCAATCCAGACAGCTTTAACTTGCGAAATGTCTCTTTTCCTTGGACTTCTTTTGCAGAGTGTGGGAGACAGAAGGTTGTCCCTAATTATTTCATGAAAAAAGGTGCCTAAGATACAAAAGCTGAGGAAGGGAGAGAACTGTACACAGCAAAGAATCCAAATCACTTGAACTCAATCAAGTTTAGCAGAGACAGCTGGCAATTAATACCTGGCTTCACACAGGTTGCTTGCCTCCATGAGGTGCTTTGACTTGTATTATATCATCTATTAGGGGGCATAACATAAAGACTACTGTGACCCTTCAAAGTTAGGCAGGCACTATTACCACACTGTAATCCTGAAATGTTGAGTAACTCATTTGCTACTTCATTGGGCATTCTGGAAATAATATTATTGCAACAACATGGATGTTGAGGTTGTATCTAGTACAGGCGTCCCCGGCACTTTACAGAGCCACAAAGGCAAGGTGATCCCTCACCAGGCACAAGCTCATATTGATAGTTATATGTCAATTCTTCACCCAAAGCAATCTGTTAACAAGAGACAAAGTGACATCTAATCCATGTAGTGTATATGGCTATATGCTAACCAAAACAGCCATGTCCACTATTTGCAATCATGTAGGAATTTGTAACATAGGAGGAATTTTCATTCTTGCAAAGTAAGCGATGTCCATTCTCTAATCCATAAATTCAAAAATAAACATCCATCAACCAGGATATGGAAAGCATGTTTCTTATACATCTTTGCCAATGGGCAGGTGGTCTATCTTTTCTTCTATTTTTGCTTATTTATTTCCGTCAATTTTTTTAACGATGGCAACAGTATAAAGCCTTCATGGAACTTTATGGAACACCCCCTTCCTAACACTCTATGTCATGTTCATATCAGATACCGAATAATAAAAATGTATGTATGTGCATATCCCCGAGCAATATAAATAATGGATCACTCTCAAGGAAACGTCATACATAGAAGGGTGCTTACATCTCGATTTGCATAAAGCCCAATATTTGCACGTTCACAATCCATGCTTTCTACGAGAACTTGGTAACTGATAAGATTGGGTGAGCAGCTGCAATAACAGCGATAATAACAATTGTAAGAGCAAACCGACAGGCATTTCATCAGAAGAAGAAAATATCAGAATGTTTTCAGTGATAAAATCTTATGCTTCAATCAAAATAGTATTGCTCAAAGGGAATAATAGTAAAATCTTGATCATGTTGAAAAGCACAAAAAGGAATGAATTGCACCATATTATGTTTGTCTAATCAAATAACACGACTACATAAATCAATGCTCACCTGTTATTGATGAACCTAGAGATATTTCCAAATCTAGTAGCATCAATGAAATATCGGGCCTGTCCTTCAATCAATCTACCCATATCATTAACATGAGCATTAACATCATAGAAATAACTGCAGTGTTCTGTGCCGTATCTGGTATTGAAATAGACCAAATCAGTAAAAAAGAAGAAACATCTACTAACTAAAAGAAACTACCATGATGAAGAAATGTAACCTTTTGAGCCTGTTGTGTGCCTCCTTCTCATCTAAAACCTCTCCAATGTACTCACACACAAATGTGCCACGAAGGATAGCCTCACCAGCCCTTACTGCCCATCCCTGTGAATGAAATAATAAAAAGTCAATGTAACAGGCCACAAGTGTCATTTTGAATTTATCGAAAGAAGAATAGTAGCACCTTCGTCTCTGTTTTAAATACTTCCAATTTGACCCTTATACCATTCTGCAATATTCTGTTTGGACAGATTTTATTACATCTGCACATATGGTTACACTCGTACACAAGGTAACCTTCCTGTAGTTTTGTACAGCAATTCCCAGTGTCAGACCAAAAATATTTATAGATTACTAATATAGAAATAGAGAAGGGAAACAGTTGTACTCCCAAGTCCCAACATAATAGGTAGAAATATAGAAAGTTGAGTAAAAAGTAAGCAGGAAGATATAATGTACTTGGGATTCTAATAAACTGGATATGCTGTTGTCAAACAATGCCTAACATATTTAGAACAGCTCAGATTTTATATATAATGGCAACTTATAATTAATGCGAATACCTCCAATATTATTCGACCATTCTCATCGTAAGGGAACCTGCCACGCATTGATTTCCCATACGTGTCTTTTGCATCATCATAGTCATTATCAAAAAGGTAGACATGATCACAGGTTTCAGGACAGCACGCAGAAAATGTGCAAGCACATCTCAGTTGCAGACTCTGATAAAAGAATAATAGGTTAAAGATTATTGAAAACCAATTAAAAGGATAGTGTATTCCACAAAAATACAGTCTTCACTTTGAAAAAGAAATATATATCACATAAAAGTGTAACATTTGTGATCCCTTGAGCTTAGAACCTAGTCCATTTTAGGTCCTAAAATAAACATGAGAATACATAAGCTATCGTATAACAAATAGGTGACATAACATGCATTTAGTATACAAGGAGTTCACTTCTATTTAACTAGGATTGACCAAAGAAAAAACTAAGTTACATTTAACTACCTCAGAATCAAGATTAGGTGCTTGATCAAGCATTGGTTTTGTAACATAGGTAAAGTTCTCCCAAGGTCTAGAAAGATTTATATCTTGCTCATTGGGACCATGCTTAGGAAGAGAATTTAGAATATCTTGATCTACTACACAAATCACTGGAATTGATTCCTTCCCAAAGCTTATGTCATCACACAAGACTATAGCCTTTTGTAAGGATCCTATTTTTAGATGGTGTGAATCGATGATGTAGTGAAACTCATCCACCTCCGACTCATTACTTGCAGGATCTGATAAATTTACAGATTTTAGCTTTAGGAAACCATTAGAAAGAGATACTAATGGAGAGAGCTGCCTTTGGTCTTTCAAAACCTTACAACCTCTAGGACAAATGAACCCCTCCTGGTGCCAATTTACCAGAATGTTATATTCGCTGCAAAGTTTTGCTGCCTTCAAATAGAGCCTTTCAGGCAGAATTCCGTAGTTCTTCTCAAGCGAGGCTTTAAGACTAACTTTGCAGCAAGCAGAACGAACAATTGACAAGATATCAAGATTGTTAGGCCGAGGTTTAGTCTTCTGAATCTCAGGAAACAAAATTTTTGCAACTGCTGAGCATTGATACCCTGCCAATTTACCAATATTTGCTGTCTCGGATAGATTTGATTGAATGGTTGTTTCCACCATGTCAAGTGACTTTGTTGCCTGAATGCGTCTCTTTAAATTAGCATTAGCCCTATTCCTGATCCTAATAGAAGCTGCTGATAAACCTTTTTTAAATCTAGGACGGCTAAGTCTGCCAGCTTTTAATCTATGAGTATAATGACGAATTCCCCTCTTCCCAGAGGGGCCGCTAACTGGATTACGTCCCATATGAGCAGCTTGATGATGGCGACCTAGGTCAGGTAGTAAATAAAATTTCAGCCCACAAAACCTGCAAACAAACTTCCGTGAACCACCTGGATTCTCAGAATTATTTTCCAAAGAAGCTGAATTTCCCTGCTCAAGTTTTTCTGGAGAATCCTTGCAAGTAGGGGAAGTTTGCTTCTCAGGAGCTTTTGATGGCTTAAATTCAGCAGGGTGAACTGATAAAACGTGCAGCCATAACTGCTCCATATTTCCAAAATGACTACCACAAGGAATACATTGGAGAAGCAAGCACTGCTCAACAAACTGCACATGATGTCTCTCCTGAACATGGGTTTCCAATAGTTTCTTGTTAGTAAATGAATCTAGACAAATGGCACAAGCATAACCTCTGAACAGCCACTGTGCTTCCTTTTTATGATTGTCCATCCAATGGTTACCAAGTGTTCGGTCGTCAGGAAATTTTGCACAGCAAAGCTTACACTTAATGGGATTTTCATTATCAAAGCTGTCCTTAATTAGGGAAGGAACAAGAGGTGGTCCTTCCAATGCTGAGGATATATCTATTTCATCATTGAATCCCCAAATCAATTTGATTCTCTCCTTTTCACTATGAACCAACTTTGTAAGGAATTCTCCAACACTAGTATCTTTTGAGGCTTCGGTCAGAGCCCATTGGAACTGAACTTCCTTGGAAACTGGATTTCTTAGTGACAAAATGCTTTTGAATAGCCTGTAAAAAAGTTCGCATGCTTTATGCAGATGCACCTTTTGTTCCCATGAGCGGCAGTCCCTTAAAATTTCTGTGAATACTTCTTTTGATATTATCCTACTCTTCCCATTCCTTGCACGTTTAAGCCAGCTTGGAAGGTGATTTTCACAGTACAAGAAATACCACTTGGGTGCTTCCGAACAAGAGTCCTTGTTATCATATGGAGGAGAGCCTATACAGTGAATTGCCTCCATTGCAATTGGATCATTGCCACAAAGGATGGGCTTCTCATCTGAGTTACTTCTTTCAAGGAAGGAATCACCATCATTGGCTGACACTGGATCTACTTGCAATGGACTTGCAGCATTTATCAATGCCAAGTCTTTTCTGATCAAGCCCTCTGAACCAATATGATTTTCTTCATGTTTCCTCTTCATAGTACTCTCGGTTAAATTTGAGGTCTCTGTTTCAGCATGGGGACGGTGTTTCTTACAAAATGACGAGCCAGGAAGGGCATGATGTTTACATTTAGTACCAAGAACAGTTGTACCTCCACACATTGGAGTATCAACTGAAACAGGTTTTTCAGATTTCCCTGAGCTTCCCATAAAACGACTTGACAAATGCACACAACAGTATACATCACCATCATTTGCCCACCTAACACACTGTCTTCCCTTGGCTTCGATATAAGCAATGCATTGTCGATTCTTAGGATCAGGTTCTACAAATTTTTGACCAACCATTTCATTCATAGGTGTTGATTCCATTTCATTGATATGAAAGATCTTAGAATCGGCAGCCTCAACTACAATTTCATTCCATTTATTGGTCAAATCACAAGACAAATCAGTTGCAACAGGTACCTCCTTAACATCTTCCTGTTTAGAAGTCTCAGATGCTAATGGAGTACTTAATATGTCCTGATTCCTACAGAAACCTGGGTCAGTCTCAAGAGTAATAGGGCAATCTGAAACCTTGTTTTCCATCAGGGAAGTATGATCTGCACGACGAACTTCAAGTTTGGGCCTTTTTCTACCAACCTGAAGGCTTACTTGGTACAAACCATCAGAGGTCTCCTGTTGTATGTCTGTACTGCTAGAAATGGAATGTAATATGGAAAACCATTTCATCACATCATGCTTCCAGGTTTTCCACTCAGAACCTAATGTTGGTTTCGCCAGTGTTTCCCAGAGAGTGTTGACATCATTCCACAAAATAGAATTAAACAATTCCTGAACAAGAGGATAAGGAATAAATCAACAAACATCTGAGCAAAAGTTTTTGTGATTATTGTTTAAAACACATGTATTCATTTCTGCGGTTTTAGAAATTTTTAACATATGATTTCAAGCTGAGCATCAGAAATGAAGCACCACATTACCCACGTTCTCTACCATTAAAGTTTTTTGCATTAACAAATAACCTAAAAATGACATTAAATGAGTTAAGCATAGTATTTCAGCAAAATCTTAACAAATCGATACCCTTAAATCGCCAAAAATAGCCTCAGCCCATCAAAGAGGAAACTGAGTAAAAATCTGATTTTAATTTTCACAGAACCAACCAGATAAATTTCTAGAGACTACATATTCTGTTAATGTAGGAATTATGTAAGATCATAACGATAGTTCATCTCCGCATACATTTTGGGCACCGGCAGTGGTGGTAGAGTAAGGGGTAAGATATGAATGGATAAAAGCAAAAATACATACACTCCATTCCAATTGTGTCTTAGAGAGTATCTCCTCTTTAGGTGCTGTACCTATTCTGTGAATAATAGGATTTGATTTGTATAATTTCTGATTTATTTTATCATTTTTTTCATAAAATTAGAGTGGTAAATTATGTTATATATACTTAATCATGCAAAGGACTTTCACAAAAATTCAAAAACCTTTTCTCCCTTTTCAAGTTGGCATCAAAGTTCAACGTTCTTCAGCCTGAAGGCCCAGTTTCCCACACATCCAGCCACATCAAAGCTGGACCTTTACCCATTAAACATTTGGAGCATGAAAATTGTAGGTTATTATTATTATTATTATTATTATTATTATTACATTGGAAAAGCAGCGGAACCAAGTGGACTGCACTAGTAAAGCCACAGAACCAAATAGGTTGCACTAGAAAATCCATGAGACCATTTTTTTTACAGTCAAGGTTAACTCAATATCGAATCCATAACAGACTGATACAATATTAGAACTTGACCGACTGAACCCTAGAAGCTAGCTCGTAAGAGGATTGTCTTAATCTTTATAAGTTTTACCTAACTATAGTCGTAGTCTAAGATCTCAATAGCTTCTGTAGAAATTGAAAAGAAAGAAAAAAGGAGAAAATAGAAGAAAGAGATAAAAGAAAGATAAGACCAACAAGAAAATTTTCTTCTCACATAGAGAGAAAATAGAAAAGAGAAAAAATTTAAATGAAATGACAAAACTAGCCATTTACTGACATCTAACCATTATATTAAAAGTCATTTAATATAACTACATTTTCTTTTCTCTCACCTTTCTTCCTAAGGAAAGAAAAGAGAGTTCATCATTTTTCTGTCTTCTTTTACTATTCATCCAAACAATAGAAGGAAAAGTTAACTTTTTCCTTCTTTTTCTCTCTACATCAATACAAAGGATTAGTCTCAATGTTCACATCAAATGTTCCAAACCATTTTGGGGGGAACCTATACAAACTGCTACCTATCTTATAAACAGTCTTCCATCCAAAAATATTTGGTTGTGTTGTTTGAGTTCAAAACTCAAGTCCTAAACAAGGAAAACTTGATCCAAGGTCCCTTAAATGTATTTTCCTTAGTTATTCTTCCATACAAGACAGGTATAAATGCTAGTGCTCCAATTCCAAATGGTTCTACATATCCTACGATATTAACTTTGTTGAACATCATTCTTTCTTTTCCAATATTTTTTTCTAGGGGCAGAATATGACCAAAACTCATCATTCAGATCCCTCCATCATCCTTTACCTGATAGTAATACAATATAAAGTGATTTCACTGAATTTTCTAACCAATCCAAAGCAGAATGCATTTAAGAATTGGTCAAGGGGGAGATTTAGAAAAAGAGACTTGAAAATGATTTTTTTTTTTTTTTCCAAAAGTCTACACTAGGAGATAGTGTTCCTTTGCAAAGTCAATCTCTAGACCCAAAGCCAAATCAAGTGAAACCATAGAAGGTACATTGAACATAATTATAACATTGATGATATGATAATATAGTTTGTATAGAGAGAGAGAGAGAGAGAGAGAGAGCTGGAATTGGATACTCTACTATGTGTAGAGACCTTATTAATATATATATACGAATAGAGATGTACGTAAGAAATCCTAATGAGTCAAGTTCATTATGACTACTCATAATAGTATATATTGTCAAACTTAGAGAAGTGTAGGCAGAAAAACTGTCTTCTCTTGCTGGAGAATTCTCATATATATACTGTTTAATACAAGCTGATTTTCAGCCCAATAATTAGCTAAACGGCTATATTTACATTTATCCTACAACTTAATTAAGGAAAGAATAATAGTTACAATCCTAATTAAGAAAAGAATAACAGTTACAGCTGTACAATACAATTGCATATTAAATGTCCAGCTGTGAATTTGCTGGTTTTAATGACAAAAAAAATTGCTCATCAATTCCATTGACATCCCCCCTCAAATTGATGCTAGTAAGTCTACAAGCATCAATTTGCCAACAAGAAGATTGTGCCGCTGACGTGTCAAAGTTTTAGTGAAAATGTCAGCAATCTGCACAGATGTTGAGACATGAGGTAGAGTGATAATTTTGCGAACATAGGCTTCTCAAATAGAATGACAATCAACCTCAATGTGCTTCGTGCGTTCATGATAAACTGGATTTGCTGCAATTTGTATGGCACTGGTGTTGTCAGCATGCAGCGGAGTTGGTTGGGCTTGAGAGAATCCAAGCTCTGTAAGGAGACCACGTAACCAAATTATTTCAGAGCATGCAGTAGACATTGCACGATATTCTGCTTCAGTGGATGACTTGGAAACTGAATCTTGTTTCTTGCATTTCCATGAAATTAGAGCATTACCCAAAAACATACACCAGCCAGTAGTTGATTTCCTTGTGTCTTGACAGCCAGCTCAATCAGCATCACTATATGCTTGGAGTTGGAGAGATGAATCAGCAGGAAAAAATAGACCACGTTTGGAGGTGCCAAGGAGGTATCGTATGATGCGGTGTACTGCTGAAAGATGGAAATGTCGAGGAGATTGCATGAATTTACTCACTGTGTGGACAGCAAAAGAAATATCCGGATGAGTGATGGTCACATAGATAAGACTACCAACCAGTTTGCGATATAAAGTGGGATCTGTGAGAAGTTCACCTTCATCTCTGCTATATTTCACCTTAACTTCCATCGGGGTGTCAACAGAGGTTGCATTGGTGAGGCCAGCTAACTGAACCAGATCCTAAATATACTTTTGCTGATTTAAAAATATCTCTTTAGGTTGATGATGTACTTCTAACCCCAAAAAGTAAGTGAGGTGGCCAAGCTCCTTCATATGAAAAGTTGAATGCAGCAAGTGTTTAATTTTAGAAATAGCGGCTTGATCAGAACCGGTCACGACAATGTCATCCACATAAACAATAAGCACCAAAATGCCGTTAGAAGTCCTCTGTAGAAAAAGAGACGGATCATATTGGCTTTGTGTGAAGGAAAAGCCAAGTAATGTGGATCGAAATTTTTTAAACCATACTCTAGGTGCCTGTTTCAAGCCATATAAAGAGCGTTTTAGTTTGCAAACAGCATTAGGTGAATGTGTGGACATACCATTAGGAAGTTTAATGTAAACTTCCTCCTTGAGGTGCCCGTGGAGAAATGCATTTTTGACATCCATTTGATGTAATGGCCAAGATTGTGATGCAGCAAGGGAAAGTATGGTTCGCACAGTAGTCATCTTAGCAACCGGGGCAAAAGTCTCATCATAGTCAAGTCCATATTCTTGCTTATTTCCTAGTACAACTAAACGAGCTTTGTAACGGTCTATGGACCCATCCGAACGAAGCTTTATTGTGAACACAAATTTACTGCCGAGAGGTTTAACAGATGGGGGACATGGCATAACATCCCATGTTTGATTTTCTTCTAGTGCTAGGAGTTCTGTCTCAATAGCTTGCTGCCAACACTCATGCTCCATTGCTTGTTTATAAGAAGAAGGAATAGGGACTGATGATAATGTTGCTGTCAAGGATAAGGGAGAGGTAAAACC
This sequence comes from Abrus precatorius, assembly GCF_003935025.1. Lineage (NCBI taxonomy): Eukaryota > Viridiplantae > Streptophyta > Magnoliopsida > Fabales > Fabaceae > Abrus > Abrus precatorius. Next base: position 4,237,893 of record NW_020874362.1, on the reverse strand, counting down.
ATACTTTTCTGGGGGTTTACGAGTGTGGGAACTTCATCGTAGGGGAACTAGTTGCAGCCCTTGTACCGGATCAGCAGCCAAGGAATAATCTTGAGGGGGCCCAGGAGGATCTGGTGGCTGATTTTGAGTGGTATGACTTCGTCTGTGGTAGGTTAAGAGAGTTCTAGATAAAGACTGTCCTGCAGAAGAGGTAGAAAACAATGGCAAAATAGAAATTTGGGAAGGGAGAGGATCATGATAAGTTACAAAAAAATATTTATTTTCCTGAAAGATGACATTTCTAGATACACGAATCTGACAAAGGTTAGGATCATAATAGAGAAAACCTTTTTGGTGAGGAGAATATCCAAGAAAAGCACATGCAACAGATTGTGCAATGAGTTTAGTGCGTTCTTGTGAAGGAAGATGGACATAACACACACAACCAAAGGTTCGAAAAGAGGAATAATTGGGTGGGTGACCAAATAACCGGATGAAAGGAGAATCATTATTTAATGATGTAGATGGCAAGTGGTTTATAAGGTGAACAACAGTGGAGAGAGCTTCACACCAAAACTGAGGTGACACACAAGACTCCAACAACAGGGTGCGGACAACATCAAGCAAGTGGCGGTTTTTTCTTTCGGCTATCCCAGTTTGCTGGGGGGTTGAGGGACATGTCCTTTGAGATATAACACCATTAGTTTGCAAGAAGTTCTGAAAAGACTGAGAAATGTACTCCCCTCCATTGTCGGAGCGAGGAATTTTAATTTTGGAGGAAAATTGGGTCTGAACATAAGCATGAAAAAATTTGAAAGCAGACAATACTTCATCTTTAGCGCGCAAGAAATAGACCCACGTAAAACGACTATAATCGTCAATGAAAATGACAAAATATTTATAACTTGCATAAGAAATAATTGGTGCCACCCCCCATACATCACTGTGAATCATATCAAAAGGTTTGTCTATGTTTGATTGATGTGTCGAAAAAGGAAGAATTTTACTTTTGCCAAGTTTACAAGAAAGACAATTAAATTGAACAACATGAAGAGGTGGGGACTGTTTATTTCCAAGAAAACCAATTTTTAACATGTGATGCAGTACATTGGAGTTTGGATATCCAAGACGTTTATGCCATATCTGAAAATCAACAGTAGCAGAATTACAAGAAACAAAAGGTAAAGAAAGATTTGGAGACAAAGGGAAATGAAGTGGAAAAAGACGTCCAATTTTAGGCCCCGTCGCGATTGTCTTCCTTGATTGTTGATCCTGCACAAGATAACCAGATTTTGAGAATTCTACAAGACAACCATTGTCAACTAATTGCCAATAGAAATGAGGTTATTAGTCAAACCAGGAGAGACAAAAACATCGGTTAGAGATGAAGAAATATCACCAGTTGCTGTGATAAGTAAATGATTTCCATCAGCAGTATGAATCTTGAGATTTTCAGAATATTTGGTGATATTACTAAGAAACTGAGCATTGTTGGTCATATGGTTGAAAGCCCCAGAATCAAAGTACCAAGGTGAAGATGTAGAAAAAGGTTTATCTGAAAGTCTCAAGGCAGAGAATGCGGAAATGATCATTTGTTGAACCATTTCAGGAGTCAATGTTGGAACCGGAGCAGGAGCAGGATGTTGGACAGAGGCTGTATTCGTAGAACTACTAGAAGTAGAGGAACCAGCCAATGCTGTAAAAGCTGTTGCAGATCGCTTTGGTGGTCTTGTTGGGCATTCTTTAATAATATAGTCATCCTTTTTGCAATAACTACAGAATTTTTGTGGACAGTGTGAAGCATAATGTCCAAATCCTTTGCAACAGTAGCATTGAACAGCACTCATATCACGGCCTTTTGGTTTTCCTTGTGCTGCGTAAGCCACTGGGACAGTAGAGAAGCTTTGTTGGTCAATGGTCGATTGTGTGAGAAGACGCTGTTCTTCACGAAGCAATTCATTGAGGCATGTATCTAGTGAGGGTACAGGGTCTCTATTCATGAGATTAGATCAGACACCTTCAAAATCGGATCTCAATTTCATAAGAAATTGATTTCGTTTAGTAGTGTCATGAATTGATTGCACTGAAGTAAGACCATCAGAAGTCAAATTTTCATAAACTATGTCAGTGTAATCTGTCCAAAGATTCATGAAATGAGAGTAAAATTCAGAAATGGAGAGACTATCCTGTTGAGAGATGGCGATGTCATGTTCAAGCTGAAATCTGCTTGCAGTTTTATTCTGACTATAGATTTTCTTCAAATAGGCCCACATTTCTGCTGCAGTCTTGAAAGGTCGTAAATTCTGGATAATGTTTGGATCCACAGAACCTATGAGCCACGCCATGACTTGAGCATCCTTGACTTCCCATTTGCGATGTTCATCCTTCTGTTGGTCTTTGTTAAGAGCAGGAGTGCTACCATCAACATGACCCCAAAGATCTCTTCCTTTGACAAATATTTGGAATTGGAATGCCCATGCTGAGTAGTTCTTGCCATTTAGGCAGACCAATAATACGTCATACTTTTCAATAGACATGATGCTAAAGAAAATGAAATGGTAACTAAGGACCAAATCTGGACTAGGATAGAATTGAGAAAAAAAACAAGGATCGTAAAAGCTTGGACTAGGACAATGATCGGAAAAACAGGGACAGGGCTAGGCTAGGATCGTAAGCCAGACTGATACCATGTCAAACTTAGAGAAGTGTAGGCAGAAAAACTGTCTTCTCCTGCTGGAGAATTCTCATATATATACTATTTAATACAAGCTGATTTTCAGCCCAATAATTAGCTAAATGGCTATATTTACATTTATCCTACAATTTAATTAAGGAGAAAATAACAGTTACAATCCTAATTAAGAAAAGAATAACAGTTACAGTTGTACAATACAATTGCATATTAAATGTCCAGCTGTGAATTTGCTGGTTTTAATGACCAGAAAATTTGCTCATCAATTCCATTGACATATATATCGTAATCCTAATACTATTACTCATGACACCCTTCCTCAAGTTGGAGCATAGATGTTAATCATGTCTAGTTTGTTACAAATAAAATAACTACATGTCTCATTTAATGCCTTTGTAAACACATCTGCTAGATGATCACTTGTCCTAACATAAGAGATAGATAGAAGATTCTTATGAACCTTTCTCAAAGTGACAATCCACTTCAATATGCTTTGTCCTAGTCCTTTCATGAAAAACTAGATTCAATGTGATGTAAACAAAAGCTTACCAAATCTCATCTCCTCCAAGATTTGCTTAACCCATAGTAGCTCACAAGTTGTCAGCACCATAGTCTTGTACTCTGCTTATGCACTTGTTTTGGCTACCACATTTTGTTTCTTGCTTTTTTAGGAAATTAAATTACCTCCTAAGAACACACTATCCAATAGTAGACTTGTGATCCATAGGAAATCCTGTCGAGTTAGCATCAAAAAATGCATCCACATGTAAATGCCCATGATCCTTGTATACAATGCACTTTCTTGGAGCCTTCTTCAAGTACAAAACAATGCGGATAATTGCTTCCCATGTGTGTTAGTCAAAGAGGATGTAAATTGACTTACAACACTTACTGAAAAAGAAATAGCCAGCCTAGTGAGGATTAAATAATTCAACTTCTCAACCAATCTTTTGTATTTCTACGGATCAGAAAATGAAACTCCATTTGCTGTCAGTTTCACTCCTAGCTCCACAGGTGTTTCAAACACTTTAGTCACCTTCAAGCCAGTTCCGGTTAACAGGTCCAAGACATACTTCCTCTACAAAAGAAAGATCTCTTTCTTTGAATAATAACTTTAATGCCCAAAATACATTTTGGGATGCCCAAGTTAATTCCTTCACTATCAGTACATGTAATAACAATGTCACCAACATTAGCAACAAGTAAAGTGCAACCAAGGTTATTCTATTTATAAAACACTAAATGATCACTTACTCACTAATTCAAATTCCATAATCACGCCATTGAATCTCCCTAACCACATTCTAGGTAATTGTTTCAAGTTATACAAAGACTTCTTTAATTCGCACAACTTCCATACTCTCTCTAAGCAACAAACCTAGGAAGTTTCTCAATATATACTTCATCTTATAAATCACTATGTAAGAATGCATTTTTAACATAAAGTTGGTTCAATGGCCAATTATGCTTGGCAGCCAAAAAGATAAAGATACTAATAGACAATAGCTAAGAACAGGAGAAGTATCAACTAATTAACTCCATATGTTTGGGCATACCTTTTTGCTATAAGACCTGCCTTTAGGTGAGCCACAAAAACCTACTTAAAACCAATAGTCTGTTTTCCTTTAGGAAGAGAAACCAAATCTCAAGTAGCATTGTTTCAAAAGCCATTACATGGAACCACCTGGGCACTCCACCAATCTCAAAAAACATTCCACTCCAAAACAACAGCAAACCCCCGCAGAAACAATGTGTTACAGCTTGAAAAATCAAATTACAGCATATTTGGCCACAAAACAAAATTTTCACCCCCACAATAGCCTTGGTCGACCTTTTCTGAAGCAACTAGGGATTTTTAATATAATTTTATTTATTTATTCTACCAGCAGCTACAATTGCTGCATGGGGATAATAGAACCCTAAGTAGCTCTTGATACCATGCAGAGCGATGTGGAGAGAGAGAGATAGAGAGAGGAAGAGCATAGAGAGAGAGAGAGAGTGAACTGAAATTGGATACACTAACAGTTTGGAAGAATACTAATGTCTAGTATAAGGTGGCCCTATTCAGCACTAGATCCAATAATTAATCGTAGGAAGTGAAAAAAACTCAATGCTTTAATAATTAAGTAAATTTACTGCAAGTCAATTAAAACTCACAAGAAAAAAAAAAGCTATTCAATTGCTCCATTCATTTTGAAACTAAGTTAGAAAGTAAACACTCACTATTTGTTTGTTAAATGAACCATTTCCTAGGTATATTTCCATTGAAGACTACAAAGATTTCTTTCATACCACTTTGTTTATGTTATTTTGTATATAAAATCAATATTGGTCCTCACCAGATAGCTTAAGCTGGAAGTTGGGAGAATTGGTCTTGGACATAGTATTAGAACCATCGTGAATAAGTCATCCGAAGTTAAATCTTAGTTGTTTCCCATCCTCTTATGTTAAGTTGTTCCACATTGGTTAGGGATAAAATTAGAATACTCTTTATAAGGGTTAAGGTAATCATTCTCCTATGAGCTAACTTTTGAGAGTGAGTTAGGCCCAAATTTCTTAACATCTTATATAAAGTTAAGGACTTGTGTTAAAGACAAAAACATCAATCTCAAGGCTTCACTTAAAACCTTAAGTCTTTAGCTATGCCCATGAAGTTTAGACTTTGTCTGGGAGTTAGTTTTTTAGGGGGCACAGGGAAGGAAAGGAAAGATTTATGTGATGATAACCCTTATTTGAGAGTTTTAGATAAGAGAGGAGGTTTAATAAACCCTCCTAAGCCCATGTTTTTAAATTCCTTCAATTTGGAAGATTTTTTATTAACCTTCCCTCCTCCTTGCTTCTCCTTTTCTCCCTTACACTTCAAACTCTTTCTTTTCCTCTCCCTCCAAACTTCTAAATAAAGCCTTAAGAATTTTATTGTTCTACTTTTAAGTTCTTGGAATTTGGGTTTTCCATAACTTAAACCCAAAAGCTAACTTGTAAGATAAGAATTGTCATAACTTTAACAAGCTATACTTTTTGGTCATATTGGTAGTCAATGTTGGATCTCAATACACCCCTTGACACTTTGAACATTTGAGGCATGAAAATTGTAGGACTAATTTTTTTACTGGGAAAGTCGTGAGGCCAGGCTAATTACACTGAAAAAAAAAATCCATGGGGCCAAGGATTTTCTATTGCAATCATTAGTGGTCCAATATCAAATCTATGATGAGCTCTAATACCATATTAAATCAGGGCATGGCCTACTAAAACACCAAAGCTAGCTCGTAAGGTAAAGATTGTCTTTAACTTCTATAAACTCTATTTTAACCATATCCATATTCAAATGTGGGATCTCAACAAAGTTTATCACCCATTACGAGTAAAAGAAAATTGGCAGTTGCATCGATGATCATTCAAACATGAATTCATAGTCCTTTTATCTAGATACTTGAATAAGTCATCAAATTATGAAGTACCTCCTTAAGTAGCTCTACTGATTCAGCACTGTTTGCATTCTGGCATTGTTCAGCCCAAAAGTAAGATGCATTTTGTATCCAGTCAGCATTTGTGTAGTGCTTCACTATGCTCTGTAAAGAAAAATGTGCTATACTACTTAAGTCTTGAAACTAAGAAATATTAATTGAAACAATGTTAATTGTATTTATCTAATGAAAACTGAAAATACTAGGATCTGTGAATTTTAAAACTACAATATAGCCACATAAATAGCACTTATTATCCTAATCGTGTACATTAGGTGTCAGCATTCAACTTCTTAGAAGTGCTGGAAATTCAATTCAATCAAATATGATATGCTTAACTTGATGAATTGCCATGTACCAGCAATAGGGGCTCAGCCAAGTGGAAGATGTGAAATCAATAGAATTGGTAATATGCTTTATTAAAGAGATACTAAGCCAGTCCCTTCCGTCTTCCCTTGATAAGAAATCAGGCAAACCATATTAAAATAAGATTAAGAATATCTATAGATGAAAACTAAAATGGTGCTTATTTCATAGTGCTATCTTGAAATACATGATGTACCATTGAAAGTAAATAATAATTCACCAATAGTTTTAAGACGTGATACTAAGTATGCTCTTGGACCCATGAGAGAAGAGCAAAAAGTCACATGTAAGAGAAGAGCAAAAAAATGACCATCAAGGTCTAGTTTGCAACTTTTCATATTTCAATGTTTATCAAAATCTAACCAGTGAAGCAGCATCCAAAGCATCAGAAACCTATCCTTTTAAGTTTGCAGAAATTTTTTCAATCAAATGTTCCAATACTACTTTGTTATCAAGTGGCCTTTCAATTTTATTTGACTTGGAAATATATAATAAATGCGAAACTCAATGTAAATCAATCACTCTCATTTGTTAGGCTAGCAGAAGCTTCACAGTGAATATATTTATGGAGATTTCTAGTCTATATGAACCCAATAGAGAAGCATGGCTTCATTAATTTCAAACATTTTAAAATCCAACAATGTTAAAAGACTGAAAAAATATAAGCTCTCTACTCCATAAACTATCATCAGGAATTGTAATTTACATTTTGTAGCTTTAGAAGCATTCTTCCAAAATCTGAATAACTGTTACAATGAGAAATCTCCATAGCAAATTCCTTCCAAACCATCACATCACGAGCAGTTTCTATCAAGGCCTGTATGTATCAAAACACCAACAGTAAAATATAAAAAATACAAAGTATAGATTACAGGAACAAGGAGTGAAGAAGAAATAGAACCACCATCACATACACTAGGATGAAGTTGATCAACAATGGTCAGTACTCCAATAGCTAGCTTTTGCATTACAAACCGTCGTGCAATAGTCAAATCTTTTACCATTTTCAATCCTGCCTGATGAGTTTCATATGCAATGGCCTGGGGAAACTCATTAATTGATCGTACAAGTAGCATATCAGCCCAAGAATAATTCATTGTGTGGGGAAAAAATATGACAAAATATTTCTTCTGGTGGTGAGTTGGTTTTGCTTTCAAAGTTGATAATGGCCAGTCAGCCCTTGCACATTTGATAGCAGCCTGCCACTTCCCTTTCCACTAAAAATGACAGTGAAATTAGAAGCACAGAAAATTAGGAAACATTGAATTTTGATTTTCTTTCCTCTTAAGTTGTTGGATGAAATATGTAAGAGGAGGTATCTGCAATAAAGAGAAGAATTTCTAACAAAGCACAGATAATCTTGTGATAAAGCAATATTAGTGAAGTCAATAATAGTTTTTAAAATTAATAAATACAACAATGTTAAACAAGCTACATCAGACAGAATCGTGAGTAATAGATATTCTAATTGTAGGGAGAATAGCAAACAACCATTCGGCAAAGCTCTCAACAGAAATTAGAAAAACCAAAATTTGACAACACATATACCTTGACCCACAATGCCAAAGGCTCGTCCCCTGTTAACCAAGTGGGCTCAGAAAATGACAATTCTCGCTCCTCGCTATTGTCTGGTGATTCACTTTCAATTGTATCTGGAATAGAGAGAGAGTTCTCAAAGGTTAAGCAAGGTTCCTTTATTTCATCATCTTCAACATTGTGGAAACTATAGGAATCCTTCTGGCCTTCCACTTGACAGTCACAATATGAAGCTTCACGGCATTGGCAATCTGTATTCAAGAGTTCACAAGCAGTCTGTTGTCCTTGACTTTTTCTTTCTATTTGAGGCCCGTCCATAAGCAATGAGTCACTCATTTGATCATCTTCCAATTTAACCTGATCACAATTTTCAGGGCAATTAGGTTCTCCCTGGTATACAAGAGCTGTTCCTGAACTTGGCTGAGGGCAATCAGATTCCCCAGCATACTGAACACCAGAACAAGGAAGTACTTCCATAATACAACTTTAAAATAGGAAGTATGGTATGATATGTTTGATATGACTGATGACTCTCATCCAACCACTGTTCTGTCAAAGTTCATTCCATGAAAAAGTACAATATTGTAGAGTTAGACACAGTGATTAGTAAAAGAAAATGAGAAAAAGAAATAAAATATATTGAAACGAAATGGAAAGAGTACATTATTTTAGAAAAAAAAATAAAAGAACAAATATTTGATATTCCGAGGCAATATATCGTAGAACTAGGAAAACCAAAATATATGTTCCTTTACTAGGAGAAAATAAAACTGAAACTCATTTGCGTTGGTCAAAACTACAAGCAAGAAAGAAAGTGGTAGGCACCACTTGGAACTAACACAAATCCATTCTAGGATTTCAGTGATTTCCCAAATATATAGTGGAACACGAACCTGATCAAACTGGAAATAAGAGTTACCATATCCAAGTTGCCTTCTTAAATTACTGGCTTTATGAATTGGCACCATTAGAGCAAAGACAATATATCCATTTCGTATAAAGGTTTGAGAGCTGCCAAAATGCCAGTACATAAATTAAAATAGAACTGAATATCCAGTTCTCTAATTCTGTATTATTAGTATCAAAATTCACCTTCAAGACTAAGTAATTTCATCAAGATCATTATGGTACCTGATTCTAATATGAAGTAGCAAGGTTAATTGATTTGGATAGAAACATATGGTTTCAGTTTTTAAGTGTTCCTGAACAATCATCAATAACAGAAATTAACCTCTCGACATATCTTTCAGAAGGAAAGGGTTACGAATCTAATAGGATTCTTAATTCTTCTCAGGCAGAGGACTGCAGCAAAAGGGGATATAGTGAACCACGGCAAGATATTTATTCTGCTATGCATAAGCACGTCAATGGCAATAGTCAAACCCAAAAAAAGAAACATCAAATTCAAAAGATTTTATAATTTTTACAATAAATACTTTCAAAAGTACATTGATTTTAATTTAATCTATGAAGCAGAGTCACTTTTAGAAAAATAAATTGAGTAAGTAATGGATTGAGCTTAGCTTAATCTCCAAAGCTAGCTCAAGGGGAGAGAAGTCTTACAAGGAGTACTTTGGCTATATTTCTAGCCAACGTGAGATCTTAACACACTCCCTTCAACCCAAAACTGAATATCTAGAGCACAATGTTTTGCAAGACTGGGCATCTATGAATAGGTCAGCATAAGGATTGGATAAGCTCTAATACCATAATAGAAACAGACTAAGGTCCAGTTTGGTTAAACTTTTCAATAAATACTTATAGAAATTAAAAATTAAGTAGTAAAATAAATCAAACACCTCTCATATGAAAGAAGTTTTATTCATTTTTTACATTAATTTTCTTCTCCTATGAGTATCTAGGACTAGAAGTTTACCCAAACTGGGCCTCAGCCTAACTCAGCTCCAAAAGTTAACTCAACATGAGAGGATTGTCCAAGTCTTGTAACAAATACTTGACCATCTTCCTATGAGGAATCTTAACAGTGTCCAAGTCAGAACACTTCAAATTTTAATGGGACACTATAAATTTAGGTGCATCTCTGTGCTCATTTCTTGCTTCTTAAATGTTAACAATTGCGTCTTTTTATATCAAACAATTAATGCAATTCCATGACATGTCAGATCATTTCAATTTCATGTTCAACCTTCATAACTAGTAAGTACAAAGAAATTATTTCTTCATAAACTAAAAAAGCTCTTCATAGGGGTTTTATAACTGCATAAAAAAAACAGTCAAATCAATTAGTTCATAAAATGAGAATGAACAAGTTCAAACCAGTAATGAAAAATAAATACATAAACAGAACCATAAGTAAGACAACACAAAAAAATCAGGTATACCTCTATACAGAAAAACGTAAATTTATATAACAACTAAGAGTATAATTAAGTAATCTGTTTAAAAAGAATACCGCCGTCCCAACAGTTTTTGGTCTCAAATAAGTGGAGACCTGCACACGCAGGGTACAGTGGATTCAACAACTTGTTCAGTTCAGATTGGCATATCTAAACCAAAAACTGAATGTGATCCAGCAAAAACAATCTAATTGTCATGTTTACTGCCCCAAGGAGAGTAAACCATTTACTGATGAATGTCAATAATAATGGAGGCATCATTTGAAAAAAAATTATTATTTTATTTTAGTTTCTAAAAAGACAATAACCGCACTTAACTTCATAATGGAATGTTATTACTATGAAATGTTGAATTAATAGATGCATTCCCAAATATACAACACGACTATAGAATTTTTATTTCTTTAAAATAGTTAAAATGGAGGTCTAATACCTGGTCTAGGGAGAAAAGGTTAGGGTAAAATTCAAGCAAAGCCTCCTGGGTGAGACTCGATCTCAGGATCAAATAGTTCCCACAGAGACTTAGTGGCACTTGAACTGTGACTCTTGGGCAAGGCTTTGGAAAATTTTAACAGATGGAAATCACCTATCCCCTTGTTAGTCCTCTAATTAAAATATGACACATTAAAAAATGGTAATTTCCATTTAAATATAAATATTCACTTTTTTGTTGCTAATTTCTTATTTTTGTTGTTGGGGTGTTATTTTTTAATTTGGGGGGTAAGAAAGGGGGCGATTGATTTGATTCCAATTTTAACCTTCGATGTATATCATGAAACATCACTTTTTTAGTGTGAAATTCGTTAGTCCAAAACAAACCCACCAATGAGTAAACGTGGGGATTTTATGTTAATCAACAATGGACAACTGCATTAAAATCCAATCTGACAAGTGTTATGCGGTGGGTAAGTTCATCCCCCCAAAACCCTAACCACTCCTTTAAGAATCAAAGGATCTCAGTTCCCAGCAGAGGTAAATACGCAACGGCAATAAATCCGTCTAAAGCAGCATGAAAAAGCTTCAACCTTTAAGCTTTTCCAAAGCGACAGAGAGCCAACCAGATTGAAACCTAAATCCTCAATTACAAAAGACCCAATTAAAAATCCAATTAAATCCCCGCATTATTGTGCTTAACAAGATGATAAACCCTAACCATATCCACAATACAAGTAAGACTGAATAAGGATCAAGATTCAGGAACATGTTTTGCATGTCCCAAAATTTATTGACCAAAAAAATAAAAACTGCAGAACCATACTAGAATAAAATTGGGCATCAATTATATCCTCAACTCTTAAAACAATTCCTAATAGAAGGTCTTCCTCCTGCCATTATTAGCACATAATTTTATTTTTTTTTGGGTTACTGGTAAAAAAATAAAATTATAATAATATCCATAAAGTACACACAATATATCCTAGGGTGAGATAGGTCAGACACCATAGAATTTGAACCAAAATTGGCTGCAAAATAAATGTGACACAATAAAATAGACATTGGCTAGGCTAAATTTCAAAGAATATACGAAAGTAGGAAAAGGAGGCAGTGATAAATATATAAAGTACCTTAAAAAAATGAAGGGAGAAGTTTATGCAGAGAGAGATCAATCAGAGTGTATAGAGTTGTGATAGTGGGTGGGTGGAATTCATGTTCTTTTTTTAATTTTATGTGAAAAAAGTTGTGTCTCCCTTCTCTAATATAGTTTTCAATTTGAAACGCTACCTCTTACTGTTGCTAATGGCCTGTGATGAATGATACCACAAATGCGTTGTGTGTTTTGGGCATTTGAAGGAACAAGAGGAAAGGGAGTCGGGTCCCGTGCCCAAATCCAAGTACAAAATAAAGGTTCTTTTATTTAATATTACTTTTAATCATATATTATTATGTTAGTTCATAAAATAACGAGTATTAATTAATTTAGTTTTATTTTTAAAAAATATCATTTTCATACATAAATTATTAATAACATTTATTTTAATCTTTGAAAATATAAATTGGTAGTCATTGTAGCCTTTAAAAATATAATAATTAAAATTAAAATTATATTAATTTAATAATTTTAGAGACTAAAATAATATTTTTATAATTTTAAAAATTAAACTAATTTTTACCTATAATTCTAGGAATACTATGATATATTGCTTTTTTTTTAAAAAAAATTTATATGTATTTAAAGGTAAAAAAAAATTAAGAAGTAATATTTTTTTATTAAAAATTATGGTATTTAATATTATCAATACATTAGATCTTGTAATTTTTAATTAAAAAAATTATATATAAATTTTTATTGGTTTTTTTAATACACATTTTAAAACAATTTAATAATAACAGCTTGTTTTAGTAAAAGATAAATTTGAAGTGAAGGTATAAAGTGAAAGAATGGAAATAAGTATCAAAGTAGCATGAGCATAGTTAGAAATTCTTACAAATATAGTTAAATTTAACTCTAATTCTTTGAAAAGATATTAATTATAATTTTATAAATTTTTTAAAAAAAATTCTATCATTAATTATAAATAAATGACACGCATTTAAATATATTACATTACATATTATTTTATAATTAGTAAATATGTTCGTGCGTTGCACGAGTTTATTTTATTTTTATTAAATTAATTTATTTTAAAATATAAAATATATAATTTAAATATAAAAATATATAAATATAGTAAAAAAAATATTATATTAAATATAACTACACTGAGAAAAATTATGAAATACTTTTTCATATATAATATTTTTTGTATATTCTATATATTTGTTATTTTCTTTAACAATAAGTATTTTTATTTCTTTTGTTGACATTATTTTAGACACTGCAACATATAATTGACCATGATTAAATATAAGTTTTGACAAATATAATCAAATATTATTTAATGATTGTTCTTGATAAGGAGTCTTGTTCCATTGCACATTCTTGATGTGGGATTGATGTTCTTAGGTAGCATAATTGACATTCCTTTTTTAAGTTGCAAGCAATGGGAAGGAAATTCATTAAAATTTAAAGTATTCAAGAACTCTACGGGATACATAAACTTTTGTTTAATGATTTAATTTGATTTATCACCTACAATTTTTTAAAAATTTATTAATAAATAAGTAAGCATAATGTTAATTTATGATTTGTATGATAAAATATTAATTATAAAAGTAGTTATGATAAACTCTATAAGTGTATAGTTGAATTATATTAATTAATAAATAAGCAAATATCATCACAATTTATAATATTAATACTAATACATGCATGAATAAATTTTTATAATTATTCTCTAATTAAATTAAAGAAGTAAATTAATTTTAAAATATGAAATAATTATTTGTTAATGTAATAATAATAGAATTAATAAAATTAAGATAATATTTATTAAGATAATAATAGATTTAATAATATGTTGCATCTTAAAAAAGACCAATAAATAAATAAATAAAATTTTAATTTAAATATATATATTATACTGTCATTAAAATATTTATTAGATCTGTAATTATTTTAAAAAATATAAGTATAACTTTAACATAAACACATTAAAATATTATACCGTCATTAAAAAAATAGATGTTGTTCCTGTTAGGGAAACACTAGTCTTCAAGTCTCTACTCTAAAACAGTGACGTCTTTCTGACTGTCGCTGACGTGGGAAAGGTACCTGCAAAAGGCACTCCAATGCTGAAGTCAAGATTTGGTTCTGAGCAATAAATGCTATTTAATAATGAAAAGTTAACAATTTACATGTACTTTTTACCTTCCTTTTATAGGCATTGTTATGGGCTAACGAGCCTGCTGAGTCAACCTTGAGTTTTGGCCCTTTACTTTAAAGTACATAATGCCCCAATTATTATACTTAATTGAGTTAATTACCTTCTAATTCTAACAAAAGGTATTCGGCCAAACTGGACTAAATAGATACTCGGTTTCTTTTTTTTTATATGTAGGGTCGAGCAGTTCCCTATTCAGTACACTAATCCCCAAGCCCGAAGAAGTACGAGGCAAAAGCTTAATAATATACAGGTGCCAAGAACATGTAGACGAGGGGGTAGTCAGTTTGGTAGGATGGATAGGAATACTGAAGGGAGTGTTCGGTTTAAGAAACATAAGTAAGCCGAGTAGGGTATTCGGTTCAAGTATAAAAAATGAGGGGGTGTGTGCACCGAAGGGGTATTCGGTTTTATCAAAAAAGTGGTGTAGACCGAGGAGGTAAAATTAAAAAAAGCATAAAAAATAAAATAAATAATAAAAAAAAGATCATTCTAGAACTTCAAATTTTTTAAGGTTTCGAGATTTTTTAAGGTTTCCTCGATGTGTGTGTGCGAAACGAAAGGGTGTTCGATCTCAACCGTTTGATTTAGAAGAGATATGTCGGTTTGGAAGGGATGCGACCCCTCATTGACAAAATCTGCTAGCACTTGAGCTTTAAGGGGGCGTCAGTTTTCAAAATGAATATCAAATTGGGACAACTCGATTGTCCAAGCTACTAACCGACCAGCTAGCTCTGGTTTCCTTAGAATTTTAGCCATTGGGCAATCGGTTCGCACCACCACCCGATGACTTTAGAAATAATGTCTTAACCACCGAGCTGTATGAATTAGGGCTAACACCACTTTTTCCATTAGTTGATAATGGGATTCTGGACCTTGGAGTGTCCGGCTGACGAAGTAGATAGGGACGAGTTCAGGTGTTTCTTGTAGTAAGACCGAGCTGATGGCATTTTCTGACACAGCCAAGTAAATAATTATATCTTTCTTGGGCTTCCGTTTTGTTAACACAGGCGGTGCCGCCAACATATTTTTATACTGGCTAAAGGCCGTTTCACATTTGTCAGTCCAAGCAAACTTTTGGGATTTTTTAAGCAAATCGATAAAAGGCCGAGACCTCTCTGCCATAATGGGCAAAAATCTGGCAAGGGAAGCAATACGCCTAGAAAGTCTCTGAACCTCCTTGACATTTTGAGGACTAGTCATGTCGATAATGGCTTGGCAATTGTCAGGGTTCGCCTGAATCCCTCTCTCGGATAACATAAACCCTAAGAACTTGCCACCAGCTACGTCGAATGTACACTTCTCTAGGTTAAACCGCATCCCATGTCGCTTGGGTTCCCCGAACACCTCCTTTAAATGAGCAAGAGGATGTTCAAAAGTAATAGATTTAACCACCATGTCGTCTACATACACCTCTATATACTTCCCTACTTGTTTTTCAAAAATTTTATTCATCAATCTCTTATACGTCGTCCCTGCATTTTTCAGGCCGAATGGCATTACTCGATAATAAAAATTTGCTGAGTTCGTGATGAATGTCGTCTTCTCTTCATCTGGGGGACACATCCAGATTTGATTGTACCCAAAATAAGCATCCAAAAAACTGAGTATCCTGTGGCCGGCTGCGCCGTCTACCAAGATATCAATATTTAGTAGAAGGTATGCGTCCTTTAGGCATGCCTTGTTAAGGTCCGTGATGTCTGTGCACATTCACCATTTACCATTTGTTTTTTTAACCATGACCACATTGGCTAACCAAGTTGAATATCTGACCTCTCAGATAAAACCGGCTTGTAGCAACTTACCAGTCTCCTCTTCTACTGCCTTTTGTGCTATTGGTTTGGCCCCCTTATAAATCGATAGGTGATGACAGAGAAATGTCGGGTCGATACTTGGCATGTCAAAAGCCGACCAAGCAAACAAATCAGCGTTATACTATAGAATTTTTTGAAGATCTTACCTCTCTTGTACAGATAGACCGACTCCCAGATAAGTGACTTGTTCAGCCTTTGGTCCAAGCTGAAAAAGTTGCTTGTTTTCATTGGGCTCAACCCGACATCCCTCATCCACTCTAGGATCGGGTTCAACATCCAATTCTTCTCCGAACCTAGGTGATACAATGTTGACATCTCAGCTACATCCATGGAAAGGCTTGAGACGTAAGCTTGCAAAGTAGCATTTCCTGGCCGTCTTCTGGTCAGCATGTACTGTAACGATTCGACCCCTTTCAGACAGAAACTTCATGGCCAAGTGCGGAGTAGAAACTATGGCCTTCAACTTGTTAAGGGATGGTCTACCAAGTAGTATTTTGTATGAGGTATTCATGTGTACCACCAGGTAAGTGACTTTGATACGCTCTCCCTCGTGTTTTGACTCGAATGAAGTGTAAAGATCAATACATCCACAGGTTTCCACCCGCTCCCCAAAAAAACTGACTAGTGGTTCGTGGTATTCTCGAAGCTCCTCCATCTGCATATATTTTGCAGCCCAACTCCTCAATTCATCCAAGTCAGCTGGTGGTTTTTTGAAAATGCTATTAACGAAAGGTCCGGGCATAAGAGCCGTTGTAAGGTGGTGCATGGCCATGGCAGGCTCTAGATTATGGATGGAAAGGGTCGCTTTGTCGAATCGTTCCATGAACGCTCGAAGGGATTTTCCTTTTTCTTAACGAATGTTGACAAGTGCCAGAGATGTCAAGGGATGAGGTCGACTTATGGCGAACTGCAAATTAAACTGTCTTGTGAGGGTTGTGAAGGAGTCAATAGATGAGGGGGGAGTCGGGTGAACCAAGTGAGAGCTGGTTCTTTTAGTCAAGTAGGTAAAATCCTGCACTATAAGGAGTCATTCTTTGTATACAGGCCGACCTGAGTTGTGAAAACATCCAAATGTTCCCCGGGATCAGTTGTGCCATCATATTTTTCTATTGTTAGGCCTCTCCAGTTGTCAAGTAGTTTAGCATCTAAGATATGGTGAGTAAACGGGCTTCGGCTCACTACATCATCTCGGTCATTCTTGGTTTCAGATTGCTGAATTAGCCTCAATTTCTCTTGTAACGTCGAGGACTCCTCCTGATCCTGGGCAAGAGGTGTAGTTTGGAAAGGGATGTGTGTTCTTATTTCTTCTCTTAAGTGGGCATTTTCCCTTCTCAAGACCAACAGCTCCAGAGCATCTTTTTTCCTTTCCTTTTTCATCTCCATCATTTCTATTTTGAGCTGCATTAACACCGCCAAAAGGCCCTTGTCGGTTCCTCCTTCCACCAGAACCTCAGGTGTCAGTTGGGTAGGTGTGATATCTTCTTGTTGTTGCCGAGAAGTTCCCCTCTGCTGAACCTATCCATCTTGTTGGCTTCTTGTTAGTACCATATTGATTGAAAAAGCAAGGCAATCGAGTCCCACGGTGAGCGCCAAAATGTTCCTGTTAGGGAAACACTAGTCTTCAAGTCTCTGCTCTGAAACGGTGACATCTTTCTGACTGTCGCTAACGTGGGGAGGGTACCTGCAAAAGGCACTCCGATGCTAAAGTTAGGATTCGGTTTTGAGCAATAAATGCTATTTAATAATGAAAATTCAACCCTTTACCTGTACTTCCTACCTTCGGCATTGTTATCGGCTAATGGACCTGTTAAGTCAGCCTTGAGTTTTAGCCTTTTACTTTAAAGTACATAATGCCCTAATTATTACCCTTAATTGAGTTAATTACCTTTTAATCCTGATAAAAGGTATTCAGCCAAACTGGACCAAATAGGTACTCAGTTTTCTTTTTCTATATGTAGGACCGAGCAGTTCCTTATCTAGTACAGATGTGTTTTAACAATTTTTACGTAGATCTAGTGTATTTGAGATTTGATAATTACTTTCAAATATAATTTTTGTGTGATGTTCATGTATCTATCTCTATAATCTAATATTTGATATATCACATAGTTTTATAAAAAAAAGAAATTAATATTTAGTGAACTTGATTTATTTTTTTAAAATTAAAAAATATATAATTTAAGAATATAACATAATAAATAATTATATTAATAAAAAAAGATTTGTATTGAATTAATATTTTTACGTATAATACCTGCAATTTAATTTATATCTTAAGAACTAACTTTAAGTCCACAAAATAACTGAATTTTTCCATTAGAAAGCATGGTTCTCTACGTTTGTAATTGAATATTTTTAGAAATTTTTTTAAAAACATTAGAACTTGTATTCCAATCTAAAAATTTTGAATAATCATATAGTGAGAATATAGAATTTTAATAAATAAATATAATTTGATATGTTCATATAAAGAATATTTTTATGATATTTTAAATATTAACTTCTATCATTCTTAAATTGTAAGTCTTTCAGTAGTTGTGAAAATTTAAACTTTATACTCATAAAATTTTAAAAGTACGTAAAGAAAAATGTTTGTTAACTTTTTAAACAAATGATATATATAAAAATTAAATCTAAAATTTGAACTTAGAGTTAAAATGTTACATTTTCTTTATATATTCATTCATTACAATATAAAATTATTAAATATACAAAACAAACGGTTACCTAAAGATTTAAATATCAAATTATATTCATTTTTATTGTAATAATATTTAATTTATTTTAATTATTATAATTAATTAGTTTTAATTTGAGAGTTTTGAATTTATCTTCATCATTATAACATTTTATAATAAAAAAATTGCAACAAAATCATTAAATAAAAATATTGTTAATTTTCTAATTTTAAAAAATTAAATGTCATTGTAATTATTATAATATAAAATATAAATAAAATATTATCTGCATTAATATGTTATACATAATTATGATAAATCTATTCTTATTAAATTATTTTTTAGAAAAATTAAAATAATAGAAGTAGAAAAAAAGAGAGTAGTTA